>NC_058082.1:406446435-406762428 GCF_014858855.1 Bufo gargarizans | reverse complement strand
TGGACTCTGGATATGTACTCACAGAACTGCTCGCAGGGTATGACTTCCTTCCTGGAGATCGGTAATTCTGGAGGGTGTTGCTTGCTTGTCAAACAGCTGAGGTAGATGACTCAGGCTGGGAAGATGGATCCTTGCCTCAGCCGAGGCGTGATTCAGGGTTGGGATCCCTGGTTCTGGGAGCTCCTACCAACACAACCTACCCCAGCAGGGGGTGGCTGGTACACTGACTACACTTCCTTTTCCTCCTCATGAGACAGGAAATGGGAACGTGCCACTTCTGCTCACACAGGGGAGCCCAGATTGGAATGGACTATTCCAGACTAAATGTACTAACTAACCTTGGTCTGCTTACATATTGCTGCCACCTGACCAGACAGGGAAATTGCAGAAAATACATGATACAAGCCTGGAAAGTACATATACATGAAAATGCAAAGTTAGATTACACAAGATGATATGAAATATGCACCTGACATGTTGTAGCAGGGGAACAGAGTTTTAGTGATGTACTCTGGGATGTTACATACGGCTTTGGCATACTGGGATGAAAAAAGCCTCTAATATACTGCACATCTGTGATTACACGTGCATAAGTCACTGTCACATTTAGGACAGAAATACAGCTTTTTGGTTACTGGGGTGAAAAAAAAACCTCTAATATACTGCACATTTGCGATTACACGTGCATAAGTCACTGTCACATTTAGGCCATAAATATAGCTTTGGCATACTGGGGTGAAAAAAGCCTCTAATATACTGCACATCTGTGATTACACGTGCATAAGTGACTGTCACATTTAGGACAGAGATATAGTTTTTTTCGTCATGGTGAAAGAAACCTCTAATATACTGCAGATCTGTGATTACACGTGCATAAGTCACTGTCACATTTAGGACAGAAATACAGCTTTTGGGAAGCACTAGATGGTATAAGGAGGGTGATAAGAGACTGGGGGTCCTTCCTAATCCTCCCCCCTGCCCTGGGTTAATAAGGGGTCATGGCCCTGTTTAGGTTGTAAGAGCAGTAGGGGAGGAGAAGGGTTGCAAGGAGTTAATTGGGATGCCTTCCCATGATTCACTAGAGTAGGGGGCTGTGCTGGAGAGCTATATATTCTTGGTATGGCACTCGTCACTTCCTCTTGACGGTGGATGCGTTGGTTCCCACCCACCCTCCCTGTGCGATTGCGATGGTTTGACAGACTGAATCCGTATTGTTCCTTATGTGAGGTATTCTCTTGTTTAAAAAAAAAAAAGAAGAAGATTAAAGATGGAAAGAGATATGTTAATGAAGTTATATACGATATGAGAACAAGTCACAGCTGGCGGTATATAATTCAGTATGGAATTTGGTTATGGCACAAGGCAGACTTGCCCGCTGGGAGGCCAGCGGCTGGCATACTGCGCCATTTACAGTTATGGTGTTATTGTTAAATAAAGAAAGCTGTGGCCGATCATCACCCAGCATTAAAAGGAAAAATGGTGTCAGTCTTTTATTTAAGGTAATGGGTTGTGAAAAGGCCTGACCGGGTGGCCCATCCCTTAAGGGGTTAATTCCTATCTACCAACAGTCTTGGTTACTGGGGTGAAAAAAAAACCTCTAATATACTGCACATCTGTGATTACACGTGCATCCTGATAGGATAGCACTACTCAGTTATGTTACCCCTGTATAATGCACCCTGATACCCATTAGTTATATTATATAACTAAGTGATATCAGGGTACATTACACAGAGGTAATATAACTGAGGGGTATCAGGGTACATTATTCAAGGGTAATATAACTGAGGAGGGCTATCATGGGACATTATACAGGGGTAATGTAAGCTATATTGCAACCGTATAATGCCTGATAGGCCTCCTGAGTTATATTACCCCTGTATAATAATGTACCCTGAATCCCTTTAGTTATATGACCCCGCCGGGATCATACAACTAAGGGGTATCCGGGTACATAATTATACAAGGGTAATATAACTCAGGAGGCCTATCAGGCATTATACGGTGGTAATATAAGTTATATTACCCCCTGTATAATGTACCCTGATTACCCTCAGTTATATAACTGAGGGGTATCAGTCAGGGGACATTATGGGTAATATTATAACTAAGGGATATCAGGGTACATTACACAGGGGTAATATAACTGAGGGGTGTCAGGGTACATTATTCAAGGGTAATATAACTGAGGAGGGCTATCATGGGACATTATACAGGGGTAATGTAAGCTATATTGCAATCGTATAATGCTTGATGGACTTCCTGAGTTATATTACCCCTGTATAATAATTAACCCTGACCCCACCGGGATCATATAACTAAGGGGCATCCGGGTACATAATTATACAAGGGTAACATAACTCAGGAGGCTATCAGGCATTCTACGGTGGTAATATAAGTTATATTACCCCCTGTATAATGTACCCTGATACCCCTTGGTTATATTTCCCCCTGTATAATGTACTATGATAACCCTCAGTTATATAGCTGAGGGGTATCAGTCAGGGGACATTATGGGTAATATTATAATTTATAACTAAGGGGTATCAGGGTACATTATACAAGGGTAATATAACTGAGGAGGACTCAGTGCTATCAGGGGAGTAGGGACATTATACAGGGGTCCTCAGTTATATTACCCCTGTATAATGTACCCTGATACCCCTAAGTTATAGGGGTATCAGGGTTGAGGAGGGGCTGGGCGCAAGCCAAGCAGGAGAGCAGGCCATGAGGTGAGGTAGTGGGGGTATAGGGGTACATACTTTTTTTTAAACTTTTTATTTTTACTTTGTTTTCTTTTCTCTAGGGCCAGGCAGGCATAGTTGGGAAGTTGCCACAGCAGCCACAGACACAGTCGAGTCCACTCCTGTCACTCAGACTGTTTCCTCCTCTCCAGTCCTGACAGTCCGAAGCTGGGGCCTAGCCCTAGGCAGTGGGCACCTGTAGACAGGCGGCTCAGATAGTCGCTCACAAGTCTAGTCTAAGTCACTAGACTAGTGCAGCAGAGTGATGCAGCAGGAGCAGAGCAGAACATGAAGGAAGGCAGCAAATTCCGTTCGCACGGGCGGGCAGGCACGCAGCAGCGCAGCTTTACGTGTTGACGACCGTGACGTCAAGTCGTCAACTCTTCTCTGCGGCTGCCACACTCCCAGCCTGCTCCCGCCCTGCACATTCTGCCTCCATGAGTCCGCTGGGTCCGAACGCCGCCCCCACCCCCATCTGTCATGTGACTCTGAGACTGACTGTGTATGTATGTGTTCTGTGTACTTTAACATTAATCACTCAATCAGTCAGTAGTGTGGGCAGCCGGACGGCAGGGTGCAGGCAGCAGCAGCAGGCAGCGATTACTAATTAGCGATTCAGCGAATCAGCAGGGGGGCACCAGGGGGGGCAAGGAATGACCTGGGGGGGGGGGCAATTGCTCCCCCTTGCCCCCCTGTAGCGACGCCACTAGCCGTCCTTAATTCCCTCACTGGAGCGTGATCGGTATATGCGCGACTACAGGCGAACGCTGGTAGACGCGGTCCTGAGAGCATTTCCAACTGATGCTGGGGGACAAGTGGAAGCACAAGGCGAAGGCAGGGGAGGAGGAAGAGGTTGCCAACGCAGCTGTGTCAGCTCCAGCACCTCAGAAGGCAGGGATAGCATGGCCGACATGTGGAAAAGCTTTGTCACCTCGCCGCAACAACCGGCCCCAACTGCTGATATGGAGCGTGTTAGCAGGAGGCAGAATTTTAACAACATGGTGGAATAGTACCTGTGCACACGCCTACACTTACTGACTGATGGTTCTGCCCCATTCAACTTCTGGGTCTCCAAATTTTCCACTTGGACAGAGCTTGCCCTGTATGCTTTGGAGGTGCTGGCCTGCCCTTCAGCCAGTGTACTCTCTGAATGTGTATTTAGCACGGCAGGAGGCGTCATTACAGACAGACGCAGCCGCCTGTCCACAGCCAACGTGGACAAGCTCATGTTCATTAAAATGAACCAGGCTTGGATCCCACAAGACTTGTTTGTACCTTGTGCAGAATAGACATTTATACCACCATCAAACATACATTATTGTACTCAAGTCAAGTGAAATGATTCTTTGTTTTCTTTTTTTTTTATATGCCCCAATATTTTAGGGGCTACCTACCCCAATAAAACATAAAAAAAATAAACATTGTTGGCTACCTGTTCCTCCTCCATCGCTGCCTCTACCTACCACGCCACATTTACTGCCTCCTCAACCTCCGACTCCATATCCACCTCCTTACCTGAGTTGCAGGTTAATAATTTGTAATTTTTTGTTATTTTATTTCATTTTAAGTTATTTCCCTATCCACATTTGTTTGCAGCGCAATTGCCATGCTCGTAAGCACACTTTACTGCCTTTTACATCCCTCTAGAATTTTCAAGGACTATTTTAGAGCCATTTTAATGCAAAAAAGTGCTACATTTTGTGCCCTAAAGTAAAAAAAACAAACGTATTTTCAATTGTCAGGTGATATTTTACCATTTTTGGCATGAATTAACCCATGCTCTGCATTGCTGACAGGGGTCTAAATCTCTCAAAATCCTCTGTTCTATTGCTGGGTGACATGAACCCCCTTTTGACGTGAATTAACCCCTGCTCTGCATTGCTGACAGGGGCCAAAAACTCTCAAAATACTCTGTTATATTGCTGGGTGACATGAACCCCCTTTTGCCGTGAATGAACCCCTGCTCTGCATTGCTGATAGGGGCCTAAATCTCTCAAAATCCTCTGTTGTATTGCTGGGTGACATGAACCGCCTTTTGCAGTGAATGAACCCCTGCTGTGCCTGGGTGACAGGGGCCTAAATCTCTCAAAATCCTCTGTTGTATTGCTGGGTGACATGAACCCCCTTTTGCCATTAATGAACCCCTGCTCTGCATTGCTGACAGGGGTCTAAATCTCTCAAAATCCTCTGTTCTATTGCTAGGTGACATGAACCCCCTTTTGACGTGAATTAACCCCTGCTCTGCATTGCTGACAGGGGCCAAAAACTCTCAAAATCCTCTGTTGTATTGCTGGGTGACATGAACCCCCTTTTGCCGTGAATGAACCCCTGCTCTGCATTGCTGACAGGGGCCTAAATCTCTCAAAATCCTCTGTTGTAATGCTGGGTGACATGAACCCCCTTTTGCCGTGAATGAACCCCTGCTCTGCATTGCTGACAGGGGCCTAAATCTCTCAAAATCCTCTGTTGTATTGCTGGGTGACATGAACCCCCTCTTGCAGTGAATGAACCCCTGCTGTGCCTGGGTGACAGGGGCCTAAATCTCTCAAAATCCTCTGTTGTATTGCTGGGTGACATGAACCCCCTTTTGCCATGAATGAACCCCTGCTCTGCATTGCTGACAGGGGCCTAAATCTCTCAAAATCCTCTGTTGTATTGCTGGGTGACATGAACCCTCTTTTGCCATGAATGAACCCCTGCTCTGCATTGCTGACAGGGGCCTAAATCTCTCAAAATCCTCTGTTGTATTGCTGGGTGACATGAACTGCCTTTTGCCATGAATGAACCCCTGCTCTGCATTGCTGACAGGGGCCTAAATCTCTCAAAATCCTCTGTTGTATTGCTGGGTGACATGAACCCCCTTTTGCAGTGAATGAACCCCTGCTGTGCCTGGGTGACAGGGGCCAAAATCTCTCAAAATCCTCTGTTGTATTGCTGGGTGACATGAACCCCCTTTTGCCATGAATGAACCCCTGCTCTGCATTGCTGACAGGGGCCTAAATCTCTCAAAATCCTCTGTTGTATTGCTGGGTGACATGAACCCCCTTTTGCCATGAATGAACCCCTGCTCTGCATTGCTGACAGGGGCCTAAATCTCTCAAAATCCTCTGTTGTATTGCTGGGTGACATGAACTGCCTTTTGCCATGAATGAACCCCTGCTCTGCATTGCTGACAGGGGCCCCAAATCTCTCAAAATCCTCTGTTGTATTGCTGGGTGACATGAACCCCCTTTTGCCTTGAATGAACCCCTGCTCTGCATTGCTGACAGGGGCCTAAATCTCTCAAAATCCTCTGTTGTATTGCTGGGTGACATGAACCCCCTTTTGCTGTGAATGAACCCCTGCTCTGCATTGCTGACAGGGGTCTAAATCTCTCAAAATCCTGTGTTCTATTGCTGGGTGACATGAACCCCCTTTTGCCGTGAATGAACCCCTGCTCTGCATTGCTGACAGGGGCCTAAATCTTTCAAAATCCTCTGTTGTATTGCTGGGTGACATGAACCCCCTTTTGCCATGAATGAACCCCTGCTCTGCATTGCTGACAGGGGCCTAAATCTCTCAAAATCCTCTGTTGTATTGCTGGGTGACATGAACTGCCTTTTGCCATGAATGAACCCCTGCTCTGCATTGCTGACAGGGGCCTAAATCTCTCACAATCCTCTGTTGTATTGCTGGGTGACATGAACCCCCTTTTGCAGTGAATGAACCCCTGCTGTGCCTGGGTGACAAGGACCAAAATCTCTCAAAATCCTCTGTTGTATTGCTGGGTGACATGAACCCCCTTTTGCCATGAATGAACCCCTGCTCTGCATTGATGACAGGGGCCTAAATCTCTCAAAATCCTCTGTTGTATTGCTTGGTGACATGAACCCCCTTTTGCCATGAATGAACCCCTGCTCTGCATTGCTGACAGGGGCCTAAATCTCTCAAAATCCTCTGTTGTATTGCTGGGTGACATGAACCCCCTTTTGCCTTGAATGAACCCCTGCTCTGCATTGCTGACAGGGGCCTAAATCTCTCAAAATCCTCTGTTGTATTGCAGGGTGACATGAACCCCCTTTTGCCGTGAATGAACCCCTGCTCTGCATTGCTGACAGGGGTCTAAATCTCTCAAAATCCTGTGTTCTATTGCTGGGTGACATGAACCCCCTTTTGCCTTGAATGAACCCCTGCTCTGCATTGCTGACAGGGGCCTAAATCTCTCAAAATCCTCTGTTGTATTGCTGGGTGACATGAACCCCCTTTTGCCGTGAATGAACCCCTGCTCTGCATTGCTGACAGGGGTCTAAATCTCTCAAAATCCTGTGTTCTATTGCTGGGTGACGTGAACCCCCTTTTGCCGTGAATGAACCCCTGCTCTGCATTGCTGAGAGGGGCCTAAATCTCTCAAAATCCTCTGTTCTATTTCTGGGTGACATGAACCCCCTTTTGCAGTGAATGAACCACTGCTGTGCTGGGTGACAGGGGCCTAACTCTCTCAAAATCCTCTGTTGTATTGCTGGGTGACATGAACCCCCTTTTGCCATGAATGAACCCCTGCTCTGTATTGCTGACAGGGGCCTAAATCTCTCAAAATCCTCTGTTGTATTGCTGGGTGACATGAACCCCCTTTGCCGTGAATGAACCCCTGCTCTGCATTGCTGACAGGGGCCTAAATCTCTCAAAATCCTCTGTTGTATTGCTGGGTGACATGAACTGCCTTTTGCCGTGAATGAACCCCTGCTCTGCATTGCTGACAGGGGCCAAAATCTCTCAAAATCCTCTGCTCTATTGCTGGGTGACATGAACCCCCTTTTGCCGTGAATGAACCCCTGCTCTGCATTGCTTACAGGGGTCTAAATCTCTCAAAATCCTCTGTTATATTGCTGGGTGACATAAACCCCCTTTTGCCATAAATGAACCCCTGCTGTGCATTGCTGACAGGGGCCTAAAACTCTCAAAATCCTCTGTTGTATTGCTGGGTGACATGAACCCCCTTTTGCCGTGAATGAACCCCTGCTCTGCATTGCTGACAGGGGCCTAAATCTCTCAAAATCCTCTGTTGTATTGCAGGGTGACATGAACCCCCTTTTGCCGTGAATGAACCCCTGCTCTGCATTGCTGACAGGGGCCTAAATCTCTCAAAATCCTCTGTTCTATTGCTGGGTGACATGAACTGCCTTTTGCCGTGAATGAACCCCTGCTCTGCATTGCTGACAGGGGCCTAAATCTCTCAAAATCCTCTGTTGTATTGCTGGGTGACATGAACCCCCTTTTGCCATGAATGAACCCCTGCTCTGCATTGCTGACAGGGGCCTAAATCTCTCAAAATCCTCTGTTGTATTGCTGGGTGACATGAACCCCCTTTGCCGTGAATGAACCCCTGCTCTGCATTGCTGACAGGGGCCTAAATCTCTCAAAATCCTCTGTTGTATTGCTGGGTGACATGAACTGCCTTTTGCCGTGAATGAACCCCTGCTCTGCATTGCTGACAGGGGCCTAAATCTCTCAAAATCCTCTGTTGTATTGCTGGGTGACATGAACCCCCTTTTGCCGTGAATGAACCCCTGCTCTGCATTGCTTACAGGGGTCTAAATCTCTCAAAATCCTCTGTTATATTGCTGGGTGACATAAACCCCCTTTTGTCATAAATGAACCCCTGCTGTGCATTGCTGACAGGGGCCTAAAACTCTCAAAATCCTCTGTTGTATTGCTGGGTGACATGAACCCCCTTTTGCCGTGAATGAACCCCTGCTCTGCATTGCTGACAGGGGCCTAAATCTCTCAAAATCCTCTGTTGTATTGCTGGGTGACATGAACCCCCTTTTGTAGTGAATGAACCCCTGCTGTGCCTGGGTGACAGGGGCCTAAATCTCTCAAAATCCTCTGTTGTATTGCTGGGTGATATGAACCCCCTTTTGCCATGAATGAACCCCTGCTCTGCATTGCTGAGAGGGGCCTAAATCTCTCAAAATCCTCTGTTCTGTTGCTGGATGACCATAACCCCCTTTTGCCGTGAATGAACCCCTGCTCTGCATTGCTGACATGGGCCTAAATCTCTGAAAATCCTCTGTTGTATTGTTGGGTGACATGAACCCCCTTTTGCTGTAAATGAACCCCTGCTCTGCATTGCTGACAGGGGCCTAAATCACTCAAAATCCTCTGTTCTATTGCTGGGTGACATGAACCCCCTTTTGCCGTGAATGAACCCCTGCTCTGCATTGCTGACAGGGGCCTAAATCTCTCAAAATGCTCGGTTGTATTGCTGGATGACATGAACCCCCTTTTGCCGTGAATGAACCCCTGCTCTGCATTGCTGACAAGGGCCTAAATCTCTCAAAATCCTCTGTTCTATTGCTGGGTGACATGAACCCCTTTTTGTCGTGAATGAACCTCTGCTCTGCATTGCTGACAGGGAACTAAATTTATTGAAAACATCTGTTACTGATCGGAAGATGCGCGACTACAAGCGCACGCTGATGATAGCATTCCCACCTGACAGCGGGGCACAGTGGAAGCACAAGGTGAAGGCAAAGGATGAGGAAGAGGTGGCCAACGCAGCTGGCGCACCACCAGCACCTGAGAAGGCAGGGTAAGCATGGCCAAAATATGAAAAAGCTTTGTCAGCCTTGGAGGTGCTGTCCTGCATTGCAGCCAGTGTATAGTGTGAATGTGTGTTTAGCACGGCAGAGAGCATTATCACAGGCCGCAGCCAATGTGGACAAGCTTACGTTTATTAAAATGAACCAGGCATGGATCCCACCAGACTTGTTCGTATCTTGTGCAGAATAGACATTTATACCAGCCTCAACCATCCATTCTTGTACTCAAGAGCACTTATTCTTTGTTTTATTTTGTTATATTTCCCAATATTTTGGGGGATACCCCAATTTAAAAATAAGATATAACACAAATCAGTGTTGGCTATCTATTCCTCCTTCACCGCCGCTTCCACCTACACCAGCCATGTCAACCTACACCCCCACATACACCCATCCACCGCCTCTTCAACCTCCTGCTCCTAGATCCAGATTGTTATTTTTAATTTTTCTCTATTTTATGTTATTTTAACCACCTCAGCCCCCCTAGCTTAAACCCCCTTAATGACCAGACCACTTTTTACAAATCTGCACTACACTACTTTCACGGTTTATACAACTTACCACCCAAATGAATTTTACCTCCTTTTCTTCTCACTAATAGAGCTTTCATTTGGTGGTATTTTATTGCTGCTGACATTTTTACTTTTTTTATATTAATAACAATTGACCGAATTTTTTTGCAAAATAAATGACATTTTTCACTTTCTGTTGTAAAATTTTTCAAATAAAACTACATTTCTATATAAATTTTTCTCTAAATGTATTGTTCTACATATCTTTGATAAAAAAAAAATGCAATAAGTGTATATTTATTGGTTTGGCTAAAAGTTACAGCGTTTACAAACTATGGTGCAAAAATTTTATTTACGCACTTTGACTTTCTGAGCACCTGTCATGTTTCCTGAGGTTCTACAATGCCCAGACAGTAGAAACACCCCATAAATGACCCCATTTCAGAAAGTAGACACACTAAGGTAATCGCCGATGGGCATAGTGAGTTCATGGAAGTTTTTATTATTTGTCACAAGTTAGCGGAAAATGATTTTTTTTTTCTTACAAAGTCTCATATTCCACTAACTTGTGACAAAAAATAAAATTTTGCATGAACTCACCATACCCCTCACGGAATACCTTGGGGTGTCTTCTTTCTAAAATGAGGTCACATGTGGGGTATTTATACTGCCCTTGCATTTTAGTGCATTTAAAGCGTGAGAAGTTGTTTGGAATCCAAATGCGTAAAAATGCCCATTGAAATCCTAAGTACTCATTGGATTTTGGGCCCCTTTGCACACCTAGGCTGCAAAAAAGTGTCACACATGTGGTATCGCCGTACTCAGAAGAAGTAGGGCAATGTGTTTTAGGGTGTATGTTTACATATATCCATACTTTGTGTGAAAAATATCTCTGTAAATGACAACTTTTTGAATTTTTTTCATACTAAGTTTTTGTGTGCCTTTTGCCAACCCGCACTGCGCATGTGCGGGCCGGATATGCGCGTCATCTCGCGACTCGTGAGATGACGCATTCGGTGCATCAAGGAGGAATAACCCAGCCGCCCGCAGGACGCATCCCTGCGTTAGGCGGTCGGGAGGTGGTTAAGTCATTTCCCTATGCAGAACAGTTGTCATGCTCTTAAGCACATTTTGATGCCTTTTGCAGCCCTCTAGCCCTTTCCAGGACTATTTTAGAGCCATTTTAGGGCCCAAAAGTTCGGGTCCCCATTGACTTCAATGGGGTTCGGGGTCAAGTTCGGGTTAAGTTTGGGTCCCGAACCCAAACTTTTTTTAATTTTCGGCCAAACTTGCCGAACCCGAACATCCAGGTGTCCGCTCAACTCTAATTAAGACCAATGTTTTTGGATGCTGTTGAAGGATCATAGTTGTTCGAGGATCCACCAAAGTTATGAAGAGGCGCTGGCATTTAACACCAGTTCTAAATGTAAGACAGCTTCCTAGCTATCTTACATTCAGACCTTTTACTATGCCTAAACCAGGTGTAGGAAATGATGAATAAGACCGTCATCTGTCCATACAGTTCAGCCTGTTATCCTGCAGTATGATCCAGAGGAATGAAAAAAATAAAAAATAAAAGCCAACTTTACTTTAGTTGCCCTTCTCTGAACCCTCTCTAGCTCTGTTATGTTTGTCTTGTTCACAGGATCCCAGAACTGTACACAGTTGTGGTCTGACTAGTAATTTGTAAAGTGACAGGATTATGTTATTATGATGGGCATCTATGCAACCCATTATCTTATTTGCTTTAGCAACAGCTACCTGATACTTCTTTCTAAAGTTCAGTTTGCTGTCTTTTCCATATCAGTGTGACCCAGTGTTTTAACTTGCATTATTCCTTCACATGTGCATAACCTTATATTTGTCTTTGATAAACCTCATCTGCCACTTTTCTGTCCAAGCATCCAATATATCCAGATCCCTGTGTATCAGTATGCTGTCCTCTTCTGTATTAACTATTTTACATAGTTTAGTGTCATCTGCAAAAATTGCTCTTTTACTATGCAAGCCTGTTACAATATCATTAATAAATAGTGATGGAAGAATATCAGCTGGGACGATTCGCAAACGCGATCCAATGTTTGCGGCGGGCCCCCATTCACTTTAATGGCAGGCGAACCTGAAAAACCTTTGAGTCATTATTGCAGCCACCAAATCCTTACAACACATACACCAATCGTCACACAACATGGACAGTGACATACCAGAGGGGGATCAATGGCAAAAATTCCCACAAAAAATATGTATTTTAATCAGGGGTCATTTTTTGCATCTTAAAGGGAAACTGTCAAAGATGTGGCGTGCTGGATCCTAGTAAAATTTTATTTTAAGCCAAGGGAGTAAAGGCCGCAAACATTAGGCATTCACCGGACAGAAAATGTCAAATAATTATGTGGCTGGAGGTATATTAGACGGTCTTTGGATAACAATTTTACTTCAGTCCAGTGGAGTACACGCCCCAAAAATTATTAATTCAATGTATAGAAAAGAACAAGTGATTATGTGGCTGGAGGTATATTAGACGGTCATTGGATATCAATTTTACTGCAGGCCACTACAAATAATTGTCAAATACATATGTTTAAAATAACTAAAAATATAAAATTTGATTAATAACATGGCAAACAAAATCCCCCCTCCTGTATAAACCCCAAATGATAATAGGCAAAATTCGATAACACGTGGTCGTCACAAGTGTTGAATTCTTCTGAGGCCCCAACAATTAGGCATTCACTGTACAGAAAAGATCCAGTGATTATGTGGCTGGAGGTATATTAGAGAGTCAATGGATATCAATTTTACTGCAGGCCAGTGGACTACAGGCCCCCAAATTTTTTACTTCACCAGACAGGAAACATCAAGTGATTATGTGGCTGGAGGTGTATTAGACAGTCAATGGATATCAATTTTACTTCAGGCCAGTGGACTGCAGGCCCCAAAAATTATTTATTCACTGTACAGAAAAGAACAATTGATAATTTGGCTGGAGGTACATTAGGCGGTCACCGTATATAAATTTTACTGTTAGCCAGTTAGATTACAGGCTCCAAAAATTATGCATTCACCGTACATAAAAGATCAAGTGATTATGTGGCTGAAGGTATATTAGACAGTCAATGGATATCAATGTTACTGCAGGCCAGTAGACTACAGATCCCCAAAAAATATTTATTCACCGTACAGAAAATAACAATTGATAATGAGGCTGAAGGTACATTTAGCGCTCACCGCATAAAAATTTTACTATTGGCCAGTTAAATTATAGGCCCCAAAAATTATTCATTCACCGTACATAAAATATCAAGTGATTATGTGGCCGGAGGTATATTAGACAGTCAATGGATATCAATTTTACTGCAGGCCAGTGAACTACAGGGCCCACAAATTATTCATTTACCGTACAGAAAAGAACAATTGATAATGTGGCTGGAGGTACATTAGGCGGTCACCATATAACAGTTTTACTGTTGGCCAGTAGTGTTTAGCGCAAATATTTGAAAAGCTAGTTTTTATCTCGAATATCTCAACTGAGAATTTGCGAATATTTTGAATATAGTACTATATATTTGTTTTTAGAATATTCATTATTTTTTTCCATCTGAAGACAGCAAAACCGTGCACAAATGCTGCACAATACAAATGCACTACATAGAAATTATATTATAGGTATATCACACCCCTGCCTCAATCAGTTTTTTGGGGGGCAACTGGTATATCACACCAGTTGCAATTAGTTGTTCCAATAGCATTTGTCCCTCTGTATAGCTGTGGTATCTCTGCAGAACCGCACACAACTGCTGCACATAACAAATGCACTATATGGAAAATATATTATAGGTATATCTCAACTTTGCCTCAATCAGTTATTTTAAGGGGGCAAGTGGTATCACACCAGTTGCATTTAGTTGTTCCAATAGCATTTGTCCCTCTGTATACCTGCAGCATCTCAGCAGAACCGCACACAAATGCTGCACAATACAAATGCACTATATAGAAATTATATTATAGGTATATCACACCCCTGCCTCAATTAGTTTTTTTGCGGGGCAACTGGTATATCATACCAGTTGCAATTAGTTGTTCCAGTAGCATTTGTCCCTCTGTATAGCTGCGGTATCTCTGCAGAACCGCGCACAACTGCTGCACATAACAAATGCACTATATGGAAAATATATTATAGGTATATCTCAACCCTGCCTCAATCAGTTATTTTAAGGGGGAAAATGGTATCACACCAGTTGCATTTAGTTGTTCCCATAGCATTTGTCCCTCTGTATATCTGCGGTATCTCAGCAGAACCGCACACAAATGCTGCACAGTACAAATGCACTATATAGAAATTACATTATGGGTATATCACACCCCTGCCTCAATCATTTTTTTTTTGTTGGGGGGGGCAAGTGGTATATAACACCAGTTGCAATTAGTTGTTCCAATAGCGTTTGTCCCTCTATATATCTGCGGTGTCTCAGCAGAACAACACACAAATGTTGCACAATACAAATGCACTATATCAAAATTATATTATTGGTATATCACACCCCTGCCCCAATCAGGTTTTTTGGGGGGCAACTTTTATATTACACCAGTTGCAATTAGTTGTTCCAGTAGCTTTTGTCCCTCTGTATAGCTGCGATATCTCAGCAGAACCACACACAAATGTTGAACAATACATATGCACTATATAGAAATTATATTATAGGTATATTGCACCCCTGACTCATTCAGTTTTTTTGAAGGGCAACTGGTATATCACACCAGTTGCAATTAGTTGTTCCAATAGCTTTTGTTCCTCTGTATAGCTGTGGTATCTTAGCAAAACCGCACATACAAATGTTGCACAATACAAATGCGCTATATAGAAAATATATTATAGGTATATCACAACCCTGCCTCAATCATTTTTTTTTGGGGGGGGGGGGGGGAGTGGTATATCACACCAGTTGCAATTAATTGTTCCAATAGCGTTTGTCCCTCTGTATATCTGCGGTGTTTTAGCAGAACAACACACAAATACTGCACAATACAAATGCACTATATAAAAATTATATTATTGGTATATCACACCCCTGTCTCAATCAGGTTTTTTGGGGGGCAATTTTATATTACACCAGTTGCAATTAGTTGTTCTAATAGCTTTTGTCCCTCTGTATAGCTGCAGTATCTAAGCAGAACCGCACACAAATGCTGAACAATACAAATGCACTATATAGAAATTATATTATAGGTATATCACACCCCTACCTCATTCAGTTTTTTTGAAGGGCAACTGGTATATCACACCAGTTGCAATTAGTTGTTCCAATAGCGTTTGTTCCTCTGTATAGCTGTGGTATCTTAGCAGAACTGCACACAAATGTTGCACAATACAAATGTGCTATATAGAAAATATATTATAGGTATATCACAACCCTGCCTCAATCAGTTTTTTTTTTTTTTTTGGGGGGGGGGGGGGCAAGTGGTATATCACACCAGTTGCAATTAGTTGTTCCAATAGCGTTTGGCCCTTCTGTATATCTGCGGTATCTCAGCAGAACCGCACACAAGTGCTGCACAATAAAAATGCACTATATATAAATTATATTATAGGTATATCAAACCCCTGTCTTAATCAATTTTTTGGGGGGGCAACTGGTATATCACCAGTGATGGCCAGTTTGCAGTGTTCGCCAGCGAACACATGCGATCTGCCATCTTAACTGACAAGTCCGGTGAGGAACAGGTAATTCCTTACCTGTGCCTGTGTGCGAGCCGGTCTGAAATGAAATGCAGTCTCCGGGAGCAGGCAGTTCTGAGAACAGCCTCCGGGGGCCGTTTTCGGAACTGCCTGCTCCCGATGACCGCATTTCATTTCAGACCGGCTCGCGCACAGGTAAGGACTTACCTGTGCCTTGTCAGACTTGTCAGTTAAGATGGCAGATCGCATATGTTCACTGGCGAACACTGCAAACTGTCCATCTCTATATATCACACCATTTGCAATTAGTTGTTCCAATAGCGTTTGTCCCTCTTTATAGCTGCAGTACTTCAGCAGAACCGCACACAACTGCAGCACAATACAAATGCACTATAATATAATTTCTATGTTAGAAAGTATATTATAAGTATATTTCACCCCTCAGTATGTCACACCTATCGATAGCACACATATAACAATACTTTTTTGGCCCTATTAGCTATCGTTTGGTGTCTCTAATGGTCTGTCCCTGCCCCACATAGCAACCACTCCCTACTCTGGCAAAAGACTGAATGCAAAATGGCGGCCAGATAGTTTTTTTTTTATAGGGTGGGTTGTGTGTCCATGTGCTGAAACATCTCAATGTTATAGATGTTGTAGTAAGAAGACCGGCACTTCACAGAGATGTCAACCAAGGATGTAGTTTATTGGTCACATATTATAGTTGCATAGTGACGCATTTCAGCACTAATGTGCTTTCATCAGACTGCTTGGAATGTGATGAAAGCAGATTGATGCTGAAATGCGTCACTATGCAACTATAATATGTGACCAATAAACTACATCCTTGGTTGACATCTCTGCGAAGTGACGGTCTTCTTACTACATCGCTTGATTGGACGTCATTCCACGGACACGTGCACCGCTAATCTCCAGAAGGTAGTGCCGTCTTGCTATTTACTATAATGTTATAGATGTGTCATGGGTCAAAGTTCAGCACAATACAAAAGGATATGGCGCATGCGGACATTGCCATATGTTTGCCTGTTGGGCAAATCGCGAACAATCAAAGTTCGCTGTGAAACGACCGCCAGGTGAACAGCAAGGCCATCTCTATTAATAAATATATTGAAGTGAATAGGGGCCAATACTTACCCGTGACCTACCCTACTAGTCACAGTGACACAATTTGAGTGTGTACCATTAATAACTATCCTCTGTTTTCTATTACTGAGCTAGTTACCAGGAAAATGCCCCTGCGTCATATGAGGCAAATACTAATGAAGCACTTCTATTTTGGAAGCACTTCATTAGTACCGGAGGACCAGGAAGTGGTGAAGGATATGTACTCACCACTTCCATGTCCTCCACCCGGCTTGTTGCTGTGCATGTGACCTCACTGTGCGCAGCCTTCCCAGCTGACAGCCGAGAACCAGGAAGAAGAGAGAGAGCACTGCTGCTGAGGAGCGGCGGCCAAGAGTAGGAGAGGTAAGTAATTATTTTTATTTTTTTTCTATTTGTGCTGATGGCTGATGTGGGGGGACATGATGGCTGACATAAAGGCATGATAGCTGACATGGGGGCATGATGGTTGACATAGGGGCATGATGACTGACATGGGAGCATGATGGCTGACATGGGGGAATGATGGATAACAATGGGTGGCTGATGGCTAACATGGGGGCTGATGGCTGACATAGGGGGCATGATAGCTGACATGGGGACATGATGGCTGACATGGAGGCATTATGGCTGACATGGGGGCTTGATGGCTGACATGGGGCGCTGATGGCTGACATGGGGGCTGAAGGCTGACATGGGGGTCTGATCTGAGGCATTGGGGGTCTGATCTGAGGTCTGATTAACATTAGGGGTCTGATTGGGGCTGTGAGATGAAATCTAAATAACATTGAGGGTCTGATTGCTAGTCTGACCTGAGGTGTAATGAATTTTTTTATTTTTTATTATTATTCTCCTCTAAAACCTAGGACCGTCTTTTCAACCGGTGTATCTTATAGGGAGAAAAATACGGTACTTGCCCACATACAGACATTTTCTCCCAGTCCAAGCATTCTCATTTTATATACTAACCATTTATGTGGAAATGTAGAAAATACTTTGGAGAAGTCAAGAATTATGACATCCATTGTCTCACCACAGTCAAGACTTACTTTCTCATAGAAACGAATTAAATTAGTTTGACATAACGAATAGTGAAGAGGCATAGGCAATATTCAAATTTGCAATATTTAGCAAATTTTTTGCCGAATATTCACCATAAATTCACAAATTTCATAATTCGGGATCTCCAGTCATTATTTACTTCATTGCGAAAATCGGCAATGTAATATATTCGAAATAAAAATTCACGATTAGAATATTCGCGATCAACACTAAGGGGTAGGCAACTTTTCTATTGGTTGCTAAGTGCCGATATTCACAATAAATTTGCGATTAGAATATTCGTGATCAACACTATTCACAAATACAAATATATAGCACTATATTATAAATGTAAACAAATTCTTGAAGTGGCAATATTTGCGATTAAAATTAGCGATTAGAATTGTTATTTGCTTATTTTCATTCAGGTACTCCAATATAGGATCTCTTAGAAAACCTTCAAACAGTTTACCCATGACAGATGTTAAACTTACCGGCCTATAGTTTCCAGGCTCTGTTTTTGACCCCTTTTTGAATATTGGCACAACATTTGCTAAGTGGCAATCCTGTGGAACGCTCCCTGCAAATATAGAGTCCTTAAATATAAAAAAATAATGGTCTGCCTAATAGTGATGGACGAACATCAGCCGGGACAGTTTGCTAACGCGATCAAGCGAACGCAATCAAATGTTCACGAACCACAAGTTTGCGGCGGCCCCATTCACTTTGACGGCAGGCGAACCTGAAAAACCTTTATCTCATATTTGCAGCCACCAAATACTTAGTAGAAGCTTACAAATAATCCCACAACATGGACAGTGGCATACTAGAGGGGGATCAATGACAAAAATTCCAACAAAAAATATGTATCTCAATCAGGGTACATTTTTATGCATCTTAAATGAAAATTCTCTTTGATGTGCCCTTTTGGAGCCTAGAAAAAAAATATTTTAGGCCACCGGTCTTAAAAATTAGCAATTCACCTGACATGCGGTCAATGGATCGAAATTTTACTGTAGGCCACTGGACTACAGGCCCCAAACATTAGGCATTCACCGGCAGAAAAGATCAAGTGATTATGTGGATGGAGGTATATTACATGTTCAATGGATATAAATTTTACTGCAGGCCAGTACAAATACAGGTCAAATACATATGTTTAAGAGAACTAAAAATATAAAATTGGATTAAAAACATGGATAACAAAATCCCCCTCTTGAAAAAACACGTTACATAATAATGAATCCGAGGCCAAAACAATTATTGATTCAGCATACGTAAAAGAACAAGTAAGTATGTGGCTGGAGGTAGATTACGCGGTCATTGGATATCAATTTTCTAGCAGGCCTATGTACTACAGGCCCCAAAAATTATGCATTCAGAGTACATAAAAGAACAATTAAGTAGGTGGCTGAAGGTAGATTGCACGGTCATTGGATATCAATTTTCCAGCAGTCCAGTGTACTATAGGCCCCAAAAATTATACATTCAGTGTACATAAAATAACAAGTAAGTAAGTGGCTGAAGGTAGATTGCACGGTCATTGGATATCAATTTTCCAGCATGCCAGTGTACTAAAGGCCCTAAAAATTTGGCATTCAGCATAAATAAAGTAACAAGTAAGTAAGTATCTGAAGGTAGGTTACATGGTCATTGGATATAAATTCTCCAGCAGGCCAGTGTACTACAGGCCCCAAAAATTATGCATTCAGTGTACATAAAATAACAACTAAGTAGGTGGCTGAAGATCGATTACACTGTCATTGGATATCAGTTTTATAGCAGGCCAGTGTACTATAGGCCCCCCAAATTATGCATTTAGCATACATAAACAAACAAGTAAGTAAGTGGCTGAAGGTCGATTACACGATCATTGGATATCAATTTTCCAGCAGGCCAGTGTACTATTGGCCCCAAAAATTATGCATTCAGCGTACATAAAATAACAAGTAAGTAAGTGGCTGAAGATAGATTACATGGTCATTGGGTATAAATTTTCCAGCAGGCCAGTGTACTACAGGCCCCAAAAATTATGCATTCACTGTGCATAAAAGAGCAAGTAAGTATGTGGCTGAAGATAGATTACACGGTCATTGGATATAAATTTTGTGTTTGTACCGGTGTTCTAAGTACATTGCCACCCAGTACTGGTCCTTGGCCTTTATGCTTTTTATATGGTGTTACATCTTCAAACACTAGAGCATGAAGGCCCCCATTTGCACTAAACTGGAAGCAGTGGAGTGGCCTTGCTTATGCTCATAATCAAGGATCTCCTGCCCCCAGCCACGAACAACACCAGGGATCCCAGATACCTTTAAAGAATGCTCTTCTTGTTCCTCCTCCTCCCCTACACCATTCTCCTCTGACTCCTCTTCAGACTCCTGTTGACTTGTCTTAGATGGAGTAGCCATCCCGGGAATTCATCCAGCATTGCAACTTCCTCATCTTCCTGCTTCTCGACAGCTTGATCAATGACATGACGCAATGCACACTCCAGAAAGAAGGCGTAAGGTACAATGTCACTGATGGCTGCGACAGACCAGTTTGGTGATCTCATAAAATGGCCGCAGAAGTCTGCATGCGTCACGCATGAGCAGCCACTGGCGCGGTGAAAAAAAAAAAGAAGTTCCACAGAACCTGTCCTGCCGCAGAGTTCATTCAGGTAGTCATTAACTGCATGTTTCTGCTGGAGCAGCCTATTAAGCTTATACAAGGTGGAGTTCCATAACGTCGGACAGTCACAAATCAGACGTCTGACGGGCAGCTGCTGTCGCTGCTAAACGTCAGCAAGGCAAGCCGTGGTCATGTAAGATCTTCTAAAATGGCTAGAGATTGCCTGGCTTGCCGCAAGATGTCCTAGACCCTGGGGTATTTGGCAACAAATTACTGCACAACTAAGTTCAGGACGTGTGCCATGCATGGCACGTGTGTCATTTTGCCCTGTTTCAGCGCGCTTAGCAGATTAGCACTGTTGTCTCATACTACTTTACCAACTGTCAATTTTATTGGAGTTAGCCACTGATCGGCCTGTGACTTTAAGAGCTGAAAGTAGTGCAGGACCAGTATGACTCTTGGCTCCAGGCACAACAGCTGCAGCACAGCATGGCAACGTCTCACCTGGCACGTTGAATAGTTGCTGGGGAGCTTGGGGGGCACAGCGGAAGAGCCGGTAGCATTTGAAAAGGATTAATGATCCGAGGAGGAGACAGAGGATGGAGTAAGAGGAGGAGAAGAAGAGGCAGGCCTGCATGCAATTCGTGGCGGTAACACCAAATCCACATGCCACGGGTTGCATGCTTGACGGCCGTCAGAAGGTTCACCCAGTGGGCAGTAAAAGTTATGTACTTTCCCTGCTCGTGTTTGCTAGTTCACGTGTTTGTGGTGAGATGTATCTTGGCACCGACACTGTGTGCCAGAGATACATTCACTTGCCACTGAACGTGGCCATATAGCTCTGGGATGCCCTTCTGGGAGAAATATTTCCTTCCATGTACCTTCCATTGCGTTGCAAAAGGCCTCCGAGTAGATCAATTCATATGGCAGTAGTTGACGGGC
The DNA here is from genome assembly GCF_014858855.1 of Bufo gargarizans. Classification (NCBI taxonomy): domain Eukaryota; kingdom Metazoa; phylum Chordata; class Amphibia; order Anura; family Bufonidae; genus Bufo; species Bufo gargarizans. Next base: position 406,741,196 of record NC_058082.1, on the reverse strand, counting down.
TAGCAGTTCTGATAAGCTGGCGGTTAGCCATTGGGCAAGAGGGTTATCAAGCATGATCATCTTTTTTTTGCTCTAGCATTTGGGCCACGGAAGCCTGCCTTTTTCCAGATGAATGCGTCGGTGGCATGGTGGAAGGTGGAGTGGAGGACAAATGGGAGGAGATAGGAGAAGAAGAAGAGGCAGGACGTGGATCGGCGGGAGTGTGGCTTTGTGGGTTCTGACGGTGTTGCTCCTACTGGGCTTGGTGATGGGAGGCCAGGTGCCTTCTTAAGCCGGTCATCCCTAGGAGAGTTTTGTGCTTACCGTGACTTATGCATTGATAGCACAGGCTGCAGATGGCAACATTATTGTCAGCAGCGGACAGGTTGAAAAAAGCCCACACTGCGGAGCCATGTGCCGGCATCCTGGGAGCGCCAGATGTGAGCGTGCATGGTGGATGGCTCGTTCCAGATACATTAGCAGTCTTCTTTTTGCCTTCTGTACACTGTAAGTTCTGCCTGCTTCTCCTCATTCTCCTCCATATCTGCTGCTCAATCTCTCCCTCTCAACTCCCCTCCTCTTCCTCTCTTCTTGGAAAACACGCGACGTCCATCGACACGTTATCATCGTCACCTTCACCACTACTGACGTTAGAGATCTCAGAGTAGCCAGCCACTCCTTGGGCTGATCTGGGTACTGTTGTCAGACTGCTGGGGGCGACCGTTGATACCTCCTCTTCCTGATCCGATGCCAAGAATGGCTGCTCATCGGTAATGTCTTGGAATGGATGGGAAAATAATTCCACTGACTCGAGCAGAGGGGATATGGTGGTGGTGTCTTTTGGGGTGCACACAGCAGGGAGTGAAGAGGGTGCAGATAGAGAGGATGAGGAGGGGACAGAAGCGTAATCGCATGCACCTTCTGCAACTTCCCACTTAGGCTCCAGCCTGGTGCACCTGCCAGACCCCTACCACCCCTGCGGAATGGCCTGCCTCTTCCTCTGCATGTCATTTTCAAAATGACCCTGTGACAAAAGTCCTTATAGAAGAGCAGTATTTGTGGAAGAAGGTATATTACACCCCTGCTTTAATCACTTTTTGGGGGGCAACTGGTATATCACACCAGTAGAAATAATTTGTTCCAATGTCGTTTGTCACTATCTGTAGCTGAGGTAACGCAGCTAAAACGCAAACAAATGTTGCACTACCCAACTGCACTATATAGAAAGTATATTATTGGTATATAACACCCCTGCTTCAATTATTTTTTTTGGGGGGGGCAACTGGTATATCACACCAGTAGAAATGATTTGTCCCAATGTAGTTTGTAACTATCTGTAGCTGAGGTAATGCAGCTAAACTACAAACAAATGCTGCACTACCCAAATACACTATATAAAAAGTATGTAATTGGTAAATAGCACCCCTGCTTCAATCATTTTTTGGGGGAGGGCAACTGGTATATCACATCAGTAGTAATTATTTGTTCCAATGGTGTTTGTCACTCTGTGAGATGAGATAACACTGCAAAACCGCAATCAAATGCTGAACTGCCCAAATGCACTATATATAAAGTATATAATTGGTATATTACACCCCTGCTTCAATCAGTTTTTTGGGGGGCAACTGGTATATCACACCAGTAGAAATGATTTGTTCTGATAGAGTTTGACACTCTGTGTAGCTGCAGTATCGCAGCAGAACCGCACACAACTGCTGCACAATACAAATGCACTATAATATACTTTCTATGTTAGAAAGTATATTATAAGTATAATACACCCCTCAGTAAGTCACACCTATCGATAGCAAACCTATACCATTCCTTAAAATGACTTTTGAGGCCCTATTAGCTAGCGTTTGGTGTCCCTAACAGTCTGTCCCTGCTCCACACAGCAACCTCTCCCTACACTGGCAAAAGACTGAATGTAAAATGGCTGCCAGATCAGGCAGGGGGTATTTAAATGTGCTGAAAAGTCTCAATTGGCTGTCGTATACCACCTGATGGATGTGTCATGGGTCAAAATTCTTCACAATTTAAAAGAATATGGCGCCAGCGGACATCACCATTTGTTTGCCCGTTCAACGAACCGAGAATGAGTAAAGTTTGCCGCAAAATGACTGCCGGGCGAACCGCAAGGCCATTTTTACTGCCTATGACATTACTTAACCGCCTCCGGACCGCCTAGCGCAGGATTGTGTTCCGGAGGTGGTCGATTTGTTCCTCCTTGACGCGCCGGCGCGTCATCTCGCGAGAAGCGAGATTTCCTGTGAACACGCGCACACAGGAGCGCGCGTTCACAGGATCGGGAGGTAAACGAGTGCATCTACAGCCTGCGATTTTTTTAACCCTTGTAAGGTATATCAGACGCTGTTTTGTTAACAGTGTCTGATATACCTGTCACCTGGTCCTCTGGTGGTCCATTTTGCTTGGATCGACCACCAGAGGACACAGGCAGCTCTGTAAGGCTACTTTCACACTAGCGCTTGATCAGATCCGTTCTGAACGGTTCCGATCATATTAATGCAGACGGAGGCTCCGTTCAGTACGGATCCGTCTGCATTAATAACTTAGAAAATTTTCTAAGTGCGCAAGATGCCTGAGCGGATCCGTTCAGACTTTCAATGTAAAGTCAATGGGGGACCGATCCGCTTGAAGATTGAGCCATATGGTGACCTCTTCAAGCGGATCCGTTCCCATTGATTTACATTGTAAGCAATTGCGAACAAGAATAGAACATGTTCTATAGGCTCTACAAAAAACACAGTGTTTGCCAGATCAGGCCTGATCTTGTGTGCACACTTGCTTTCAGTCCGCCCCACTGCAGTGAAAGAATGTTTTTTTCTGATCACTGCAAAAACACTGTAAAATCACTGCAGCGCTATAAAAAGATCACTTTTGAGGAGCATGGCGAGTTCATAGAAGAATTTGTTTTTTTGGCACAAGTTAGCTGAAATTGTAAGAAAAAACATAAAAAAAAAAAAAAACAAAGTCTCATATTCCAGTAACTTGTGACAAAAAATAAAATCTCACATGAACTCACCATACCCCTCACGGAATCCAAATGCGTAAAATTTTTAGACATTTATATTCCAGACTTCTTCTCACGCTTTAGGGCCCCTAAAATGCCAGGCAGTATAAATACCCCACAAGTGACCCCATTTTGGAAATAAGACACCCCAAGGTATTCCTTGAGGGGCATGGCGAGTTCCTAGAATATTTTTTTTTTGGGCACAAGTTAGCGGAAAATGATTATATATTTTTTTCTCTAACAAAATCATTTTCCGCTAACTTGTGCCAAAAAAAAAAAAATATATATATTCTAGGAACTCGCCATGCCCTTCACGGAATACCTTGGGGTGTCTTCTTTCCAAAATGGGGTCACATGTGGGGTATTTATACTGCCCTGGCATTTCAGAGGCCCTAAAGCGTGAGAAGTCTGGAATCCAAATGCCTAAAAATGCCCTCCTAAAAGGTACTCATTGGAATTTGGGCTCCTTTGCGCACCTAGGCTGCAAAAAAGTGTCACACATGTGGTATCGCCGTACTCGGGAGAAGTAGGGCAATGTGTTTTGGGGTGTATTTTTACATATACCCATTCTGGGTGAGAGAAATATCTCTCTAAAAGACAACTCTTTCCATTTTTTTTATACAAAGTTGTCATTTAACAGAGATATTTCTCTCACCCAGCATGGGTATATGTAAAAATACACCCCAAAACACATTTCCCTTCTTCTTCTGAGTACGGCAATACCACATGTGTGACACTTTTTTGCAGCCTAGGTGCACAAAGGGGAGTATCTTTACGATTTCACAGGGCATTTTTTACGCACTTGGATTCCAAACTACTTCTCACGCTTTAGGTCCCCTAAAATGCCAGGGCAGTATAACTACCCCACCTGTGACCCCATTTTGGAAATAAGACACCCCAAAAAAAGCAATAAGTGTATATTTATTGGTTTGGGTAAAGGTTATAGCGTTTGCAAACTATGGTACAAAATTTCCGCATTTTGAAGCAGCTCTGACTTTCTGAGCACCTGTCATGTTTCCTGAGGTTCTACAATGCCCAGACAGTATAAACACCCCACAAATGGCCCCATTTCAGAAAGTAGACACCCTAAGGTTTTTGCTGATGGGCATAGTGAGTTCATGTAAAATTAAATTTTTTGTCACAAGTTAGTGGATTATGAGACTTTGTAAGAAAAAAAATTAAAAATAAATAATTTTCCTCTAACTAACTGACAAAAAATAAAAACTTCCATGAACTCACTATGCCCATCAGCGAAAACCTTAGGGTGTCTACTTTCCGAAATGGGGTCATTTGTGGGGTGTTTATACTGTCTGGGCATTGTAGAACCTCAGGAAACATGACAGGTGCTCAGAAAGTCAGAGCTGCTTCAAAATGCGGAAATTTTGTACCATAGTTTGTAAACGCTATAACCTTTACCCAAACCAATAAATATACACTTATTGCTTTTTTTTTTATCAAAGACATGTAGAACAATAAATTTAGAGAAAAATTTATAGAGAAATGTAGTTTAAAAAAAAATTACAACCAAAAGTGAGAAATTTCATTTTTTTGCAAAAATTTCGGTAAATTTCGATTAATATAAAAAAAAATGTCAGCAGCAATGAAATACCACCAAATGAAAGCTCTATTAGTGAGAAGAAAAGGAGGTAAAATTCATTTGGGTGGTAAGTTGTATGACCGAGCAATAAACCGTGAAAGTAGTGTAGTGCAGAATTGTAAAAAGTGGTCTGGTCATTAAGGGGGTTTAAGCTAGGGGAGCTGAGGTGGTTAAAGGGGTTATCCCACTTCTCCTTTTCATACTTACCTGCTGCCAGCTCGCCGTTCACTTCCTGGATTCTGGCTGGGGACGGGCTTCATCTTAAATGAAGTTTTCTCCCGGCAGGGCCGTGTACTAGACTGAATGCGTATGCTGCGGCGCATGCACCATGGTGACTTATTCCTGGCCAGTATAGTACAGAGCCGGCATGCACGTTTGCGGCTCTGTACTATTCTGGCCAGGAAGAAGTCACCATCGCGCATGAGCGGCAGCGTGCATGTTCAGGACAGCGATCGGCCCGGTCGGGAGAAAAGAAGGCATCTTCTGCGCAAGCACGGCCACCGGGATTCCGGAGAAGAGCGGTGGCCATAAAGAGGGTAGATCGAATTACAACAATGAGGTAAGTGGGGATGAAATTTATCCTAAACGGTGGGAATTTGTTAATCAAATACTTTTACAAAAATGATCACTGTCAAATCATTATGATGGGATAACCCCTTTAATTCTCCTAAGAAATGGGGGTGTATGCCCTCTGGTTCTGGCTATTTTAATCATTTAAAAAATGCTGCTACACTTCTTGCTGGATCAGACAGGCTACTTTTAATGGGAAATTTAGGCTACTTTCACATCTGCATCTGCATTTCACATTTCTGGTTTTGAGATCCGGCAGAGGATCTCAAAACAGGAGGAAAACATTTCAGTTTTGTCCCGATTCACTTTCAATGGAGACAAAACTGAACAAACCATAATGGAGTGCACCAGAATGCATTCCATTCTGGTTTGTTGCATTCCCATACCTGACAGAATACTACTGCAAGAAGTGTTTTGTGTTTTGGTCTTGAGAAACTGAACAAAAACTATGTAAGTCAGTGGAGCCATCTGTTGTTTTTGGACACAAAAAAACCCCCAGATCCTAAGCCAATTGGCTTTTACACAAATGAACATTATAGGGTTAGTTTTTCTCTCTTTTGCTATGAATCTCTGTCTGCAGTTTGACTACTTTTATTAGTTTTTTACATATTCCTTTTTATTTCCTTATATTTTTTTTTTTTTTGCTTCTTTGCCACACTCCTATTTTAGTGATTTAAATGCTTTCTCTTTGTCTTTTATTGCTTTCTTTACATTTCTATCCACATTTTTTTTCCTTGTTCCTCACCCTTTTATTCCCATAAGGTATGCACCTCTCACAAGTTGGTAAGGCTGATTAGTCAGCCTGCATTTGTGGGAGGGGTGGAGGCTCTTCATATATGAGCAACAGCCTCACTCACAGGCGTTTGTTCTCAGGTGCCGGTGGCTTCATTGCAATTGCATTCCCTCACTCATGGGAGGGCATAGACAGAATCTTGTATATTATGGCCTTATAGCTTTTTGTCGCACTAACCTCAGACTCCCTACAACCACGTTAAATCGGGTTTTGGACAAGGTTCAGCATTTCCTCACAGTAGAAGATTCGGATAGTAGGTCGGTCTTCACGTCTCAAGTGTTAAAACAATTCTCAGGGGCACACAGTAGAACAACGCGCGGACCACGGCTAGCAGATAGCTGTTGTCTGGGGAACTATTCAAGGATTCTCTTCCTATCCACATAGTTCTTTTGGCCCTCATCCCTGCATAGTCTAGGCAGTTAGGTTTCGGTCCCACAATCTCCTGGGGCTGGGGCATTGCCAGTACTCGCACTAGAACCAAAACTTTACAAGGTTCAGTTGGTTTTCATGATCCATTTCACATGTATTCCCGGTCCTCCATTCCGCTTTGGGGCAGTATCCGCAATATTGAGCATCATGTCTCTGGCCTTGTCATCCACAAGATGGGTTGTAGGTCTCCTTTTGGCCTTGCCTCATACACCCCAAATTTTTCGCTCTAGATCCCTGACACCTTGCAGTTGGCTTGGGGATTAGTTTGCACATGCCATTAGAGTTCCTTTTCTACCCTACTTGGCTTGGCTTATGCCCACTTACAGGCCTACCCACGATCATGGCTTAGGGCACACAACAAGCCATTTAGTCGAGTCAGCTAAGACACGCCTAGCTGGGTTAGGTTGTTCCCGTTGTTTCTCTCCTTAGGGTTCTTCGGATATCTCTTGGCCGTAGCCATGACCACAAGTTGGTAAGGCTGATTAGTCAGCCTGCATTTGTGGGAGGGGCGGAGGCTCTTCATATACGAACCACAGCCTCACTCACAGGCGTTTGTTCTCAGGTGCCCCACCCTCCCTCCCTTATTTTCTCATTTCCACAGGGTATGCCCACTTACAGGCCTACCCACAATCATGGCTTAGGGCACAGAACAGGCCATTTAGTCAGGTCAGCTAAGACATGCCTAGCTTGGTTAGGCTGTTCCCGATGTTTCTCTCCTTAGGGTTCTTCGGATATCTCTTGGCCGTAGCCATGACCACAATTAGAGTTTAGGATGCTTTAAAAAATATCACATTTTGTGGCTGCATTTTTATTTTTTGAGAACATTGTCCCAGTTAGGCTACTTTCACACTTGGGTTTTGTGCGGATCCGTCATGGATCTGCACAAACTCTTCTGTTCAGATAATACAACCGTATGCATCCGTTCAAAACTGATCCGTTTGCATTATCTGTAACATAGCCAAAACGAAAGTCAATGGGGGACGGATTAGTTTTCTATTGTGTCATATTGTGTCAGTGAAAACGGATCCGTCCCCATTGACTTACATTGTGTGTCAGAACGGATCCTTTTGCCTCTGCATTGTCAGGCGGACACCAAATCGCTGCAAGCAGCATTTTGGTGTTCGCCTCCATGGTGGAATGGAGGCGGAACAGAGGCAAACTGATGCATTCTGAACTGATCCTTATCCATTCAGAATGCATTATGGCAAAACTGATCCGTTTTGGACCGCTTTTGAGAGTCATGAAACGGATCTCACAAATGGAAACCAAAAAGCCAGTGTGAAAGTAGCCTAAGTTAGACCAATGACCTCTCTTATCCGGTTAAATTTTGTCTTTTTGAAGTTTGGTATTTTTCGGCATCCCTGAAGAAACACTATTTTGAATGACAATTGTAAGGTTATTATTGTATGGTCACTATTTCCCAAGTATTCCTCAACCTGCACATTGGTTAGAATTAAGTCCAGTATGGTCATACCTCTAGTCAGGTACAGAACCAGTTGTCTATTTCTAAGAACTTGTTTATTTTATGACATCTACAGCTTTCAGTTTCCCAGTCTACACCTGGGTAGTTAAAGTCCCCCATAATAACAACCTCTAGTAGAATATTTTCTGTAGACTCTGGTATATTAGGTGGCTTATAATAAACTCCTAACAGCATTTCATTATTGTTCTTAGACAATTCGACAAATTTTCCCCAAAATTTGATTTGATTCAAATTAATTTGTCACAAAGCGTGTTTAAAATCAGCTATTTCCCAGCTGCACAGAGGCTGTACATCATTGTACATTACTGTGCATTGCAGAAACATGCATAGCTAGCCCGCTGTGGTAATGAACCAGTTACTGAGCGTCAGTTGACAGGCGTCACTTTTAGAATCAGTTCACACTTGAGTTATTTGGTCTGTTATGGGGCCAAAACTGACCAAATAACTCAAGTGTGAACTTAGCCTTATAGGTCAATGTTAGCATCAGGTATCATGGACTTAACTGTGTATTGGCCCAACATTCTACAATAGACTGAAAGAGCACACTCCTTTTACACCATCAGCTGATTCCACATAGATTTGTACATGTTGCCAGAGTATAGAGGGTATCAGCAGTATTTTTCTCTTCTTCTGATCTGTCACAAGAACAACCCCAAAAAACAGATCCTGATTTTAAGCATCTGCCTTCACACGGTCAGTAATCTGTCAGTATTGCTAAGGCCAATAAAAAACAAAAAAAGAATAAAAAACAGGAGCGGATCCAAAGATAACACCTGATTGGAATATTTGCAAGTCTTATGTGTTTGGTACCCACTCCTGCTTTTGGCTTCCAAATGCTGAGCATATCCTGATGCAAAATAATCCCATGTGATAGAGGCCTTACATATGCTCCAACAACAGGATCTGTGGTGTTTTTATTTTTTATTTTTCCGTCCTTGTGGTGATGTTAAAAAGGCCAATCAGGGACACTAATACCTCCATCAGACAAAGGGGAGGTTGGCAACCGATTGAGAAGTCAACAAAAGGGCTCAGTCATAGATTGGGGAGGGAGGCAAACACATGAAGAGTCAACATAGTGGTCCAGTCACAGAGTGGGGGGGTGGCAACCACACGAGGAGTCAACATAGTGGCCCATTGACAGAGTGGGAAGGGTGGCAACCACATGAGGAGTCAACATAGTGACATACAAATGAATGCTAATAACCTAAAATCAGAAATATTATACATAATTTGAATCCCAATTAGTGACCAAGGTGTAATTAGCCAAGCTTTACACTCTTCAAATGGTTCCTGCTCTCTACCTATAGTGTGTATAAAGCCTCCCTATTACATCCCTACATCTCTAAGCTGTCCCTGAACTGCTCAATAATATTATTTTTTGTTAATAAAGTCTTTCCTAATCACTTTCCCTAGCGCTTGTAATGTCTCTCCCTGCACTAAGTTAATCACTGTCCCTAGTGCTTGTAAGAGCATTGATACACCAAACACCATGGCATATATGTTACGGATGAAGAAATAGTGAAATTAATTGGAACAGATTCCAGCGATGTCTCCTTCCTAAGCACTCCCTCCATTGATCTGCTGAAACGCAAATGTGAACAGGAGTCAAAAAGACTGACCACGATGGAGCAACATTTGAGCACTCTGAGAGAGTACTACAGGAACCGCTGTATCCCGAGGGGTTTGCGGTCTCATTTACGACCCAATCTCTTTCCTAACGATACAGACTTCTGCATGAAATTCGAGGCGGTGAGTAATAAATACTCTTTTGACCTGATTCTACTTAACATTGACTTTTTTGTGTAAGGAGGTGGAGAAGATTAAGGGAATGATTGTTGATCTTAATACGCAAATCCAGGCCTTGATCAGTGCGGATGAATATACGGTACACACTGACAAAATTGCACAACAGGCCCTACGCCACAGAAGTGAGACTGAACGTGTTAAAAGAGAAAAGTGGCATAGGGATCTTGAAGACTACCAGCCTGGAAAAGTGTATAATTGGCGTAATCAACAGCCACAAGGGAAACCTAGGAGGAGGCGTAATAGAAGATTTGACCACAACCATTTTGGTTTCTCCACCTTCTCTGACTCCACGGATGAACCCTCCACGTCAGCCCCTTTTTTAGGTCAACCAGGCGACGGGGATGTCGCCGGGGTGGAAGAAAACACCATCGGTCACACAAAAGGGAAACCACCTCCGAATCAAGTGATGCCTGTGAGATCGACCAGACGCAATCCACGGAGATAACACAACTTGTCATAAATATCTCTTCAGTAACGCGTACTCCTGAACAGATTCAGGTATTGAGTCGTGGACTAAGTTTTTCTCCTACTGTTGATAGAGACTGGTTCTCTTTAGAGTTGGATTTACAACGTTTCTTTAGAAGTTTACGTTTAAAGTGCTTTTTTGCATCTAAGAATGTTGATGATAATAAAATACCTGCGATTAGCAAAGATAATGTTGCGTTACTCACATGTAAAGAATTACAACTCAGGAAACCTAGTGTCTTTTCACTGCCACATACTAACCATGTGGTTGAATCATATATTCACATAGTGCACAAGCAGATCGAGTCCTTGAATCACACTAGCTGTGGTAGAAGTAACCTCTCCATGTCAGAACGACAGGCTATCATGGCATTGGAACGTTACACCCGCATTACCATCAAGCCTGCTGATAAGGGTGGGGTGGTGGTCGTTATGGACACTGCGATGTACATTGGCGAGATAGACAGACAATTGCGTGATTTTGAGGTATACAAGCAACTACCTGGGGATCCCAAATGGGACATTATGCGTGACATCGGGGTGATATTGGAGGAGGCACTGCAAAATTCAATTATTGACGATGGTTTGCACCAATATCTCACGGTGCCCCACCCTGTCACCCCGATGTTATACATACTCCCCAAGATCCACAAGAGATTGAATGATCCACCGGGTCGACCGATTGTTTCTGGTAGGGGCTCGGTCTTCAATCCATTGTCTGTCTTTCTGGACAGGTTATTGCAGGTCCGGGCGGCCTCCGCCCCATCCTATATCAAGGATACTGGGCATTTTATATCCAAATTACAGGGTTTACAACTGCCCGCCTACTTTCTGTTGGTCAATTTTGATGTAGTATCTTTATACACATCGATTGACCATACTTATGGGCTGGGTGTCGTCGATGTGGCCCTGGCCGACATGGGGCTCTCCCCGGGGGTGTGCCGATTTGTCCTCCGCCTCTTGGAGGTGGTCCTGAAGAGGAGTTACTTCCTCTTCGGGGACACTTTCTATCAACAGCAGCGGGGTGTGGCCATGGGGTCTAATATGGCCCCCACCTACGCTAACATCTTTATGGCTGAGGTGGAGGACAGACTCGTGTATCACTCCCCTTTCTTTGGGAGAGTCCTATGTTGGTGGCGCTACATCGACGACATCTTTATGATCTGGACAGGCACCATGGATGAACTTGAGGCATTCCATCTGCATCTGAATGCGGGTGTCCCGGGACTGCAATTCACTGTTACTGTTTCTCCTAGTGAGTTGCATTTCCTTGATGTGCGGGTCTATGTGATGGAGGGTCTTTTAGCTACGGACCTCTATCGGAAGCCCACTGACCGTAACACCCTTCTAATGCACGATAACTATCACCCACATAAAATGCTTGACTCCATTCCATGGAGTCAGCTCCTAAGGGTGAGGAGAATAGTCTCTGACGAAGAAGTATGTGCACAGAGGATTGACACTATGTGCACACGGTTCTTGGAACAAGGTTACCCGAAACCCCTACTTGCTAGAACCAAACAGAAGGTGAGATTGGTTGACAGATGCACTGCGCTACGGAAATCGACAAAAGCAAGCTCTGAGGCTAGGGTTCCGTTTGTGTCCATCTTTGGTCGGGACAGTGGCGACATCGCCCATGTCCTTAGAAAGGAGTGGCATATACTCCAAAGGGGTCTGCCAGAAATAGAAGAATTCAAGTCCCCACCGATGATGGCATACAGGCGGAACCCTAGCCTCTGTGATAGACTGGTTAAGTCCGATATAGGTGGCCAGTCATTGACACAAAAACTGCTTGCACCGCGCAAAAACGGTACTTATCCTTGTTTATCTTGTTGTAATTGTGGTAACGTTCTCAAAGGTGATCATTTCTCCCACCCATATAGCGGTAAAAAATATAAAATCAATGGCTATTACACCTGCAGGTCACGGGATGTGATATACGCCATCCAGTGTCCTTGCAGCCTTATTTATGTGGGAGAGACCACCATGGAAGTTAGGGAGCGTATTAACAAACATAAGAGTACCATACGCAAGATGAATATGGATAAGCCCGTTGCGAAACATTTCGTAGAGGCGGGGCATTCTGTGAACCAACTTCGCTTTAGGGTCATTGACAGCGTGGGTCCTTTACGGAGAGGGGGTGAGAAGGACACAATACTAAGGAAGAAGGAGCTCAAATGGATCTACACATTGAAATCTCTACAGCCATTTGGATTAAATCTAGAATTTAATTTGGCTGGCATCAGCTAAATCTGGATTTAATCTAATATTCAATGTGGCTGGTTTCAGATATTTCTCTTCTGTTATAATACTTTGCTATGTTTTTATATTTCATGTCTTGATCACACCGCTGTGTAGCGCTGCACAATAGACAATAGAGCTTTTTGTTTAGATATTTTGGCATGGAGAACTGTTTGTGAATGAGATTTTGAGCCTGATGCGGATGGTACTTGTTGCCAACAGTTAATGACTTTATTGTATTATGTCTGCAGAACCTGTGTGGTGCTCACACTTTTTCACAGATACTTTGGTCTTCCTCTGCGCTAATAATGTGCAAGTTTGCGCAACACGCCCACAGTACTCAGTTATGGCCTTAATCCATAAAGCGCTCTGCACACTGTTTGTATTTGACAGCAGTGCGAGCGCCTTCTATTGGTAGCTCCGTTGAGTCCCCATACACATGTCAGCCTGGAGCATCATGTGGGAGTGGCCTTGTGACGTCGGCCGGCCGCCCCTTGATGACGCATTTGGACTAGCGCAGACTGTGTATCTGGATGCACAAAGTGATGCCTTGCGCATGTCGCCCTGTGGTGACGTATGCGGACATGCGCATCACCGAGCACGAGACGCTGGATCGACTGTAGGTGTCTGTGCGATATGGCCCCACACAGGTATGATTGTTGCTATCTGCAACAGCTGGTTAATATGCCTCAATAGGTTGGTGCTCTCATGTCGATTGTGCAGGTGTGACACATACAAATTAATCTCTATTGGTTGTTCAGCGGTGTGGGTGGTCCTATTATTTGTGATTTATAGGCTGTGATTTTAATTGTTAAGCATGCTTGACAAAGGCTACTCCTAGCCGAAACGTTGCTGCAAAATATTTTTTATGCCTTGCTGTGAGGTGTTTTTCTAAATAAAGAAGAATTTCGGTGATATGCTGCTGTGGCCCTCCATCTTTTTACCTAGTGCTTGTAATGTCTCTCACTGCATTAAGTTCACTGGAAAATGGCAGAGACCGGGCAGGATGAGTATTTTTTTTTTTTTTTTTTTTTGTTTACATGGTTTCAATAATATGAGCTCTAAACTGCTCATGCACTAATAGGGCAGGTTTGTTCAGAGTTTCTCCAGTAATTTTGGTCCACACTTTTTCAACCCATACTTTCATTAAATTTTTTCATCGCTCCTGTCTCATGGACATGTTAAATAGAAACACCTAGAGGTTGTAACTGTCTGGTAAGCCCCCAGAAATTATGACTAATTTTGTCTTCACTTCTATAAACATCTTTTGTGTGGTTTCACTAATATCTAAACTATTTATGCACTAATAAGGCAGGTGTTTTCAGAAGCCCTCCAGGACTTTTGGACTACACTTTTGCAGTCCATGCTTTCATTCCATTTTTGTCCATCCTTTCTTTCTCATTCCATGTGGGATCGCCTCTTTTGGCACATTTTTTGTTTTACAAATTAATGTCTGTGGCAGTTGGTGTCCTCTACACAGCAGACAACACAACTGTGAAATGAGTTTTCTCCTGTCCTGAGGTTTTCAACTTTATAGTTTTAGCACCTTTCAGCTCAACAGTCCTATTTTTATGAAACATCAAAGGTTAAAGGGACTTTATACTATTTCAAATCTATTTTTCTTCCTAATAACAATTACAATTCAATTACAGAAAAGTCTTGGGCTTATTTTTTTGTGCAATTATAGTTTCGGTGTGTATAGAAATGAGTGAATCAGTTCATAACGAACCAGGTTCATTACGAGTTTCCCCAAAAATTGTCCACAAGACAAACTTGAAGTCTTTTAGGTTTGCTATGATCAATCCAATAAAAAAGCATGCAGTAAAATGGCAGGAAGAATAAGAATGCCTACATGACCCTGAGAGCAAGGGGTGAAAAATATCCTGGATGAGCCAATAGGAGTGGCAACAGACAGGGAGTTGCCCTTGAAGAACACCTATTAAATCATTCTGCATTAGACTTTGAAAGAGGATGGATGGGTGTACAGATAACGATCCTAGGGGCAGTGTACAGTCATAGTCAAGCTTCTATTCTAGTGTCAGGGAAAGTTCAGAGGAAAGGATAAAAAGAAGAACTATTGTGTAGAATAGACAAGGGAGTGAGGAGGCTGGGTGCAGTGCCTTTTAGCTATAGTTACTGCTTTATAGTACAGCTGCAGCTGCTGCAGAACCTTGAAAGCAAAAATATTTTTTTCTTTCTTTTAATTCTCATTTGAACAGAAAGACAGAGTTTTTATCCCAACTAATGTATATATTTTTGTTCACATATAAGTCTGTGATAAACATGTCACATTGTAGCAGAAGCATTTTATGGCAATGATGCCATCTAGAGATGAGCGAATTTCTAAAAAATTTGATTCGGCCAAGTTTTCCGAAAAGATTTGATTTGATCTGAATTTATTTGTGGTGAATCGCGTTAAAAAGTAACACGCATAGCAAGTCTGCTATGGAAATTAAACAATACTGTGAGTCCTTATGACGCACACATGAAAGGCTTCGCTCTTAGAATAACCGCACACTTCACTTATTAGGGCAGTTACGGGGCCAAAACTGACCAAATAACTCAAGTGTGAACTGAGCCTTACAGGGCGATGTTAGCGCCAGGTATAAAGAATCGTGTAGAGGCTCAAGACCCTACTGTAGCATGAAAAAATGCAGAGTGGAGAGAATGTCAGCAGTAAATTTGTGTTGACATCACTGATTGATTATTTTGCCCTTCCTCTAATACGTCAGAACAATAAACCTCCAAAAAACTGATCCTGTCGGTTGAGCATCCGCCTTCACTCGGTCAGCATTTGGTCAGTAATCCATCAGTATTGCTAAAGCCAAAAACAAACAGGAGTGGATCCAAAACAGAGATGACACATGAATGGAATATTTGCATGTCTTCTGTGTTTTGTACTCACTCCTGCTTTTGGCTACCAAATCAAAAGCCATTTCTGATTGGACCATATAGGCCTTACAGCTGCTACACAGACAGGATCCATTGTGCGTCTCATTTTTCATTCCTTCTGACATCATCAAAAGAAGGAGCACCACAATAGATCCTGCAATAACCTCACTAAACCTCACAGGATCACTCAATCAATATAACACTTCCTAACAAAAAATTAGTGGAAATTATTTCCTAGTACAATAAACAATTTTTATTAATCATGATTAAAAAGGACAAATAGATACAACATGACGGTGGGGAATCCAATTAAATAGTGCCTCAAGACAAATAATTTGCAAAACATTCACCTTCCTGTGTAACTACAGACAAATATATACTAAATTCATGAGCCAAAAAGCCGGAGTTTAAATTAATATAAAATAGGAGCCAAGTATAGTTAATGCCTGATGATAGGATAAGAAATAGTAACTAAATAGGGTGAAATTACCACCTCAGGATAGACTCCGATCCTACCTGGGAAATGATATATAATATGACTGAAGCTCAATAGATAGGTGAGGAATAAAGTGAAAAGTGCATGACTGATGGCCACAAGTTTCTAAACAACTAACATACCAGGATATGAATGGTGGAGCAGCCGCTATCCCCTATACGTTTCACGATTAGGCTACTTCTGGAGGAGTGGTTTACACTGGGAAGGGAAGGGACATTTGCTAAAGGCAAAAGAAGGAGGATTTGAAGGCATGTGACTGGAATCTCATTACAGCCGTACTCAGGACGCATGGCCTATTGCAACCAGTCACGTCAGAGTAGCTTCCGCCAATCCCCTGAGTCCGACACAGGAGAGGGCAATCCTCCGGACGTGGTGCTGAAGGATAAACGTCTCCCACGTCCTAATTCCATGGAGACAGGGCGAAGCATCGGAGCCTTGGATTTGTCATGTGCACTAGGTCGCAAGAGGGAAAGGTCATAAAAGGCATATATATAAACAACACCAGAGATGGAGGAGAGAGTCAAAACTAGGAGACCTATGATACGTACCTGATAGAAAAAGACTACAAAGGGAATGAACCACATTGGCATGGAAAAATTAAATAATATATGATAATTATAAAAGGTGCTAAATAACTACCTACCTATAAATTTACCATCTATTGATTACTGTACAGGTGCCACATATGAAATAAAGTGCATAGTGCAATGAAATACCAATATGCAATACAGTGCAAAGTGCTGTGAAAATAGCAATGTAGGAATCAAATAAAACATCACACTCATCCATTGATAGATTGTGAATCTGTCAAAGGTGGTTTTAAAATGGTGATATTAAAAAATATGAGTGCAAATTACATACTTCTTTTTCATAGACCCCTTTGGACCCAGGAATTAGAAATAATATTGTTCAGATAGCCCAAGGCTACAAAGCCTTAGGCTACAAAGCTCCTGTTTCTGGTCAAATAAAACTTAACATTTATTTCGATCAATAGAACTAATACAAAACAGGAGAAAGAAAAGAAAGAAAAATCTTTTTAAAATTTAAAGGTGCTGTGATGGTACTGACGGCAGTATTCTGGGATTTAATTCCCATAAGTGCGTCCTAAATTGTTTTGGGATGATTCCCACTAGCGCCACCTAAGGTATCACTGTTATCATATAGATGGTTCAGAGATAACCTCTTATATATCACTGGGAGAGATTCCTTTCTGGCGCCACTCTATGTGTAGCCACTGCCGCTTGTGCGTCCAAGTTTAGTGAGTCTGCAGTTCTCACTACTCAAACACTGGATCCATCACACACCTAATTAAAAAGATATCAAGCTAGAGCCCCCCCAAACATGTTTCGCCACTAGATGTGGCTTCATCAGGGGATGGAGCTACTGTCAACACGAGTGTTTTGTAAGTTAATGCTTATAACTGTTAGGGGTGGGTTCTTAGTCATCCTCTGCCCAATCCCTGTTCAGAACTCGTGTGACAGTGTGATCAACCTATCCAGTACCTTCAGGGATCATCCTATCCAGTATGGAGCTTCTCTTCCGTCATATATTCGTGTCGCCCCTTCAGGTGCGCATGAGTCAGCACTTCGAGAATTTTTCCTTTTTTGCTCTATGTGCCTATTACGCGTGCGTCAATATTTCTAATCGGATCCTGTTCAACAACGTCTACTGCGCATGCATCAGCTCTTCTAATGAAGTCCTATTCGGTAACGTCTACTACGCATGCCCCCATACTTAGAGATTTTTATTTTTATTTTATTTTTTTCCCCTCTTTTAGTTCACCTATATACTTCCAGATGTCTATTGGCCATGTATGGACACTTTCCTTCCGATTCTTTTTCTTAGGTTTCTGGTGTGTATGTCTAGGACCAAGAGGAGGTAGTCTTGATAAGAAATTACTGCAGAGTGAGGCTAGGTGGATACACAGACTGGATACAATGAGTCCACAAGGACTCAATGAAGGATTTTCCTTCACGGCATTTATTTGATTATAAAAATAAAAATAGGAAATGCAAGCTCCTCCTTCTCTATATGTAAGAGTAGGGAAAAAGAGAAAGAGCATACCAACAAAAGACCTCATAAATCCCTTAGTCAATATAATAATGTTACTAATCAATGAAACTAGAAGGCCAATTTACTTACTGAATGTACAATTATTGGTATGAACATTGATACAATTAATCTTTTTTTTTTTAAATGTAAAAAATGTAAAAAATACAAATATAAGGAAAACTTACCTGGAGAAAGGGAAGGAGGAAATCAATCCTTTCCGGCATCTGAAAAAAACGCACCCCCTTTCCTTTTTTCCTCCTGTGTTTTTTTTTTCCCCCCCTGTAAAAAATGAGGAGAAAATAAATAATAAGAAGATCTGAAATTGTATAACGAAAGACATGAAAGAACTAAGTCTCTATATATTAATTATATATGGATAAGAGATAAGCCAGAACACTGGCGCTGGAATTTATAGAGACATATGGTGAGGAATAATGTGGCAAAATCTAAACAGCCAAGTGAGTATGGCTACATATATAATAGAGTCATAACTCCAAAGTGCCAATGCATGCGTGGATACCCTATCTAGATCAAAAAGTTGAGAATATATTCTACGTGCCAAGACATACACACCAGAAACCTAAGAAAAAGAATCGGAAGGAAAGTGTCTATACATGGCCAATAGACATCTGGAAGTATATAGGTGAACTAAAAGAGGGGAAAAAATAAAATAAAAATAAAAATCTCTAAGTATGGGGGCATGCGTAGTAGACGTTACCGAATAGGACTTCAATAGAAGAGCTGATGCATGCGCAGTAGACGTTGTTGAACGGGATCCGATTAGAAATATTGACGCATGCGTAATAGGCACATAGAGGGGCGACGCGAATATATGACGGAAGAGAAGCTCCATACTGGATAGGATGATCCCTGAAGGTACTGGATAGGTTGATCACACTGTCACACAAGTTCTGAACAGGGATTGGGCAGAGGATGACTAAGAACCCACCCCTAACAGTTATAAGCATTCACTTACGAAACACTCGTGTTGACAGTAGCTCCATCCCCTGATGAAGCCACATCTAGTGGCGAAACATGTTGGGGGGTCTCTAGCTTGATATCTTTTTAATTAGGTGTGTGATGGATCCAGTGTTTGAGTAGTGAGAACTGCAGACTCACTAAACTTGGACGCACAAGCGGCAGTGGCTACACATAGAGTGGCGCCAGAAAGGAATCTCTCCCAGTGATATATAAGAGGTTATCTCTGAACCATCTATATGATAACAGTGATACCTTAGGTGGCGCTAGTGGGAATCATCCCAAAACAATTTAGGACGCACTTATGGGAATTAAATCCCAGAATACTGCCGTCAGTACCATCACAGCACCTTTAAATTTTAAAAAGATTTTTCTTTCTTTTCTTTCTCCTGTTTTGTATTAGTTCTATTGATCGAAATAAATGTTAAGTTTTATTTGACCAGAAACAGGAGCTTTGTAGCCTAAGGCTTTGTAGCCTTGGGCTATCTGAACAATATTTCAAATTACATACTGATGCAACAAACAATAAGCCAGCAATTGTGAAATACAAATATCCTTATTAGTCTCATCATCTTTTTAATATATTTTTTATATACATAGGTTATCTTTTTTTTACTTTTTTTCTTATTTTCGCTTCCTTTTTCCTCTCATTCTTCCATGGGCCAAATCATCCCTCCTTTGCCACAAATTTCTGGTAATCTGTTAAAAAAACATACCTATTGACTTATAACTAGGGATGAGCGAACTCGAACTGTATAGTTCGGGTTCGTACCGAATTTTGGGGTGTCCGTGACACGGACCCGAACCCGGACATTTTCGTAAAAGTCCGGGTTCGGGTTCGGTGTTCGTCGCTTTCTTGGCGCTTTTGTGACGCTTTCTTGGCGCTTTTTGAAAGGCTGCAAAGCAGCCAATCAACAAGCGTCATACTACTTGCCCCAAGAGGCCATCACAGCCATGCCTACTATTGGCATGGCTGTGATTGGCCAGAGCACCATGTGACCCAGCCTCTATTTAAGCTGGAGTCACATAGCGCCGCCCGTCACTCTGCTCTGATTAGCGTAGGGAGAGGTTGCGGCTGCGACAGTAGGGCGAGATTAGGCAGATTAACTCCTCCAAAGGACTTGATTAACTGATCGATCTGCAGCTGTGGATCATTGAGCTGCTGATCCTCAATTGCTCACTGTTTTTAGGCTGCACAGACCGTTTGTCAGTCTCATTTTTCTGGGGTGATCGGCGGCCATTTTGTGTCTTGTGGTGCGCCAGCACAAGCTGCGACCAAGTGCATTTAACCCTCAATGGTGTGGTTGTTTTTTGGCTAAAGCCTACATCAGGGTGAAGCTGTCACACCAAGTGCATTTAACCAGCAATAGTCTGTTCATTTTTTGGCCATATCCCAGTCTAATTCTGTCACTAAATCCATACCGGTCACCCAGCGCCTAAATACTAGGCCTCAAATTTATATCCAGCTAAATCTGTCCCTAGTGCTGTAGCTGGGCGAGTTATTTAGTGTCCGTTCAAGCACATTTCTTGTTCTGGGTTGAAATACAATTCCCAATTTAGCAATTTCATAATTTAGTGGTTCCTGCTATATCAGAGCTATTTGAAATCTATCCCAAAAAGGGTATATAATATTGAAGGTGCACATTGGGTCATTCAGAATAACTTCACACACACCCGCTACTGTGTATTTCCAAGTCTAATTCTGTCACTAAACCCATACCTGTCACCCAGCGCCTAAATACTAGGCCTCAAATTTAAATCCCTCTAAATCTCTCGTTACCCACCGCTGTACTGTTGTTGCTGGGCAAGATATTTAGTGTCCGTCAAAGCACATTTTTTGTTCTGGGTTGAAGTACAATTCCCAATTTAGCAATTTCATAATTTAGTGGTTTCTGCTATATCAGAGCTATTTGAAATCTATCCCTAAAAGGGTATATAATATTGAAGGTGCACATAGGGTCATTCAGAATAACTTCACACACACGCTTCTGTGCATTTCCAAGTCTAATTCTGTCACTAAATCCATACCGGTGACCCAGCGCCTAAATACTAGGCCTCAAATTTAAATCCCTCTAAATCTCTCGTTACCCACCACTGTACTGTTGTTGCTGGGCAAGATATTTAGTGTCCGTCAAAGCACATTTTTTGTTCTGGGTTGAAGTACAATTCCCAATTTAGCAATTTCATAATTTAGTGGTTTCTGCTATATCAGAGCTATTTGAAATCTATCCCTAAAAGGGTATATAATATTGAAGGTGCACATAGGGTCATTCAGAATAACTTCACACACACGCTTCTGTGCATTTCCAAGTCTAATTCTGTCACTAAATCCATACCGGTGACCCAGCGCCTAAATACTAGGCCTCAAATTTAAATCCCTCTAAATCTCTCGTTACCCACCGCTGTACTGTTGTTGCTGGGCAAGATATTTAGTGTCCGTCAAAGCACATTTTTTGTTCTGGGTTGAAGTACAATTCCCAATTTAGCAATTTCATAATTTAGTGGTTTCTGCTATATCAGAGCTATTTGAAATCTATCCCTAAAAGGGTATATAATATTGAAGGTGCACATAGGGTCATTCAGAATAACTTCACACACACGCTTCTGTGCATTTCCAAGTCTAATTCTGTCACTAAATCCATACCGGTGACCCAGCGCCTAAATACTAGGCCTCAAATTTAAATCCCTCTAAATCTCTCGTTACCCACCGCTGTACTGTTGTTGCTGGGCAAGATATTTAGTGTCCGTCAAAGCACATTTTTTGTTCTGGGTTGAAGTACAATTCCCAATTTAGCAATTTCATAATTTAGTGGTTCCTGCTATATCAGAGCTATTTGAAATCTATCCCAAAAAGGGTATATAATATTGAAGGTGCACATTGGGTCATTCAGAATAACTTCACACACACCCGCTACTGTGTATTTCCAAGTCTAATTCTGTCACTAAACCCATACCTGTCACCCAGCGCCTAAATACTAGGCCTCAAATTTAAATCCCTCTAAATCTCTCGTTACCCACCGCTGTACTGTTGTTGCTGGGCAAGATATTTAGTGTCCGTCAAAGCACATTTTTTGTTCTGGGTTGAAGTACAATTCCCAATTTAGCAATTTCATAATTTAGTGGTTTCTGCTATATCAGAGCTATTTGAAATCTATCCCTAAAAGGGTATATAATATTGAAGGTGCACATAGGGTCATTCAGAATAACTTCACACACACGCTTCTGTGCATTTCCAAGTCTAATTCTGTCACTAAATCCATACCGGTGACCCAGCGCCTAAATACTAGGCCTCAAATTTAAATCCCTCTAAATCTCTCGTTACCCACCACTGTACTGTTGTTGCTGGGCAAGATATTTAGTGTCCGTCAAAGCACATTTTTTGTTCTGGGTTGAAGTACAATTCCCAATTTAGCAATTTCATAATTTAGTGGTTTCTGCTATATCAGAGCTATTTGAAATCTATCCCTAAAAGGGTATATAATATTGAAGGTGCACATAGGGTCATTCAGAATAACTTCACACACACGCTTCTGTGCATTTCCAAGTCTAATTCTGTCACTAAATCCATACCGGTGACCCAGCGCCTAAATACTAGGCCTCAAATTTAAATCCCTCTAAATCTCTCGTTACCCACCGCTGTACTGTTGTTGCTGGGCAAGATATTTAGTGTCCGTCAAAGCACATTTTTTGTTCTGGGTTGAAGTACAATTCCCAATTTAGCAATTTCATAATTTAGTGGTTTCTGCTATATCAGAGCTATTTGAAATCTATCCCTAAAAGGGTATATAATATTGAAGGTGCACATAGGGTCATTCAGAATAACTTCACACACACGCTTCTGTGCATTTCCAAGTCTAATTCTGTCACTAAATCCATACCGGTGACCCAGCGCCTAAATACTAGGCCTCAAATTTAAATCCCTCTAAATCTCTCGTTACCCACCGCTGTACTGTTGTTGCTGGGCAAGATATTTAGTGTCCGTCAAAGCACATTTTTTGTTCTGGGTTGAAGTACAATTCCCAATTTAGCAATTTCATAATTTAGTGGTTCCTGCTATATCAGAGCTATTTGAAATCTATCCCAAAAAGGGTATATAATATTGAAGGTGCACATTGGGTCATTCAGAATAACTTCACACACACCCGCTACTGTGTATTTCCAAGTCTAATTCTGTCACTAAACCCATACCTGTCACCCAGCGCCTAAATACTAGGCCTCAAATTTAAATCCCTCTAAATCTCTCGTTACCCACCGCTGTACTGTTGTTGCTGGGCAAGATATTTAGTGTCCGTCAAAGCACATTTTTTGTTCTGGGTTGAAGTACAATTCCCAATTTAGCAATTTCATAATTTAGTGGTTTCTGCTATATCAGAGCTATTTGAAATCTATCCCTAAAAGGGTATATAATATTGAAGGTGCACATAGGGTCATTCAGAATAACTTCACACACACGCTTCTGTGCATTTCCAAGTCTAATTCTGTCACTAAATCCATACCGGTGACCCAGCGCCTAAATACTAGGCCTCAAATTTAAATCCCTCTAAATCTCTCGTTACCCACCGCTGTACTGTTGTTGCTGGGCAAGATATTTAGTGTCCGTCAAAGCACATTTTTTGTTCTGGGTTGAAGTACAATTCCCAATTTAGCAATTTCATAATTTAGTGGTTCCTGCTATATCAGAGCTATTTGAAATCTATCCCAAAAAGGGTATATAATATTGAAGGTGCACATTGGGTCATTCAGAATAACTTCACACACACCCGCTACTGTGTATTTCCAAGTCTAATTCTGTCACTAAACCCATACCTGTCACCCAGCGCCTAAATACTAGGCCTCAAATTTAAATCCCTCTAAATCTCTCGTTACCGCTGTACTGTTGTAGCTGGGAAAGTTATTTAGTGCCCGTCAAAGCACATTTTTTGTTCTGGGTTGAAGTACAATTCCCAATTTAGCAATTTCATAATTTAGTGGTTCCTGCTATATCAGAGCTATTTGAAATCTATCCCAAAAAGGGTATATAATATTCAAGGTGCACATTGGGTCATTCAGAATAACTTCACACACACGCTTCTGTGCATTTCCAAGTCTAATTCTGTCACTAAATCCATACCGGTCACCCAGCGCCTAAATACTAGGCCTCAAATTTATATCCCGCTGAATTTGAATACAATACATTGGGCCAAATAATATATTTGTTGTTGTGGTGAACCATAACAATGAGAAAAACATCTAGTAAGGGACGCGGACGTGGACATGGTCGTGGTGGTGTTAGTGGACCCTCTGGTGCTGGGAGAGGACGTGGCCGTTCTGCCACATCCACACGTCCTAGTGTACCAACTACCTCAGGTCCCAGTAGCCGCCAGAATTTACAGCGATATATGGTGGGGCCCAATGCCGTTCTAAGGATGGTAAGGCCTGAGCAGGTACAGGCATTAGTCAATTGGGTGGCCGACAGTGGATCCAGCACGTTCACATTATCTCCCACCCAGTCTTCTGCAGAAAGCGCACAGATGGCGCCTGAAAACCAACCCCATCAGTCTGTCACATCACCCCCATGCATACCAGGGAAACTGTCTCAGCCTCAAGTTATGCAGCAGTCTCTTATGCTGTTTGAAGACTCCGCTGGCAGGGTTTCCCAAGGGCATCCACCTAGCCCTTCCCCAGCGGTGAAAGACATAGAATGCACTGACGCACAACCACTTATGTTTCCTGATGATGAGGACATGGGAATACCACCTCAGCATGTCTCTGATGATGACGAAACACAGGTGCCAACTGCTGCGTCTTTCTGCAGTGTGCAGACTGAACAGGAGGTCAGGGATCAAGACTGGGTGGAAGACGATGCAGGGGACGATGAGGTCCTAGACCCCACATGGAATGAAGGTCGTGCCACTGACTTTCACAGTTCGGAGGAAGAGGCAGTGGTGAGACCGAGCCAACAGCGTAGCAAAAGAGGGAGCAGTGGGCAAAAGCAGAACACCCGCCGCCAAGAGACTCCGCCTGCTACTGACCGCCGCCATCTGGGACCGAGCACCCCAAAGGCAGCTTCAAGGAGTTCCCTGGCATGGCACTTCTTCAAACAATGTGCTGACGACAAGACCCGAGTGGTTTGCACGCTGTGCCATCAGAGCCTGAAGCGAGGCATTAACGTTCTGAACCTGAGCACAACCTGCATGACCAGGCACCTGCATGCAAAGCATGAACTGCAGTGGAGTAAACACCTTAAAACCAAGGAAGTCACTCAGGCTCCCCCTGCTACCTCTTCTGCTGCTGCCGCCTCGGCCTATTCTGCTGCTGCCGCCTCGGCCTCTTCCTCCGCCTCTGGAGGAACGTTGGCACCTGCCGCCCAGCAAACAGGGGATGTACCACCAACACCACCACCACCACCTCCGTCACCAAGCGTCTCAACCATGTCACACGCCAGCGTTCAGCTCTCCATCTCACAAACATTTGATAGAAAGCGTAAATTCCCACCTAGCCACCCTCGATCCCTGGCCCTGAATGCCAGCATTTCTAAACTACTGGCCTATGAAATGCTGTCATTTAGGCTGGTGGACACAGACAGCTTCAAACAGCTCATGTCGCTTGCTGTCCCACAGTATGTTGTTCCCAGCCGGCACTACTTCTCCAAGAGAGCCGTGCCTTCCCTGCACAACCAAGTATCCGATAAAATCAAGTGTGCACTGCGCAACGCCATCTGTAGCAAGGTCCACCTAACCACAGATACGTGGACCAGTAAGCACGGCCAGGGACGCTATATCTCCCTAACTGCACACTGGGTAAATGTAGTGGCAGCTGGGCCCCAGGCGGAGAGCTGTTTGGCGCACGTCCTGCCGCCGCCAAGGATCGCAGGGCAACATTCTTTGCCTCCTGTTGCCACCTCCTCCTTCTCGGCTTCCTCCTCCTCTTCTTCCACCTGCTCATCCAGTCAGCCACACACCTTCACCACCAACTTCAGCACAGCCCGGGGTAAACGTCAGCAGGCCATTCTGAAACTCATATGTTTGGGGGACAGGCCCCACACCGCACAGGAGTTGTGGCGGGGTATTGAACAACAGACCGACGAGTGGTTGCTGCCGGTGAGCCTCAAGCCCGGCCTGGTGGTGTGTGATAATGGGCGAAATCTCGTTGCAGCTCTGGGACTAGCCAATTTGACGCACATCCCTTGCTTGGCGCATGTGCTGAATTTGGTGGTGCAGAAGTTCATTCACAACTACCCCGACATGTCAGAGCTGCTGCATAAAGTGCGGGCCGTCTGTTCGCGCTTCCGGCGTTCACATCCTGCCGCTGCTCGCCTGTCTGCGCTACAGCGTAACTTCGGCCTTCCCGCTCACCGCCTCATATGCGACGTGCCCACCAGGTGGAACTCCACCTTGCACATGCTGGACAGACTGTGCGAGCAGCAGCAGGCCATAGTGGAGTTTCAGCTGCAGCACGCACGGGTCAGTCGCACTACAGAACAGCACCACTTCACCACCAATGACTGGGCCTCCATGCGAGACCTGTGTGCCCTGTTGCGCTGTTTCGAGTACTCCACCAACATGGCCAGTGGCGATGACACCGTTATCAGCGTTACAATACCACTTCTATGTCTCCTTGAGAAAACACTTAGGGCGATGATGGAACAGGAGGTGGCCCAGGAGGAGGAGGAGGAGGATGAGGAAGAGGGGTCATTTTTAGCACTTTCAGGCCAGTCTCTTCGAAGTGACTCAGAGGGAGGTTTTTTGCAACAGCAGAGGCCAGGTACAAATGTGGCCAGCCAGGGCCCACTACTGGAGGACGAGGAGGACGAGGATGAGGAGGAGGTGGAGGAGGATGAGGATGAAGCATGGTCACAGCGGGGTGGCACCCAACGCAGCTCGGGTCCATCACTGGTGCGTGGCTGGGGGGAAAGGCAGGACGATGACGATACGCCTCCCACAGAGGACAGCTTGTCCTTACCCCTGGGCAGCCTGGCACACATGAGCGACTACATGCTGCAGTGCCTGCGCAACGACAGCAGAGTTGCCCACATTTTAACCTGTGCGGACTACTGGGTTGCCACCCTGCTGGATCCACGCTACAAAGACAATGTGCCCACCTTACTTCCTGCACTGGAGCGTGATAGGAAGATGCGCGAGTACAAGCGCACGTTGGTAGACGCGCTACTGAGAGCATTCCCAAATGTCACAGGGGAACAAGTGGAAGCCCAAGGCCAAGGCAGAGGAGGAGCAAGAGGTCGCCAAGGCAGCTGTGTCACGGCCAGCTCCTCTGAGGGCAGGGTTAGCATGGCAGAGATGTGGAAAACTTTTGTCAACACGCCACAGCTAACTGCACCACCACCTGATACGCAACGTGTTAGCAGGAGGCAACATTTCACTAACATGGTGGAACAGTACGTGTGCACACCCCTCCACGTACTGACTGATGGTTCGGCCCCATTCAACTTCTGGGTCTCTAAATTGTCCACGTGGCCAGAGCTAGCCTTTTATGCCTTGGAGGTGCTGGCCTGCCCGGCAGCCAGCGTTTTGTCTGAACGTGTATTCAGCACGGCAGGGGGCGTCATTACAGACAAACGCAGCCGCCTGTCTACAGCCAATGTGGACAAGCTGACGTTCATAAAAATGAACCAGGCATGGATCCCACAGGACCTGTCCGTCCCTTGTCCAGATTAGACATTAACTACCTCCCCATAACCATATATTATTGGACTCCAGGGCACTTCCTCATTCAATCCTATTTTTATTTTCATTTTACCATTATATTGCGATGCTACCCAAAGTTGAATGAACCTCTCCTCTGCCTGTGTGCTAGGCCTAAATATATGCCAATGGACTGTTGCAGTGGTGGCTGACATGAAGCCTGATTCTCTGCTATGACATGCAGACTAATTCTCTGCTGACATGAAGCCAGATTGTCTGTTACGGGACCTCTCTCCTCTGCCTGGGTGCTGGGCCTAAATTTATGACAATGGACTGTTGCAGTGGTGGCTGACGTGAAGCCTGATTCTCTGCTATGACATGCAGACTGATTCTCTGCTGACATGAAGCCAGATCGTCTGTTACGGGACCTCTCTGCTCTGCCTGTGTGCTAGGCCTAAATATATGCCAATGGACTGTTGCAGTGGTGGGTGACGTGAAGCCTCATTCTCTGCTATGACATGCAGACTGATTCTCTGCTGACATGAAGCCAGATTGTCTGTTACGGGACCTCTCTGCTCTGCCTGTGTGCTAGGCCTAAATATATGCCAATGGACTGTTGCAGTGGTGGGTGACGTGAAGCCTCATTCTCTGCTATGACATGCAGACTGATTCTCTGCTGTCATGAAGCCAGATTGTCTGTTACGGGACCTCTCTGCTCTGCCTGTGTGCTAGGCCTAAATATATGCCAATGGACTGTTGCAGTGGTGGGTGACGTGAAGCCTCATTCTCTGCTATGACATGCAGACTGATTCTCTGCTGACATGAAGCCAGATTGTCTGTTACGGGACCTCTCTGCTCTGCCTGTGTGCTAGGCCTAAATATATGCCAATGGACTGTTGCAGTGGTGGGTGACGTGAAGCCTCATTCTCTGCTATGACATGCAGACTGATTCTCTGCTGTCATGAAGCCAGATTGTCTGTTACGGGACCTCTCTGCTCTGCCTGTGTGCTAGGCCTAAATATATGCCAATGGACTGTTGCAGTGGTGGGTGACGTGAAGCCTCATTCTCTGCTATGACATGCAGACTGATTCTCTGCTGACATGAAGCCAGATTGTCTGTTACGGGACCTCTCTGCTCTGCCTGTGTGCTAGGCCTAAATATATGCCAATGGACTGTTGCAGTGGTGGGTGACGTGAAGCCTCATTCTCTGCTATGACATGCAGACTGATTCTCTGCTGTCATGAAGCCAGATTGTCTGTTACGGGACCTCTCTGCTCTGCCTGTGTGCTAGGCCTAAATATATGCCAATGGACTGTTGCAGTGGTGGGTGACGTGAAGCCTCATTCTCTGCTATGACATGCAGACTAATTCTCTGCTGACATGAAGACAGATTCTCTGTTACGGGACCTCTCTCCTCTGCCTGTGTGTGTGCTGGGCCTAAATATATGCCAATGGACTGTTGCAGTGGTGGCTGACGTGAAGCCTCATTCTCTGCTATGACATGCAGACTGATTCTCTGCTGACATGAAGCCAGATTCTCTGTTACGGGACCTCTCTCCTCTGCCTGTGTGTGTGCTGGGCCTAAATATATGCCAATGGACTGTTGCAGTGGTGGCTGACGTGAAGCCTCATTCTCTGCTATGACATGCAGACTGATTCTCTGCTGACATGAAGCCAGATTCTCTGTTACGGGACCTCTCTCCTCTGCCTGTGTGCTAGGCCTAAATATATGCCAATGGACTGTTGCAGTGGTGGCTGACGTGAAGCCTCATTCTCTGCTATGACATGCAGACTAATTCTCTGCTGACATGAAGACAGATTCTCTGTTACGGGACCTCTCTCCTCTGCCTGGGTGCCGGGGCCTAAATATCTGAGAATGGACTGTTCCAGTGGTGGGTGACGGGAAGCCAGATTCTCTGCTATGGAACCTCTCTCCAATTGATTTTGGTTAATTTTTATTTATTTAATTTTTATTTTTATTAATTTCCCTATCCACATTTGTTTGCAGGGGATTTACCTACATGTT
Organism: Bufo gargarizans; assembly: GCF_014858855.1. Lineage (NCBI taxonomy): Eukaryota > Metazoa > Chordata > Amphibia > Anura > Bufonidae > Bufo > Bufo gargarizans. The sequence goes on along the minus strand of NC_058082.1, from coordinate 406,711,736 downwards.
GCTGCCTTTTGCAGCCCTCTAGCCCTTTCCTGGGCTGTTTTACAGCCGTTTTAGTGCCGAAAAGTTCGGGTCCCCATTGACTTCAATGGGGTTCGGGTTCGGGACGAAGTTCGGATCGGGTTCGTATCCCGAACCCGAACATTTCCGGGATGTTCGGCCGAACTTCTCGAACCCGAACATCCAGGTGTTCGCTCAACTCTACTTATAACCCATAGATATACAGAACTAACCCACAAAAAAAATGATACTACTATAGTATTAAAGAAAAGCACTAAATTGATAATTTTCATTTAACCCTCTAGGTAGAGGCCTAATCTAAATATCCACCTACTTTTTAAAATGGGCCAATATCTTTCCTTTATTTTCCTTGATCTCAAGTGGATCATATCAATACCCTTGAAGCGTAGTAGATTTGGATTACTCTTGTGGAACAACTTGAAATGTTTCAGAATCGTCTTCAGATTACCAATATCATCATCATCTTTTACCTTTTCAATGCCCCTCACATTTTCTCTAATTCTCTTCCGCAATTTTCTTGTTGTGAGACCCACATAGATTTTATCACACGGACATGTTGCATAATAAATTACCCCTGTGGGGATTCCATCAATAGTAGATTTAGGATGTGCTGAGTCGGCATGCAAGAGAAAATAAGTTGGAGTTTGTTTTCTATAGATGTCGGTTTGGCCCCCATTGCTACTCCTTGCGTTTGTAAGTAATATTTATTTCTCAGGAATTCTCCCACTGCTTTAAAACCATCTTCGTGTCTTATACTTGTATAGAGTGATTCTACATCAGCTGTGACCAACATTGTCCCCTCAACTATTTGGATATTTTCCAGTTGGTTCAGTACCGCTGTGGTGTCCTGCAACTATTGGTCTACCAGGTGAATCCACAATATTTTTATGTATTTTTTTTAATTATATAGAATATAAATCTATAAGATTAGTTTGACATGATCTCTCTGAAGTAAACCCATGCTGTTTTTCATCTTTCAATCCATGGGATTTTAGATGTTCCACTTTCCTCTCCTTAAGTATGGTTTCAATTAATTTCCCCACTATTGATGTCAGGCTTACTGGCCTATAGTTGCCCGATTCCTCCCTACTACCTTTCTTGTGAATGGGCACAACATTTGCTAATTTCCAATCTTCTGGGACGACTCCTGTTACCAGTGATTGGTTAAATAAATCTGTTAATGGTTTTGCTAGTTCACTGCTAAGCTCTTTTAATAGCTTTGGGTGTATCCCATCAGGCCCCTGTGACTTATTTGTATTAACCCCTTCAAGACACAGCCTTATTTCACCTTAAGGACAAGGTCATTTTTTGCAAATCTGACCAGTGTCACTTTAAGTGCTGATAACTTTAAAACGCTTTGACTTATCCAGGCCGTTCTGAGATTGTTTTTTCATCACATATTGTACTTCATGACACTGGAAAAATTAAGTCCCAAAATTATTATTTTTTGCATAAAAAAATACCAAATTTACCCCAAATTTGGAAAAATTTGCAAATTTCAAAGTTTCAGTTTCTCTACTTCTGTAATACATAGTAATACCCCCAAAAATTTTGATGACTTTACATTCCCCATATGTGTACTTCATGTTTGAATTATTTTGGGAATGATATTTTATTTTTTGGGGATGTTACAAGGCTTAGAAGTTTAGAAGCAAATCTTGAAATTTTTCAGAAATCCAATTTTTAGGGACCACTACAGGTCTGAAGTCACTTTGCGAGGCTTACATAATAGAAACCACCCAAAAATGACCCTATTCTATAAACTACACCCCTCAAGGTATTCAAAACTGATTTTACAAACTTTGTTAACCCTTTAGGTGTTGCACAAGAGTTATTGGCAAATGGGGATGAAATTTGAGAATTTCATTTTTTTGCCTAATTTTCCATTTTAACCAATTTTTTCCACTAACAAAGCAAGGGTTAACATCCAAACAAGACTGTATCGTTATTGCCCTGACTCTGCCGTTTACAGAAACACCCCATATGTGGCCGTAAACTACTGTTCGGCCACACAGCGGGGCGTAGAGTGAAAGGTGCGCCGTATGGTTTTTGGAAGGCAGGTTTTGCTGGACTGGTTTATTTACACCATGTGCCATTTGAAGCCCCCTGATGCACCCCTAGAGTAGAAACTCCCTAAAATTGACCCCATCTAAGAAAGTACACCCCTCAAGGTATTCAAAACTGATTTTACAAACTTTGTTAACCCTTTAGGTGTTGCACAAGAGTTATTGGCAAATGGGGATGAAATTTGAGAATTTCATTTTTTTGCCTAATTTTCCATTTTAACCCATTTTTTCCACTAACAAAGCAAGGGTTAACAGCCAAACAAGACTGTATCTTTATTTCCCTGACTCTGACATTTACAGAAACACCCCATATGTGGCCGTAAACTACTGTACGGCCACACAGCGGGGCGTAGAGTGAAAGGTGCGCCGTATGGTTTTTGGAAGCCAGATTTTGCTGGACAGTTTTTTTGACACCATTTGAGAATTTCATTTTTTTGCCTAATTTTCCATTTTAACCAATTTTTTTCCACTAACAAAGCAAGGGTTAACATCCAAACAAGACTGCATCTTTATTGCCCTGACTCTGCCGTTTACAGAAACACCCCATATGTGGCCGTAAACTACTGTTCGGCCATACAGCGGGGTGTAGAGTGAAAGGTGCGCCGTATGGTTTTTGGAAGGCAGGTTTTGCTGGACTGGTTTATTTACACCATGAGCCATTTGAAGCTCCCTGATGCACCCCTAGAGTAGAAACTCCATAAAAGTGACCCCATCTAAGAAACTACACCCCTCAAGGTATTCAAAACTGATTTTACAAACTTCGTTAACCCTTTAGGTGTTGCACAAGAGTTATTGGCAAATGGGGATGAAATTTGAGAATTTCATTTTTTTGCCTAATTTTCAATTTTAACCCATTTTTTCTACTAACAAAGCAAGGGTTAACAGCCAAACAAGACTGTATCTTTATTGCCCTGACTCTGCTGTTTACAGAAATGCCCCACATGTGGCCGTAAACTACTGTACGGCCACACAGCGGGGCGTAGAGTGAAAGGTGCGCCGTATGGTTTTTGGAAGCCAGATTTTGCTGGACAGTTTTTTTGACACCATGTCCCATTTGAAGCCCCCCTGATGCACTCCTAGAGTAGAAACTCCAAAAAAGTGACCCCATTTTAGAAACTACGGGATAGGGTGGCAGTTTTGTTGGTACTAGTTTAGGGTACATATGATTTTTGGTTGCTCTATATTACACTTTTTGTGCGGCAAGGTAACAAGAAATAGCTTTTTTGGCATTGTTTTTATTTTATTGTTATTTACAACATTCATCTGACAGGTTAGATCATGTGGTAATTTTATAGAGAAGGTTGTCACGGACGCGGCAATACCTAATATGTATAATTTTTTTTTATTATTTAAGTTTTACACAATAATTTCATTATTAAAGCAAAAAAAAATTTAGTTTCTCCATAGTCTAAGAGCCATAGTTTTTTCATTTTTTGGGCGATTATCTTAAGTAGGGTCTCATTTTTTGCGGAATGAGATGACGGTTTGATTGTTATAATTTTGGAGTACATGCAACTTTTTTGATCACTTTTATTACCTTTTTTGGGGAAGTAAGGTGGGCAAAATTTCAATTCATCATAGTTTTTTATTTTTTATTTTTATGGCGTTCACCGTTCGGGAAAAGTAACATGACCGTTTTATAGATCAGGTCGTTACGTTACGCGGCGATACCAAACATGTGTAGGGAATTTTATTTTTCTCATGTTTAATCAGTGATAAATGTGTTTTTTGATTTTTACTTTTTTTCACTTTTTTCACTTTTTTTTTAGCACAGATCTGTTCAGCACCATGGACAGCAGGACGCCTGAGAAGGCGTCCTGTTGCCATGGGAACCTTCCCCGTCTGCTCAGTTATGGTCAGAACTGCGCAGACGGGGAAGGGTAAGGACGAGGCTCTGGGGGGCTGTCTGGGGGCTCTCTCCCTCTCCATCGGGGGGCTGCAAAGGTACAGCAGCCCTCCGATGGGAGAGGGAGGGAGCTCCCTGAGCTGTTAACCTTTTCCATACCGCGGTCCGTACGGACCGCGGTATGGAAAGGGTTAAACGGCTGACATCGCATCACCGATGTCAGCCGTTTATGCCAGGGTGCCAGCAATGTGCTGGCACCCTGGTATAACCCACTAGACGCCAACGATTATTATAATGGAGGCGGGCGGGGGATCGCGATCCCGCCTGCCGCACCGCCCGCCTCTCGCAACTGCCGCACCGCCCCGCACCGCCCACAAACCGCCCCCCTGCACCCCGCCACATAAATGAATTCAGGGGTGCAGGGGGGTTAAAAAAAATCGATTTTGGGCAATTTTTAGGTTTCTGATCCCTGCGGTCAGGGACCGCAGGGTTTAGAAACTACATAAAGCGATCGCCGATAGGGGGGGTGCCGAAATTACCCGATCGCCGATACGGGGGGTCACAGGACCCCCCTTGGCATTGAGCCTGAGGGCCTGGCTGTGTGTAACAGCCGGCACTCAGCGCTGTCACCATGTCTGCAGACATGGTGACAGTTAAATGCGATGAGGAGTATACTAGTCATGGAGCGCTAAGTAGCAGTGCTCCATGACTAGTATACATGTGATAGGTACAGTATATTGTCACACTCTCCTTCTCTGATCGCTTCCCTGACAGGAATGGGGACGATCAGAGAAGGAGAGGCACACAGTCCCTCCCTAACCCCCCCTTACCTGCCCCGATGCGCTGCGATTGGTCCCTCTGCAGTATTGGACCAATCACAGCGATCGTGGGTGGGTCAGGGGTCTAATACAACTCCTTCCGGCTTCTCTGGTTGCCTAGCAACCCCAGCATGCCGGCTTCACTGAATCTTCAGCGCTTCGGTCCCTGCGCTGACAGTGAAAGCCGATCACGTACATGCACGTGGGGATGCGGTGAGGCACCACATTCCCCCACGTACATGTACGTGATGTTGCGTGAAGGGGTTAATATTTGACAGCTGACTTAGAACCTCTTCCTCTGCAAAGACACATGCATCAAAAGATTTATTAGTCTTCTTTCCTAACTGAGGTCCTTTTCCTTAATTTTCCTATGTAAAAACTGAACAGAAGTATTCATTAAGTCAGTCAGCTAGTTCTTTATCTTCTTCGATAAACCTTCCTTCTTTTGTTTTTAATTTGATAATTCCTTGTTTTAGTTTCCTTTTTTCATTTATGTATCTGAAGAATGTCTTATCGCCTTTCTTCACTGACTGAGATAATTTCTCTTCTGCCTGTGCTTTAGAAGCTCTTATAACTTGTTTGGCCTCTCTCTAAACCCTGTCGAATGCCTTTTCTGCATCCAAAGAAAGGAGCAGTGAAGGCCTTCAACATGACTCCACCGCTCTCATCAAATCTAAAAATCGTCTGGTACCATCAACTGATTGTCTCTAGGGATGAGCGAACCCAAACTGTATAGTTCGGGTTCGTACCGAATTTTGGGGTGTCCAAGACACGGACCCGAACCCGAACATTTTTGTAAAAGTCTGGGTTCGGGTTCGGTGTTCGTCGCTTTCTTGGCGCTTTTTGAAAGGCTGCAAAGCAGTCAATCAATAAGCGTCATACTACTTGCTCCAAGAGGCCATCACAGCCATGCCTACTATTGGCATGGCTGTGATTGGCCAGTGCAGCATGTGACCCAGCCTCTATTTAAGCTGGAGTCACGTAGCGCCGCCCGTCACTCTGCTCTAATCAGTATAGGGAGAGGTTGCAGCTGCAACGTTAGGGCGAGATTAGGCAGTGATTAACTCCTCCAAAAGACTTTATTCATTGATCGATCTGCAGCTGTGGATCATTGAACTGCTGATATTCAATTGCTCACAGTTTTTAGGCTGCCCAGAGCGTTTTTCATTCACTTTTTTCTGGGGTGATCGGCGGCCATTTTGTGTCTTGTGGTGCACCAGCACAAGCTGCCACCAAGTACATTTAACCCTCAATAGTGTGGTTATTTTTGGGCTATATCCTACATCAGGGTCAAGCTGTCACCAAGTGCATTTAACCCTCAATAGTTGTGGTTGAAATACAATTCCCAATTTGGCAATTCTCTAAATTAGTGGTTTCTGCTGAATCAGGCCTACTTTAAATCCATCCCTAAAAGGGTATATTAGAATCAAGGTGCTGATAGGGTCATTCTCAATAACTTGACACACACGATACTGTGCATATCCCAGTCTAATTCTGTCCGTAAACGTACACCTGTCACCCAGCGCCTAAATAATAGGCCTCAAATTTATAGTCAGCTAAATCTGTGGTTATTGCTGTAGCTGGTCAAGTTATTTAGTGTCCGTCAAAGCACAGTTTTTATTCTGGGTTGAAATACAATTCCCAATTTAGCAATTCTCTAAATTAGTGGTTTCTGCTGCATCAGGCCTACTTTAAATCCATCCCTAAAAGGGTATATTAGAATCAAGGTGCTGATATGGTCATTCTCAATAACTTGACACACACGCTACTGTGCATATCCCAGTCTAATTCTGTCCGTAAACGTACACCTGTCACCCAGCGCCTAAATAATAGGCCTCAAATTTATAGTCAGCTAAATCTGTGGTTATTGCTGTGGCTGGGCAAGTTATTTAGTGTCCGTCAAAGCACAGTTTTTGTTTGGGGTTGAAATACAATTCCCAATTTAGCAATTCTTTAAATTAGTGGTTTCTGCTGTATCAGGCCTCCTTTAAATTTATCCCTAAAAGGGAATATTAGATTCAAGGTGCTGATAGGGTCATTCTCAATAACTTCACACACACGCTACTGTGCATTTCCCAGTCTAATTCTTTTCGGAAACGTATACCTGTCACCCAGCGCCTAAATAATAGGCCTCAAATTTGTAGTCAGCTAAATCTGTGGTTATTGCTGTGGCTGGGCAAGTTATTTAGTGTCCGTCAAAGCACAGTTTTTGTTCTGGGTTGAAATACAATTCCCAATTTAGCAATTCTCTAAATCAGTGGTTTCTGCTGTATCAGGCCTACTTTAAATTTATCCCTAAAAGGGTATATTAGAATCAAGGTGCTGATAGGGTCATTCTCAATAACTTGACACACACACTACTGTGCATATCCCAGTCTAATTCTGTCCGTAAACGTATACCTGTCACCCAGCGCCTAAATACTAGGCCTCAAATTCATAGTTAGCTAAATCTGTGGTTACTGCTGTGCCTGTATTAGTGTAATACGGTACCTAAATAGATAGCCAAATAGTGTTTGGTGTCTGTAAAAAAAAAGGCCTGAATTTGAATTCAATACATTGGGCCAAATAATATTTTTGTTGTTGTGGTGAACGATAACAATGAGGAAAACATCTAGTAAGGGAGGCGGACATGGTCGTGGTGGTGTTAGTGGACCCTCTGGTGCTGGGAGAGGACGTGGCCATTCTGCCACATCCACACGTCCTAGTTTACCAACTACCTCAGGTCCCAGTAGCCGCCAGAATTTACAGCGATATTTGGTGGGGCCTAATGCCGTTCTAAGGATGGTAAGGCCTGAGCAGGTACAGGCATTAGTCAATTGGGTGGCCGACAGTTTATCCAGCACGTTCACATTATCTCCCACCCAGTCTTCTGCAGAAAGCGCACAGATGGCGCCTGAAAACCAACCCCATCAGTCTGTCACATCACCCCCATGCATATCAGGGAAACTGTCTGAGCCTCAAGTTATGCAGCAGTCTCTTATGCTGTTTGAAGACTCTGCTGGCAGGGTTTTCCAAGGGCATCCCATGTGTGGAAGACATAGAATGCACTGACTCACAACCACTTATGTTTCCTGATGATGAGGACATGGGAATACCACCTCAGCACGTCTCTGATGATGACGAAACACAGGTGCCAACTGCTGCGTCTTTCTGCAGTGTGCAGACTGAACAGGAGGTCAGGGATCAAGACTGGGTGGAAGATGATGCAGGGGACGATGAGGTCCTAGACCCCACATGGAATGAAGGTCGTGCCACTGACTTTCACAGTTCGGCGGAAGAGGCAGTGGTGAGACGGAGCCAACAGTGTAGCAAAATAAGGAGCAGTGGGCAAAAGTAGAACACCCGCCGCCAAGAGACTCCACCTGCTACTGACCGCCGCCATCTGGGACCGAGCACCCCAAAGGCAGCTTCAAGGAGTTCCCTGGCATGGCACTTCTTCAAACAATGTGCTGACTACAAGACCCGAGTGGTTTGCACGCTGTGCCATCAGAACCTGAAGCGAGGCATTAACGTTCTGAACCTTAGCACAACCTGCATGACCAGGCACCTGCATGCAAAGCATGAACTGCAGTGGAGTAAACACCTTAAAAACAAGGAAGTCACTCAGGCTCCCCCTGCTACCTCTTCTGCTGCTGCCGCCTTGGCCTCTTCTGCTGCTGCCGCCTCGGCCTCTTCCTCCGCCTCTGGAGGAACGTTGGCACCTGCCGCCCAGCAAGCAGGGGATGTACCACCAACACCACCACCTCCGTCACCAAGCATCTCAACCAAGTCACACGGCAGCGTTCAGCTCTCCATCTCACAAACATTTGAGAGAAAGCGTAAATTCCCACCTAGCCACCCTCGATCCCTGACCTTGAATGCCAGCATTTCTAAACTACAGGACTATGTAATGCTGTCATTTAGGCTGGTGGACACAGACAGCTTCAAACAGCTCATGTCGCTTGCTGTCCCACAGTATGTTGTTCCCAGCCGCCACTACTTCTCCAAGAGAGCAGTGCCTTCCCTGCACAACCAAGTATCGGATAAAATCAAGTGTGCACTGCGCAACGCCATCTGTGGCAAGGTCCACCTAACCACAGATACGTGGACCAGTAAGCATGGCCAGGGACGCTATATCTCCCTAACTGCACACTGGCTAAATGTAGTGGCGGCTGGGCCCCAGGCGGAGAGCTGTTTGGCACACGTCCTTCCGCCGCCAAGGATCGCAGGGAAACATTCTTTGCCTACTGTTGCCTCCTCCTCCTACTCGGCTTCCTCCTCCTCTTCTTACACCTGCTCATCCAGTCAGCCACACACCTTCACCACCAACTTCAGCACAGCCCGGGGTAAACGTCAGCAGGCCATTCTGAAACTCATATGTTTGGAGGACAGGCCCCACACCACACAGGAGTTGTGGCGGGGTATAGAACAACAGACCGACGAGTGGTTGCTGCCGGTGAGCCTCAAGCCCGGCCTGGTGGTGTGTGATAATGGGAGAAAGCTCGCTGCAGCTCTGGGACTAGCCGGTTTGACGCACATCCCTTGTTGGCGCATGTGCTGAATTTGGTGGTGCAGAAGTTCATTCACAACTACCCCGACATGTCAGAGGTGCTGCATAAAGTGCGGGCCGTCTGTTCGCACTTACGGCGTTCACATCCTGCCGCTGCTCGCCTGTCTGCGCTGCAGCGTAACTTCGGCCTTCCCGCTCACCGCCTCATATGCAATGTGCCCACCAGGTGGAACTCCACCTTGCGCATGCTGGACAGACTGTGCGAGCAGCAGCAGGCCATAGTGGAGTTTCAGCTGCAGCACGCACGGGTCAGTCGCACTGCGGAACAGCACCACTTCACCACCAATGACTGGGCCTCCATGCGAGACCTGTGTGCCCTGTTGCGCTGTTTCGAGTACTCCACCAACATGGCCAGTGGCGATGACGCTGTTATCAGCGTTACAATACCACTTCTATGTCTCCTTGAGAAAACACTTAGGGCGATGATGGAAGAGGAGGTGGCCCAGGAGGAGGAGGAAGAGGGGTCATTTTTAGCACTTTCAGGCCAGTCTCTTCGAAGTGACTCAGAGGGAGGTTTTTTGCAACAGCAGAGGCCAGGTACAAATGTGGCCAGCCAGGGCCCACTACTGGAGGACTGAGGAGGACGAGGATGAGGAGGAGGTGGAGGAGGATGAGGATGAAGCATGGTCACAGCGGGGTGGCACCCAACACAGCTCGGGCCCATCACTGGTGCGTGGCTGAGGGGAAACGCAGGACGATGACGATACGCCTCCCACAAAGGACAGCTTGTCCTTACCTCTGGGCAGCCTGGCCCACATGAGCGACTACATGCTGCAGTGCCTGCGCAACAACAGCAGAGTTGCCCACATTTAAGGTGTGCGGACTACTGGGTTGCCACCCTGCTGGATCCACGGTACAAAGACAATGTGCCCACCTTACTTCCTGCACTGGAGCGTGATAGGAAGATGCGAGAGTACAAGCGCACGTTGGTAGACGCGCTACTGAGAGCATTCTCAAATGTCACAGGGGAACAAGTGGAAGCCCAAGGCTAAGGCAGAGGAGGAGCAAGAGGTCACCAAGGCAGCTGTGTCACGGCCAGCTCCTCTGAGGGCAGGGTTAGCATGGCAGAGATGTGGAAAAGTTTTGTCAACACGCCACAGCTAACTGCACCACCACCTGATACGCAACGTGTTAGCAGGAGGCAACATTTCACTAACATGGTGGAACAGTAAGTGTGCACACCCCTCCATGTACTGACTGATGGTTCGGCCCTATTCAACTTCTGGGTCTCTAAATTGTCCACGTGGCCAGAGCTAGCCTTTTATGCCTTGGAGGTGCTGCCAGCGTTTTGTCTGAACGTGTATTCAGCACGGCAGGGGGTGTCATTACAGACAAACGCAGCCGCCTGTCTACAGCCAATGTGGACAAGCTGACGTTCATAAAAATGAACCAGGCATGGATCCCACAGGACCTGTCCATCCCTTGTGCAGATTAGACATTAACTACCTCCCCTTAACAATATATTATTGTACTCCAGGGCACTTCCTCATTCAATCCTATTTTTATTTTCATTTTACCATTATATTGCGGGGCAACCCAAAGTTGAATGAACCTCTCCTCTGTCTGGGTGCCGGGGCCTAAATTTATGACAATGGACTGTTCCAGTGTTGGGTGACGTGAAGCCTGATTCTCTGCTATGATATAAAGACTGATTCTCTGCTGACATGAAGCCAGATTCTCTGTTACAGGACCTCTCTCCTCTGCCTGGGTGCCGGGGCCTAAATTTGTGACAATGGACTGTAACAGTGGTGGGTGACGTGAAGCCTGATTCTATGCTATGACATGAAGACTGATTCTCTGGTGACATGAAGCCAGATTCTCTGTTACGGGACCTCTCTCCTCTGCCTGGGTGCCGGGGCCTAAATTAATGACAATGGCCTGTTACAGTGGTGGCTGACGTGAAGCATGATTCTCTGCTATGATATGCAGACTGATTCTCTGCTGACATGAAGCCAGATTCTCTGTTACGGGACCTCTCTCCTCTGCCTGGGTGTCGGGCCCTAAATTTATGACAATGGACTGTTACAGTGGTGGTTGACGTGAAGCATGATTCTCTGCTATGACATGCAGACTGATTCTCTGCTGACATGAAGCCAGATTCTCTGTTACGGGACCTCTCTCCTCTGCCTGGGTGCCGGGGCCTAAATTTATGACAATGGACTGTTACAGTGGTGGGTGACGTGAAGCCAGATTCTCTGCTATGGGACCTCTCTCCAATTGATATTGGTTAATTTTTATTTATTTTATTTTTATTTTAATTCATTTCCCTATCCACATTTGTTTGCAGGGGATTTACCTACATGTTGCTGCCTTTTGCAGCCCTCTAGCCCTTTCCTGGGCTGTATTACAGCCTTTTTAGTGCGGAAAAGTTCGGGTCCCCATTGACCTCAATGGGGTTCGGGTTCGGGACGAAGTTCGGATCGGGTTCGGATCCCGAACCCGAGCATTTCCGGGAAGTTCAGCCGAACTTCTCGAACCCGAACATCTAGGTGTTCGCTCAACTCTAATTGTCTCCCTTTCACAAAGCCTACTTGATCTTTGTGGACTATACTTGAGAGAATCTCCGCCAATCTCAAGGTTTTTGCATGCAGTTTTAAATCAGTTTTCCGGCCTATCTGGGGGTTTCCCTGGCTTAGGAAGTGTGATAATGATCGCTTTCAACATCTCAGCTGGAAAAATCAGTTCGGTTTTTACTTGGTTGAAAGTCTCTTAAGAGGAGCCGTCAGAATTTCTTTGAATTGCTTATAATAATCGTTGGAGAGCCCATCAGGATCTGGGGATTTTTTAGATTTCAACAATTTGGTGGACATGGTAATCTCCTCATCAGTAAAAGCTAACAATAGTTTATCTAGTTGAGGTTTCTGTAATTTGGGTAAGGTCACTGAGTTCAGACATTTTTCAATAGTTTCCGGGGTGGGTTAGGCTGTGTTGGCATCTGAACCTAAATTATCTGTGGAGCAATGTGCTGAGGGTCGAATATTTTGCGACCTTGAGGATTTAGTAAGTAAGGTAGTTTTGATTTATTTTGTTTCTTTTTTAATCTGGACGCTAAAAGTGAACCCGCTTTATTATCATGCCCATAATATTGGCTCTTTAAGCGTCTCAAAGCCAGGTCGTACTTATGAAGCTCTGGATTATGTAATCTATGTCGCAGGTCCTTTAGTTCTAGATCTCTATTAGGACAGAATGTACGTTTATTTATATCGCCAAGCCTTATTATAGAGTCTATAAGTTGTTTCCTAAGTGATTCTCTGTCTTTTTTATCTCTGGATGCCAGGCCCAAATAAAATCTTCTAACAAACGCTTTATGGGCACACCAGACTGTTGTAACAACGACCTCTTCTGTGTCATTAAGACCGAAAAATTCCTTTATGGTGTTTGTAAAACCAGGTAGGTATTTAGCAGAGTGTAGTATACGCTCATTTATTCGGCAAGTAGTGCGAGTGCCTGAGTTATATTGTTCAGTTAAAGTGATGTATACGGGGGCGTCACCCGACTAGCTGATATAGCCTATGTCGGAGGAAAAAATCTTGGGTAAAGTGTTGTTATCTGTCAAACAGAAATCAATTCTGGAAAATGTTTTGTGCGCATTTGAAAAGTGACTGTAGTCACGTTCATCTGCATGCTTGCGCGCCATATATCAACAAGGTCTTGCTTTTGTGTAAGAAGAAACAGCTTGGATTGCCCATCCGGTTTAGAAGGTGCCGATGAGTCAAGTGCTGGCCACATAAGTGTGTTAAAATCGCTTATACTTACAAGGGATCCTTTTTTAAGGGACTAGATTGTGTTAAACAATTTACGCAAAAATTTAAGTGGGCTTTGATTAGGGGCATAGAGAGCCAATGGTGCATTATTGATTTCACAAACCAATATGACCTATATCCCTCCCTCATCCAGTTTGGATTTCAATCATGTAAATGCCACAGAGTCTCTTACAACAATATAAACCCCTCTTTTAAGGTAGCTGAATATACATGTAGGAATTTCTTATGTTTTAGTCTGTAGGCGTCAGCTCTAAGGAAATATGTTTCTTGAATACTCACTATATCATAGTTATCAGAAAGTGCATTTTTCCAGAGTTGAGACTGTTTAAATGGGCTGTTTAATCCCTTTGCATTAATCAATGTAATTTTAAATACAATTGTGAGCGAATTTTATACATGCTCGCAACCAAAACACTTTTGACTGTTGTCATTTTGTCATTAAAATCACAGTAAGCTGAAAGAAGAGAACCATGTAATCAAGATGCAAAGAGTGGACCTTGGCAGAACATTGAAAAAACAGAACAGAGACAAACCAACAAAAAAAGAGCACCGTAAAGGGACGCATCTAATGATGCGTCACCGGTTGGGGGGGTGCAAGCACTGGTCCTCGGCCGTTAAAGCCTGAATATGATTAGGCAAAGAAAAAAGGATATCACCAAATCCAGGGATTTCAAGTGTGAAGAGTGCCTCCCAGGTACCACGACCATTCCTCTGCCAGTCCAATCGGAGAAAGCGTTGTGGATGCCGCAGTTGAAGTAGGCATCAACTGCCAGCTGGTAAGTATATTGATGGCCTCTTCAGCACTTGTCACCTCAACTTTTCTGCTGTTGTGAAATAGGAGTAGCTTCGCTCCACTGGTGCAGTCTGAGGCACCAGTGGAGGCCATGCGCAGCGATACTCCTGTATGAGAAGGAGTTGCAGACCCCGACGTGCTGGCAGAAAGTGTGCTTCCTCCGGCGCCATCTTGTGGAGAACTCACCGCTGGGTAAAACTCTGTGAGTTTCACTGACACCGACTTCTTTTTTGCGATTTCCCCAGTGTGCCGGGGAAGTCCTGAGCCAACTTTCTGATGTCCGGTAAGGCTTTGGGATCGCTGTGAGCCGCTAGATCGCTGTGAGCCGCTACACAGGCTTAAGACACCGGAGCTCAACAAATACACAGCCTGCTCCATGCGCCGCCAGCCACGCCCCCCTCAGTTTTACACAATAAAAGCATTTTTGAAAAAAAAAAATTGTGATTTAGCATCTCCATTTTCTGAAGGCCATTTATTTATTTTTTGGGGCAATTGTCTTATGTAGGAGCTCATTTTTTGCTGGAAGAGATGATGGTTTGATCGGTACTATTTTGGGTTGCATATGACTTTTTGATCGCTTAGTATTAAACTTTTTACGATGAAAAGTGACCCAAATTATTATTATTTTTTATAATGTTCACTTTTGGGGGTAAGTTATATAATATTTTTATAGAGCAAGTCATTAAGGATTTGGAGGTACCTAAAATGTTTACTTTTTTAAATTTATTTCAGTTTTACACTATAAAAGCATTTTTTAAGAAAAAAAAAATTTTTTTTTTTTTTTATAGCTTGATTTCTGAGGCTGGTGACTCGGATGAACTTATCCTCCGCAGCAGAGGTGACTCTTGGTCTTCCTTTCCTGGGGTGGTCCGCATGTGAGCCAGTTTCTTTGTAGCGCTTGATGGTTTTTGTGACTGCACTTGGGGACACTTTCAAAGTTTTCCCAATTTTTCGGACTGACTGACCTTCATTTCTTAAAGTAATGATGGCCTTCACTTTTTCTTTACTTAGCTGCTTTTTTATTGCCATAATACAAATTCTAACAGTCTATTCAGTCTATTCTAGACTTCTCCACAATGCAACTGATGGTCCCAATCCCATTTATAAGGCAATAAATCCCACTTATTAAACCTGCCAGGGCACACCTGTGAAGTGAAAACCATTTCAGGTGACAACCTCTTGAAGCTCATCAAGAGAATGCCAAGAGTGTGCAAAGCAGTAATCAAAGCAAAAGGTGGCTACTTTGAAGAACCTAGAATATGACATATTTTTGTTTCACACTTTTTTGTTATGTATATAATTCCATAGTCATGAAAATAAAGAAAACTCTTTGAATGAGAAGGTGTGTCCAAACGTTTGGTGTGTATTGTATATCTTTATAATTGCTTAGAATTACATTTTTTGTGATGCATGGTGACAAAAAATAGCATTTTTGGTGAAATTATTTTTTTTTGTTTTTTTATGGTGTTCATCTGAGGGGTTAGGCCATGTGATTTTTTTTTATAGAGCTGCTTGTTATGGACATGGTAATACCTAATATGCATACTTAAAAAAAAATATGTATTTCAGTTTTACACTATAAAAGCATTTTTGAAGGAAAAAATAAATCACGTTTTAGTGTCTCCATTTTCTGAAAGCCATATATATATATATATATATATATATGTACAAGAAAAATGGCGGCACTGGCTATAATCAGAAAAAATTGGGTGCACGTTCCTGGGGAATTGACTTCTTACCCCACCAATGTATCCAGAAAATGGACGGCACTCCAGTTAGATTAAATTAAGTAATTCCTTTATTCAACCATCCGCTGCAACTTTTCGGCTCCAAAATGAGCCTTTTTCAAGCAGAGATACAATGCAGGTGAAACCAAATATATAAGTGAGTCAATCAATGTGCAGATCATTTGACCACACCCCGCCCAATGGGTGTGTTTACAAAAATGTCAGTGACAAGGTAACAAACAAACAATAAAAGCAGTGAAACAACGGGTGATAAGGCAAAGGACAAGAATATACATGTCCCATAATTGCATACATCATGTAAATACAAGGGCAGACCCATCGATCGGGCACAAGAGACTAATCGATGTATGCGTCCATTGTGCATAAGACAAACAGGGGGCGGAGCAGGGAGACGATCATGTGGACATACCAAACCGACGAGGGGCATATTCCATACGACCATTCAGTGTTGTATACGCACTAGTGCACAGGCGTGGCTGCTACACCAATCAGGGACCAGTGGCAGGAAGACGCCAAACATCATCAGAGCTGGCCAGTGCTCATACGTCATCACAATGCCGTTCATTGCAGACTCGGTGTATTGCAGCGCATGCCCATTATCCATCTGTTCTCGGAGCGCCATCTTTAGCACTGGAAGAATGCCCATTCCCCATGTACCACTATGTGCAAGCATCAGACCTGTTGCAGAATAGAGTATAGCGATCTGGACCAGTAGGGACAGCCTGAGAACCAGGGCGCCCACATACTATACCCAGGTATCAACCCATAACCCCCACGGCGAGCCGCGGTGTAGGAACAGGTATATA
This sequence comes from Bufo gargarizans, assembly GCF_014858855.1. NCBI lineage: Eukaryota > Metazoa > Chordata > Amphibia > Anura > Bufonidae > Bufo > Bufo gargarizans. Next base: position 406,695,328 of record NC_058082.1, on the reverse strand, counting down.
ACAAGGGTGTCATACCGCAACCATACTCAGGAGGGCTCTCCTCCTACAGGTACACAGATGCCACAGGGGGCAAATCTAACCAGATAGAATGGAGGGTCTGGGTAACACCATCAAGGCTGATATGACAGGATATATATGGGTCCCAAGGTGTTCGCCGGGTCCGGAAGTGCAAAATGTGCAAATACATAAAACGAAAAAATTAAATACATAATGATGATAAAAAAATACACATAGCCCATAGGAATGACACCCCCCGCATATGATGCTGTGTCCACTTCATCCACATGCTCCTTCCCTCCAGGTGCTGAATATAAGTGATCTGTGAATAAAAAACAGAAAAAATATAAATATATATATTTTATACTGTTAAAACAAAGATTCTATATTGTACTGAATCAAACAGTTACACAGTAAGACGCTGGCAGTTGCCTAGGAGACCCAGCTCTCACGCTTCTGTAGCTGGCAGACCATGGCAGCCCTCTCACTCTGCAAACCCCGCACATGTGGCAGTCAGCACTAACTGTGGCATGTGAAAGGGTTAATCCACTGGCATCACTGCATACAGCGATTCCGGCAGATGCAGCAGGGGCCCGGCATATCACATTACGTACATGCACATGAGTATGCGGCAAGAAGCCGCATTCCCTTACGTTCATGTATATGACAATGCGTGAAGGGGTTAATAAATAAATTAAATAATAGAGGACCCAGCACTAAACCTTGAGGTATACCACTTATAACCTGGGACCATTCTAAATAGGAATCATTGACCACAGCTTACTGGACACGGTCCTTCAGCCAGTTTTCAATCCAATTACAGACTATACTTTCCAACCCTATAGACCTTACTTTACCTATTAAACCTCTATGAGGGACCGTATCAATAGTCTGTCCTGGCCGTGTCATAGTCTAGTGGTAGTGGACCCTGACACTTTAGCCGTGCATGCTTGTTGCCAGTGGCAACATATCGTTTTTAGCATGTTTTCACACTTCCCCTTTAAGGTTGTTTTAAGGGATGGTGGGTATGGGGTTAAAGTGTGAGCAAGGTGGAGCTGAGTGTAGACTCTTATAGTACTTGGGCTTGGAGCATGAGGTTAGTGGGACTTCAGCTTCTTGTGGAGCTAGAGTTATGCTGCCATCCTGGACCTTACCATCTGTCCAGTTTGAGGGCCACCTTGTTGGACATAGATTGTCATCCCTTATGTATCCTCCATGTTCTATACCTTACCTATGCTGATTTTTGGTGTGGGTTTATATCTATGGTGTGGTGTACGTCTTGTTGTAGTTTCATGTCTGGTTATTTGGTGTTGTTCATCCAGTATGCATGCAAGGCATTTCCCTGTGTGTTGGGCCTCAGGTGTGGGGGCTCCTGGGTTCCTCAGAGGGGGAACCACATTGTCCATCTGCCTGCTGAAGTGGGCTCCAGGGTTTCCCAGAGGGGGAACCACTAGTCAGTAGCAGTTGTTGTTTAATCCAGTTGTTATGGCAGGTAAGTGCTGTTGTTCCAGTGTGTGTTGTTTGTGCTGGGTGCTTACTTGCCAATCTGGTTTGTCGCTTTCCTAGGCCTTCTGGGGACTCTGGTTCATCCGTGTCATGGATGAACAGGTGGTCTCCTAGCCCTGACATTATTACCATGGATATCTAGAGTTAGTAGGGCCAGAGGTTCTGGGAATGAGCCTTCCCACCATTAGGGTTAACTAATACCGTTAGGAGGTTAGGGCTAGGATTTAGGGATGTGTTAGAAGGTCACCTGCTCCCTTTATTCCTGTTTCCAGGCCTCGTGGTATATCCCACCAACCTACATTGTACGGTGTGGAGTTTCCCCCCACTCCCCACTGTGACAAAGCCTTTTCAAAATCCAGAAACACTACATCCACAGCCACCCCTCTGTCCAGGCTACTACCGCCTCCTATAAAAATGAATCAGGTTAGTCTGACAACTTCTGTCCTTGGTAAATTCATGTTGGTTATTACTTATAATATTATTTACAGTCACATACTCCTGTATATAGTCCCTTAAGAGTCCTTCAAATATTTTTTTCCACAACAGAAATTAAACTAAATGGTCTATAATTACCTGTGCAGAACCTAGACCCATTTTTGAATATGGGCACCACATTAGCCTCGCACCAATCACTTGGCACTGCACTAGTACCTTGAAAATATTTAAAAATTATAAACAGGGGCATAGAAATGACTGAACTGAGCTCTTTACATACTCTTGGGTGTAATCAATCTGGATACGGAGCCTTGTTCACATTTTCCTTATTTAACTTATCTTGAACCATATCTACAGTTAGCCAATTGAGCATATTACTGGATGTACTAACAGCCCCTGCACCACAGATATCAGCTCCTTTCTCTTTTGTATATGCATAGTAACTCTGCCTTTTCCTTATCTTCAGTAACTAACCCCCTCTACTAATATTTAAGAGACCTACCTGCTCAGACCTTGTTTTTTTAGCATTTATATATTTAAGGATTTTTTTGGGTATTTGTTTTGCTCTCTTTTGCCAGCTGTTGTTCGTTTTCTATTTTTGCTAATTTTATCTCCTTTTTACAGATTTTACTAAGCCCTTTGTAAACTTCAAACGCTAAAGCTGAACCCTCAGATTTGTATTTTTAAAAAAAAAATTTTGCCCTTTTTACAGTAGCTATAAGCCGTGGGGGGTTCAATTTTAGCCGTTTAGCTGTTTCCTAAAGGAATACATTTTTAAGTGTAATTACTCAATGTGGATTTAAAGCTCTCCCATTTATCTTCAGTATTATTATGTGACAGTAGCTGCTCCCAGTCTATGCCCTGAAATGTTGCCCTCAACCCAGAGAAATTAGCCTTTTTTAAAATTGAGTATCTTCTCTCTGCCTGACACAGTTTGCTTCTAATAGTTTATTGGAAATCTAATTATAGTGTGGTCACTATCACCTAGTGTTTCTTGAACAGTAACATTTCCAACAAGCTCTGCATCATTAAAAATTTCCAGATCCAACAGAGCATTGCCCCTAAGGTGGTCTTGCAGCTAGTTTTATTTTTATTTTTTGCAATCCTAGAGTACTGTTTTAAATCTCTGAGTACAAACACCTGAAATGGTAATCTAAAATCTTATACAGGGCATTTCCAGGAAGTTCAAGCGTGAGTGGCCCCAAAAAAGCAATATAAGTGTGAAACACGTGTTTTATAATCCAAAGGGTACAGTTTTAAATCTCAGTAAAAACACCTGAAATAGTACTCCAAAGTCTTGGACAGGGCATCTCCAAACTGTTCAAATGTTGTTGTTGGTTGTAAAAATAGCAATACAAGTGTAAAACAAGTGTTTTACAATCCAGAGGTGACCATTCTAAATCTCAGTGAAAACATAAAAAAAAAATTGTCTGAAATCTCCAGACATTTCCAGTGTTAGTGTGAGTTGCAAAAATAGCAATACAAGTGTACAACTTGTGTTTTAAAATCCAGAGGGTATCATTCTAACTCTCAGTTAAAGTATTTATAATAATCTGAAATAGTCTGAAATCTGTTAAAGGAATCTCCAGACAGTTCATGTGTTTGTGTGGGTTGGAAAATAGTCAATCATGCACAGCTTATTTTAAAATCCAGAGGGTAACATTTTAAATCTCCAGTTAAAACAACTGAAATAGTAGTCCAAAATCTGGTACAGGGCACCTCCAGACAGTTCAAGTGTTGGTATACATTGCTAAAATAGAAATACAAGTGTTCAAAGTGTTTTACAATCCAGAAGGTACCATTTTACATCTCTGATAAAAAATAAAAATAAAATACTACATTAATAGTCCAAAATCTGGGACAAAGCATCTCCACACAGTTCAATAGCTGATGAGGGATGCAAAAATAACAGTACAAATGTTTAAGGCATGTTTTACAATCCAGAGGGTAACATTTTAAATTTCAGTGAAAAAATCTTAACAGTAGTCTGACTGGCATTGACATGGGTTCCAAAAATAGCAATACAAGTGCACAACACATGTTTTACAAATCAGATGGTACCGTTTTAAATCTCTGAGTTAAAACACATGAAGTAGAAGTCTAATATCTTTTACAGGTCATTTCCAGAGAGTTCAAGTGTTAATACAGGTTGCAAAAATAGCAATACAAATGCATACCACTTATTTTACACTCTAGAAGGTGCCATTTAAAATCTCTGTGCAACTGTCAGGAGGGAGGGAAAGAAAAAGAAAATGCTAAAATGTATTAAAAAATCAACATGAAGAGATAGTAACATAGTGACATAATTTATAAGGCAGAAAAATGCATCTGTCTATCCAGTTCAGCCTGTTATCCTGCAAGTTGATAACACCTTTTCTTAAATTCTGAGAGACTGGAAGGCACTACATACCAATTTCCAGAGCAATTGTAGACATTTCGGTTCACGTGGAATCGATTCGGCTCCAAACCAAACTTTTTCAAAAATTTTAAGAACCGAAACTAAACCGAAACACAGAAGGTTCACTTGTCTCTATTTCATATATGACAATTTTGTAGAGAGTGAAAGGTCTTTATTTATCTGACTTAAAATCTATTCTTTCACTTCCATGTCTAACTGTAGCATTCCCACATAAAGTGCTATTTTCAGATGATCCTCCGGTTCCTCAACTCAATTTTTTTTTCAGTTTCAGGTTGACCAAAATGTCTTTCAGTTGCTCGGTTATCATGTTGTTTAGCATATTTTACCTCCAGTTTAGATGGAATTTTAAATGATGGTCTATTCTGCTTTTACATCTTTCAAGAACCGTATGCATCATGTGACTACAGTATTTTTCCGCAGCAAAATACAATAATGAAATTACTGTCAGCCCTGTGTCCATAGCTACTTTTTTGGCAACACCCTGTTGGCATACCCTGGCACTTGACTGTCTCCCACTACCAGTGCACCAGACCATCATTTCTAACCTGGCTTTTCCCACCTGGCGCACAGAGGACTGAAGCAAAGGAGCAAAGGTTAGGGTCACTAAACAATTCAATCAATGTGGCACCAGTATATTGCATATGTATATCGTAGACCGCACAACCTTATATGATCATGAAAAATAAAAATATATCTTCCCTTCATTACTTATGAATGCATATGTAGCTCAATAATAATGTAAGATATTTCAGTTATCTTTTCATAATATTGGGATTTCTACAGTAGGCATTAGGCAACTCTAAATTAACTACACTTGCTAATAAATTATATTATAAATATCATTTGTCTTTATTTGCATTATGCTAATAAAAAGTGTAAATGTGTCAATCACTACAGAAATATATTCAGGCAAATACAGAAGGGTTTGATTGGTTTAATTTGGTTAAGGACTCCAATTTCTCATTAAACCAATTCAGTATAATCTCACAACAAACTATCAAATCCCTTGACAGGCTGTAATTCACATCACAATCACTGGGTGCCTAAATATAATTACATATATATATATATATATATATATATATACAGTCCTGATCAAAAGTTTAAGACCACTTGAAAAATGGTAAACAATCGTATTTAGCATGGCTGGATCTTAACAAGGTTCCAAGTAGAGCTTCAACATGCAACAAGAAGAAATGAGAGTGAGACAAAACATTTTTTGAGCATTCAATTTAATGAAAACAACAAATAAACTGAAACAGGCTGTTTTGCAGCTGATCAAAAGTTTAGGACCACATGCCTTTAATAGGCCAAATCTGTGCAAAGATGTGGATTCATTGTCATTTTCTGTCAGGTAGTCACACATTGTGATGGCAAAGGCAAGAAAACTCCCCCGTTTTGAACATGGTTGGGTTGTTGAACTGCAACCGCTGCTGAGGTGGGACACAGTAAGACAGTCATTTGGAGTTTCTTAAATTCTTAAATGATCCTGAGGGTTATGGAACAAAAAAGTCAAGTGAAAGACCCAAAAAAAAATCATCAGCACTGAGCCGGAGGATCCATCTGGCTGTCCGTCAAGACACTAGAAGATCCTCGACCCAAATTAAGGCCCTTACTGGTGCTGACTGCAGCCCCATAACCATCAAACGGCATCTGAGACTAAAGGGCTTCAAAAACAAAAAACGTCTTCAAAGACCTCGTCTCCTTGAATGCCACAGAACTGCTCGTTTGGACTTTGCAAGAGAGCACCAAACATGGGACATTCAAAAGTGGAAGAAAGTTTTATTCTCTGATAAAATGTAACCTTGATGGTCCTGATGATTTCCAACGTTACTGGCATGACAAGCAGATCCCACCTGAAATGTTTTCTATGCACCACAGTGGAGGGGGCGCCATAATGGTCTGGGGTGCATTTTCCTAAAGTGGAGCAATGGAGCTTCAGGAAGTGCAGGGGCGTCAAATGGCCGCTGGCTATGTCCAGATGTTGCAGAGAGCATTCCTCATGACTGAGGGCCCTTGTCTGTGTGGTAACGACTGGGTTTTTCAACAGGACAACGCTACAGTACACAATGCCCGCAGGACAAGGGACTTCTTCCAGGAGAATGACATCACTCTTTTGGCCCATCCTGCGTGTTCCCTTGATCTAAATCCAATTGAGAACCTTTGGGGATAGATGGCAAGGGAAGTTTACAAAAATGGACAACAGTTCCAGACAGTAGATGGCCTTCGTGCGTCCGTCTTCACCACTTTGAGAAATGTTCCCACTCGCCTCATGGAAACGCTTGCACCAAGCATGCCAAAACAAATTTTTGAAGTGATAAACAATAACGGTGGAGCTACTCATTACTGAGTTCATGTTTGGAAGTTGGATTTCTGTTTTGGGGGCGGTTATTTTTTTATCTCATAGTGTGAAATCATGTTACTTTGGAAAGCTGTTGATATTGTGATACACATACAAGACATGTCCAGCTAAGAGGAAAGGTAAGTAGTTATATAGAGTACATGTTTGTTTTCTTAGAGCAATTAACAGATATTGTTACGTTGATATATTTTACTGTACTGGTATTGTATTTGTACAACAGAATATTCATATTTTACTCAAGTAATATTTGTACATTTTCATCTCTAGATCAGTATAACTTCTTCTTTTGACTTAGCAATAGCAATGCCCTTTCCTGGTGCTTGTTCATACTCCTGTGGTAGCCAATGCTCTTAATCATTAATATATGTTGGGGCGTGAAAGAGTGACTGTGTTCTCCTTCATGGATACAAAGCACAGGGTCTGACTCTTCCATCTCCTCCTTCTTCCGAGTAATCATTTTACTTGATGTCATGTTGAGCTGTCCGGGTGCTGAAATATAATGAACGATGAAGAGAGATCATTTATTCATTGCATTCGATAGAGAACACTCAGCATGACTGCTGCAAAATCAGTGCTATAAAGAAATAGTCGGATGAGGCAGATAATAAAATCCGAACATTTGTCAGATAAGGGGAAACATCTTGACAAAGCTAAAGAAGCAAAGTCAAGAGACAGTTGAAGTTTAACAAGCCAAATATGTTACTGAGCCACTTCTTGTAACAAGTAAATATTATCAAACTAGCAGTAAAGTTTTAGCTAGACATAGGGGGGACATTTACTGAGCACACTGCATCAGAATTATGGTGTAAAATGCACGAAAAAGAATGGCATTTAGATTTGCGCCAAATATGTCAACAGTTTTATCCACAATTTTTACTATAAAGAATGCATTACGCCAAAGTGGGTGGCACTATCAAACTGGAGCACATTACACCTTATTTATCATCCTTTTATCTGCAGAAATAGCTCAAATTATTGCAGACAAATAAGCCAGCTGGTAGTGTTTTGTGTAAAAAGTTACATTTATGGCATAAAGATGTGAAAGTCAAAAAGTTGCATTTATGAAAAGAAAACCCAACTTGTCGGGGGAGCAAGTGATAGGTAAATATTAAAACAGGAAGCATTTATATCTAATATAAATGAGTAGAACAGTAAACTGACATTCAACAAAAATAAAACATAAAATATAAAGACTAGAGATGGTGCTTCCTCATGCACAGTGGTTTTATGCAATAAGAGATTGGATGAAGATCTAGCTAATATATATCCCTCCAGCAGTCTTATCAGTGCTTTTAATTTACCTGGCTAATAATCATATCCAAGTCAGAAATCTGAAATGTATATGGAAAAGTGAAATAGATTTGTATATAACCATGTCTGATATCTAGATGGCTGTAGCAACTGTGCTGCATTTAACAAGCCAACCCTAAAGGCATTTTATCCGACTTATGTAGGCTTATTTCGGTTTAACTCCAATAGAAATTCCCATAGTTGTTCCTATAAGTTAGAGACATAATTAGTGATGAGCGGCAGGGGCAATATTTGAATTTGCTATATTTTGCAAATATTTGGGTGAATATTTGTCATATATTCGCGGATTTGAGAATTTGAGATTATTTTCTTGATTGTGAAAATCAGCAATGTAATATGTGCGTATTGCACGTGCTATACATGCGTGGGTCACTGTTGGTACATTTTTCAAGCTGCTAGAAGTTTCCTGAGACTGGAGAAAATGGCAGAACATTACAATAGCTTTATATGCAGATAAAGTGCTCCAATATATTTGTGATTGCGTAAATCAGCAATTAATGATGAGCATATTTTGGGGCAATACATGCAACTTCACATTTTAGCAGGTCTGACTACATATTACTGATTGGTGCACTAAGTATTGCTGTGAACTTATGACATCACAGCACTATGTATGTAGCATGAATGTATGGACAGCAGAACCTATCATACTACCTAACACCCTGTGTGAGATTGTGAAACAGCTATTTCTGCATAATGTTTGTACTTAAACTGTCATTTGGCATTCCGGGCACTAGAGGCCACTGTTTTACAGCTACAACCAGCACACTCTGGGATTTGCATATGTAAAGTAGGTGATGACTCATGCTGCTGCTTGTGAGTGAACCAGGAAGTGTTGATCTGGCATGGTGGAAGGATTGTGCTGTGAGGGACTGAATCCGATTCCATCCTGGCTTGCAGATGTCTGACAGTTAAACAACACTCAGAAGAAGGAGGGTAGCTGTTATACCCTTACTGAATCCAGCTCTTTTGAAAGAGAGGTTGTCCCAGGAAGACCAGTTTAATGTGTGGACAGAAGGCCTCATCATCAAGCAAGGCCGCACGGTTGCTAAGAGGTTGGTGGCCATCTTTGGTAGGCTGTATCCTCGGGCCCAGAACGGCTGCAGGTCAGTACACCTGGTTACTGATTGTAATATATTGTGTGGCACCTGAAGTTACAGAGACTAGCCTAGGCCTCACATTAGTTAGTTAGGAGTATATAATTTTGCTAGGCTGTTTTGTACTGGACTGCAGCGCAGTTATTGACTTGCAGGCTCTGCTGCGTTTGCCACTGGCTAGGGGTGTGCTCTGTAGCGGCACAGCACAACTTGCAGGCTCTGCTGTGTCCGCCATCGGCTAGGCCTGTCCAGTGGGCAGGGACATTGACAGTGGGTCCGGGATATAGGATTTTACATGCATGTTTGTATTGTTTTGGTTATGCTTGTGTTATTACTTTTTGTCTAAGTAAAATTTTCTGTTCTTGCATATTAAGCTGGTGTCAGTGTCGCTTTCCTTGTCTGTGACTTCGCTGTATCCTGGGAAGCCCACCCCGGTACACGGCTTACAACTGCACTGGAACCTATCAGCTATGCTATATCACAATCTAACCTACACTGAATATCTCCCACTAACTATCTGTATTATATATAAGCTAACTAACTAACAATCTAATGAAATTAAACAGTAAAGCACAGAGCACAGCAATGACACTGCTGTCTCTCTCAGAACTCCATAAAACTACAGAAAATAGCTGCTGGGGAAGTTTTTATATAGTAAGGGGTAGGCAACTTTCCTATTGGTTGCTAGGGATGTTGCTAAGCTCAGACAAAGACATTGCAGCCTTCTCATTGGCCCACAAGCAAGAAGGGAGATTGCTGATGAAAAATAAAATCTACAATATTCGAGAATACCAATATATAGCACTATATTCTAAATCTTTGCAAATTCTCAAAGTGGTGATATTCACAATTAAAATTCACAATTCGAATATTCACGCTCAACACTAGACATAATGTCACCATCAGGCAAAGTATGTGCATAACTTATAACTAACTTTAAAAGGACACTTCCCCCAATTCATTTTATCAAATGAATGATCTACATGTGACTATTAGTAACATAGTAACATAGTTTATAAGGCCGGAAAAAAAAAATTGTTCATCCAGTTCAGCCTGTTATCCTGCAAGTTAATCCAGAGGAAGGCAAAAAAAAAAAACTGCTATGTGGGCGTCTTTTCAGCACCTAGAGGCTCCGTCTACCTTCACATAATGCCGCCCAGCGCGTCCCTCCAGCACGCTTATCTCTGATGGAATCCGATCCTCCCTCTGTTCCAGCCGTACGAAATCTTGTGCCTGCGCCGTGCACGTCTGTAATCGGCGCAGGCGCAGTGAATGTCTGACCGCTGCCTGCTCAGACATCTCCACGTTAGTGGCTCCAACCCCCACTTCTCTTTCTCTGCCTCCTCCTCCACTTTCACCTCCGAATTATCAGCACCATTTAGTCATCAGTCGGTAGCTGGAAGCAGTGTAGCACTGCAGAGGGGAAGGGGCATGCCTTCACCTACAATATTTTGCAGGGTCAGCACACCTGAAGGCCCTAGAATATAATGTTTTAGAGGGTATGCTCACCTGAAGGCCCTCACCTACAACCTTGTAGAGTGTCAGCTCACCAGCAGGCCCGCATCTAAAATATTTTACAGGGTCAGCTTACCTACAGGCCCACACCTAAAATCTTTTACCTGGTCAGCTCACCAGCACACCCTCATATATAATTCTTTAGAGGGTCAGCTCAGCAGCAGGCTTTCACCTACAATTTTTACAGGTTCAGCTCACCAGCAGGCCCTCATATATAATTTTGTAGAGTGTCAGCTCACCAGCAGGCCCACACCTAAAATATTTTACAGGGTCAGCACACCTACAGGCCCGCACCTAAAATCTTTTACAGGACCAGCTCACCAGCAGGCCCTTACATATAATTTTATACAGGGTCAGCTCACCAGCTAGCTTTCACATACAGTCTTTTACAGGGTCAGCTCACCTGAAGGCCCTCACACATAATTTTTAGAGGGTCATCTCACCAGCGGGCCCTCACCTACAATGTATTACAGGGTCAGCTCACCAGCAGGCCCTCACATATAATTTTTTTGAGTGTCAGCTCACCAGCAGGCCCACTCCTAAAATATCTTTACAGGGTCAGCTCACCTACAGGCCTGCACTTAAAATCTTTTACAGGGTCAGCTCACCAGCAAGCCCTTGTATAAGTTTTTTAGCGGGTCAGCTCACCCGTAGGCTTTCACCTACAATCTTTTACAGGGTCAGCTCACCAGCAGGCCCTCACATATAATTTTTTACAACAGGGTCAGCTCACCAGCAGGCTTTTACCTACAGTCTTTTACAGGGTCAGCTCACCTGAAGGCCCTTGCATATAAAATATCTTTACAGGGTCAGCTCACCTACAGGCCCGCAACTAAAATCTTTTACAGGGTCAGCTCACAAGCAGGCCCTCACCTAACAATTTTTACAGGGTCAGCAGGCCCTTGCATATCATTTTTTACATGGTTAGCTCACCAGCAGGCCCTCTCATATAATTTTTTACAGGGTCAGCTCACCAGCAGGACCTCACCTAAAATATTTTACAGGGTCAGCTCTCCAGCAGGCCTTCACCTACAATCTTTTACAGGGTCAGCTCACCAGCAGGCCCTCACCTAAGATCTATCACAGGGTTGTCTCACCTGCAGACCCTCACCTAATTATACCTAACAGGTAATTTGTGCGCATGCTGCCTTGTTTGGATGTGGTAGCCGTTGCCGTTTCTCAAGCTCCCACTCCGGAATCGATTACATGATTCCCCATTACCCGTGGTCGCCATGGTTTGTGCTGACAATAACATCGAAAGTTGATAGGGCAGACATCCGAATGGATCGTCGCCATCACAGGGACGTTCGATCGGCCCCAGGTAATATATTGTCACCAAAGCGGCAGAAAGCTGTCGCCCATAATGTTTTAGATGGTCAGATCAGCAGGCCCTTGCTCCTAATGTTTTTGAGGGTCACCAGCAGGCCATCAATCAAAATTTTTCAATGCTCTGTATGATGCAATCCTTTATGCGTAACAAAGGGTGTATTGGAGTGCCGGTTCTTTGTAATTTTTGGCAGCCCTTTCACTTAATGCATAGGTTTTATGAGCGTAAGAGTCTCCCAATGTGAATCAGGACATCCTTTATGTGATATACAGGTTGTATCGGAGTGCGTCTTTCTTGCAATTTTTGGCAGCACTTGCACTTTATATGCAAGTAAATTTACAGGAAAGAATGTTTCCTAACAATTTTTCCTAACTACTCGGACAACATTGTTCCCAGCAGTGACCTGAGAGTCCAAGATGCATCCAGACATCCTCCCCATGCTGTTCCCGAACCATTTTGGTCGTATTTCCATCAATTTCTTACCTTTTCCTATGAACCAGACTCTCTCCCCTCTTCAGAGCAGAGGGTGCCTGGTCTAATGTTCAGGTTCTCCCATTGACTACCATTCTACCGAGCACCCGAACATCCCGATGTGTTCTGCCAGAGCACCTGAGCACTTTGGTGCTCAATCAACACTAGTGTATATCCCACTCAGATACCTCAGCTGGGTGGGATAGCTAAAATACGGGAGGTAAAAGTCTCAGCAGCATATTGGTTGCCGATACAAGGTTCTTGTTGGTGTAGTGTGGGATGGATTTTAGTTGGATTGGCAGATAGGATTGGAAGTGTGATCTGCCAATCCACACCCTTCCAGCACGGATGTTCCCTTGTACCAGGGAGGATCGCAGGTGAGGTCTGCGATAATCACACTGGGATAAAGATCCTCCCAGGGTGTCGGTTAGTGGGGAATGTACAGACTGAGGCCTGGTCAGGCTCTGTCAGTGTTGTATCAGCAGGGCAAGGCTGAGGGGCCATGGGGCTAGGTGCTAGTCGGAACTTTGGGGGACGCTGTGACGCCTGGGAACAAGGGTCACGAGGCCATAGTCGGGAGGACTACTGGGCCACATTCCCCAAATGTTGAAGGGTCACAGCCCGGAAGCTGCTGGACTATATGGCTGGAGAATGTTCCATGTGTTAACAGCGCTCTGTATTACAGTGTTCCTTTTAGGACATGGTCAGATATCATAGTCAAGTATCAGAATAATGCCAGTGTGACACCTGACTCTGACACCTGACCCTGATTTTGATATTTGACTCTGACATCTGAGTTTGACTTATTATCTTCATAGGTCAGGGTCAAAGTTAGAATTAGAGTTATATGAAGAAAATCCTTCAGTTTCTGTTTGAAGCTGTAGCTTAGTGGTTTAGATGCTTGCCTTGCATTCAGTTTTTTGGGGTTCAAAACCCCTATCAGTATTTTTTATTTATTTATTACATTGTATTGAGCTCTAGAAAATAGACAAATTCAAGTTGTGTGTGACCCTGATGTCTGACTTTTCTCTTCTAACTAGTCAGTGTTGCATTGAAATTTAGCTGCACACAAGGCAGGTATCTAAACCACTAACTCATTCTAACTTTGACCCTGACATATAAAGATGATAAGTCAAACTCAGATGTCAGAGTCAAATATCAAAGTCATGGTCAGGTGTCAGGGTCAGGTGTCAGAGTAAGGTGTCAGGTGTCACACTGGCATTATTCTGATACTTGCCTATGATATCTGACGGAGTCAGGGATCATGTTATATGTTTAGATAGAGCTCAGACAGGAAGGTTTTCATTTTGTATCGTGTTTGCTGGTGCTAGTATCAAAATAAATGCACTGTTTGCATATTTAACACGGTTGTCAGCGAGAATATTGTGACTGAGACCCAAGGAGATAGAGCTAATACCTCACAATACATACAATTAAGAGGTTTATGTATATTTTTTACCCTACACTTTTCCTTCTGAACTGTTCTAGTCCCTCCTTCTATTCTTATCCTAGTCCCACTACCTTGCCCCCGGTCTTTCCATCCTATAATGTAATTACCCTCCCCCCAGTCCCTAGTTTAAACACTGCTCCAACCTTCTAGCCATACTATTCTATGTATTTTGTTTATACAAAACTGGTGAATAGTTTATTGCATATCAATTTTTGCAGTTGTTCTATGTATACTATTTCTTTTCCTGGCTCTTTCACTTTGTATTTGTTTGGACTTTTAGTATGGCAACATTTTTACTTCACTTTCTCAGTCAGACCCTCACTGCAACCGAAAGAACCTCTAGTAGTGACTCAGTTAGAACATCACATGTTAACACTGATAAATGCAGTGCTTTACTGGGGGCATTTCTTATCTATGCATATCAAGAGAACAATACAACTGTCATATTGTCATCCCAATTCTACACCTGCAATTGTCATGAGGATTACTTTGCATGGCAGAAGTAAAATTAAAATGGATTCCTTATCTAAATAGGAGGTATTATCATGTTGTATTTAATTTATAATAGCATAGTATTTACAGAATTAAAAGCCTTCCAAAAATTAAAAAAGAAGTTTACAATGATTTTTGAGTTATAAAATGCCCTTTTCTTGATGCCATCTACATGATTATATTCTGCTGTGCAACCTTATTCAAACATGCATACTGTCAAGTAGAGTTGATCATGCTGATTAAAATGATACCTTTCTTTTATCTGTATGTTATACAGCTGAAAAGGTATCTGCATTTTATTCGTATGCAAATTAGTATATTGGAGCATCGGGGTATGGGGCTAAAGCCTTGGAGCACTGCTTTTGGAACACCTATGTGCTGTACACACTCCCTTCTCACCTTGATTGACAGGGCTAGACATCAGCATGCTAAGGCAAGAGCTATGTCCAAGAGCTGTGTCCTAGCATGTACATAGCATATACCTGTATACCACTTACTATAGCCTTACCATGCGGAGTGGTTTACTATTCTTAGAAAGCTAATACATATTACTGGTTTAGGCACAGGCACAATATAAGATTATAAAGACACTAGAGATGAGCGAACCACTCGAGATTAAGTTTGGATCAGGTAAACCAAATTTTTCAAAAAGTTCGGTTCAAGCCCTAATCGATTCAGGCCAAGCTAAAGTGGCTCAAAATGCCAAGAACATTGGCATATAACAGTCTCTAGTCTCCTAGGTTTAGGAAACCATCTATTTTTGTACATTTTTAAGTCAAACGTAATGACAGCAATGGTAAATCATGTCTGAGTGACACTGACATACATAGCTATGGGTAAACACACATTTGACAGAGTTATCAAACATCATATTTAAAAACACACCATGCCATAACATGTGTAATACATTTTCATATTCCAAAGCTTCTTATTAGGGGCAGATAGTGTTCAAACCCAAAAGGTGTTTTGGGATAACAAATAAAAGCATGGCTATTCAATAATCAAATTGCTTGATGTTAATGATACGCCTGCAACTACGAAAGCAAGCCAGCATACAGTTCTCCATTTTGGCTAGCATGCCCTAGGAGCCAGTTATTTTGATCCTCTCATCCCCACTGAGACAATAGGGTGCCTTGGCCGGTGCCATTGTCATACTTATCCGCTTGCTCCTCCACCTCCAACTTCTCCTCCTCTTGCAGTGGCAGCTCCTCCTCCTCCTCCATGGCAATTTCTCCTAGTGTGTCCCCAACAGCTACAGAGTGGACAGCAAGATGGTGTTAGGTGTTCCTTTTGAGCAGTTGTCCACTGCTGCATAAGCGTCAGCATTTGTTCTGAGATAATTATGAAGAGGATGGCATTGTGCATGCCATAGTTTTCCCTGTTGACAAACTTTGTTGCTTTTTCAAAAGGCTTCAGCACCTGACAGGCATCTTGGATGAGCTGCCACGTGCTCCCTGCTGCTAAGGAAGTCTAGTGCATGACAAATTTGTTAATGGCTTTCTGCTGCTTGTAAAAACACTCGAGCATGTGCAAAGTTGAATTCTGATAAGTTGAACGATTGCAGATTAAACAGTGTAGGCTATGCTTCAAGTCCAGGAGAGAATTCCTCACAGATTAAGAATGGCTGAAATGTGAGAAGAGTGTCTTGGACATTGCCAGCACCTTGCACAAGCTTTTATTGACTAGGTGGATGACGTGCGCCATGCAGGGACCATGTGTTATTTCCCCCAGGTTCAGGGTGGCCACAATGTTGAGGCCATTGTCACTGACCATCATGCCCAGTTGGAGTAGGAAAAGTGACAGCCAGTGGGATGTTTACTGCTTGATATACTTTAGCAACTGCTCACCTTGTGGCTACTTTTTCCCAGGATAATTAGCTCCAAGACGGTGTGGAAATGCTTGACTTAACACATATAATAGGAAGTAGGGGAATAGGTGCAACACTGTACCCTGCTGATGTTGGTGAGGGGATTGTGTCCATGGAGGAGGAGGTGGAAGAGGCAGATAAGAGCCTGGTGTGGGAACCAGGTCAACACAATGGTGGAGAGGTCAAAAGGGCCTGGCCTCATTTCCAGAGTGCTGCTTTGCCATGAAATACATAGTGTCATGTTCTCTCTCATGATGGTGGTCAGAAGATCTAAGAGACTGGCTGCACATAATGTTATCTGAGAGCCTCTTTGGTTTCACGTCTTTCTGTGTTGTTACTGGGTCTGAACAAACCTCTTGTCTCAGGTGTAGCTTACAGTCAGGTCCATAAATATTGGGACATCAACACAATTCTAACATTTTTGGCTCTATACACCACCACAATGGATTTTAAATGAAAAACAAGATGTGCTTTAACTTCAGACTGTCAGCTTTAATCAGAGGGTATTTAAATCTAAATCAGGTGAACGGTGTAGGAATTACAACAGTTTGCATATGTGCCTCCTACTTGTTCAGGGACCAAAAGTAATGGGACCTAATAATAATAATCATAAATCAAACTTTCACTTTGTAATACTTGGTTGCAAATCCTTTGCAGTCAATTACAGCCTGAAGTCTGGAACGCATAGACATCACAAGACCCTGGGTTTCATCCCTGGTGATGCTCTGCCAGGCCTCTACTGCAACTGTCTTTAGTTCCTGCTTGTTCTTGGGGCATTTTCCCTTCAGTTTTGTCTTCAGCAGTGAAATGCATGCTCAATCGGATTCAGGTCAGGTAATTGACTTGGTCATTGCATATCATTCCACTTCTTTGCCTTATAAAACTCTTTGGTTGCTTTTGCAGTATGCTTTGAGTCATTGTCCATCTGCACTGTGAAGCGCCGTCCAATGAGTTCTGAAGCATTTGGCTGAATATGAGCATATTGCCTGAAACACTTCAGCATTTATCCTGCTGCTTTTGTTAGCAGTCACATCATCAATAAATACAAGAGAACCAGTTTCTGTTTATGAGGCTCACCAATGGTTTACATCTTGTGGTGAACCCTCTGTATTCACTCTGGTGAAGTCTTCTCTTGAATGTTGGTCCCTTAACAAGTGGGAGACACATATGCAAACTGTTGTAATTCCTACACCGTTCACCCTATTTTGATGTAAATACCCTCAAATTAAAGCTGACAGTCTGCAGTTAAAGCACATCTTGTTTGTTTCATTTGTGGCGGTGTATAGAGCCAAAAATGTTAGGACTGTGTCGATGTCCCAATATTTATGACCTGACTGTAAGTGGTCTGTAAGTGGTCATTCCAACTCCTCTATTTAGTCTGGTCTCAGACATCATGCCATGAGGTTGATAACTCATTTTTAGTTGTTGTTGGTTATCCTCTGCGTTCCTGCTCGTTCGCATACTTTGGATTTAAGTGTCTTTTCCTTATTTCTTGTTTGTTGTATTCCCCTATCTTTTGGATTAGGCCTGATAGAGTCTCCTGTTCATTCATCTGGGAAGGAACAGGACATCTTTTGTCCTGACACTATTTTCAGGGCCCTTTAGGGTCCGATAGGGCTCTAGATTCCTGCGTATGAACATTCCTACCATCGAGGTCTGTTCATACTGATAGTAGTCAGGACTCGGTTTAGGGATTCACTAGGTGGTGGCCATTTTCTAGTTTCCAGGCCTAGTACCTTTTCCCTTTCCTCTTGTGTTCAGTGTGGAGTTTACTACCCACACCATACTGTGACACATAGATGCAGTTGGCCATGAAAGACATGTACTGTACCTGCCCATAAGAGCTGCTCCAGGTGTCCACCATGGCATAAACCTTGTGTCAAGGAATGATGTAGCAGAGAGCTGGAAGTTATGAATAAACGTCCGGCTTGGCTTGATCCCAAACTAAGGAGCATATAGGTGACCCCTATAAAACCCTAAGAGCTCACTCTGACTGTTAAGCACATGCAAGGGTCTCAAAGGTAGACAATTGTATGCCCACGTACCTAAGACTGTGTGACACCTGAAAACCCTATAATAGTGAGGGGACACAACCACCGGCTCCCTGCACTTCATATGGAGGGAGTCAGGATCACCTAGAATCAAGACAGCAAGGAAACACAATGCAAGAAAGAATTTATATGAACAAGCAGCAGCAGAAGCCTCCAGCAGTGAACACTTCATCCAGGAAGTAGTATAAACCGCAAAGTGAGGCAGTATGGAAGGGAATATAAAGGAAAGAGTATTAGTCTAAATAGGTGACACCTGGGAGAAGGAAATGAGATGAGAAAGTAAAACCAAAACAAAGAACATCATGCAAGAGGTAGAGAAGGACGTCTGTCAGATCTTCTCACAGATCTGGCGGTGACAGTACCCCTCCCTCTACGGGTGTACTTCGGACACTCAGAACCCACCTTCTCAGGATGAGACCTATGGAAAGCCTTGAAGAGACAAGTGGCCTTAATGTCCGCCACTGGGACCCACATCCTCTCCTCAGGACCATAACCCTCCCAATGAACAAGGTACTGGAGAGAAATGCGGATAATGTGAGAATCCACAATACTAGAGACCTGGAATTCAAGATTACCATCAACAAATATCGGAGGAGGAGGCAAAGAGGAGGGTACAGTGGGTTGGACATAAGGTTTTAATAGGGACATGTGAAAAACATTATGGATCTTCCAAGTCTGAGGAAGATCAAGATGGAAGGCAACAGGATTGATGACGGACAAGATCTTGTAAGGCCCAATAAACTTAGGACCCAAC
The DNA here is from genome assembly GCF_014858855.1 of Bufo gargarizans. Taxonomy (NCBI): domain Eukaryota; kingdom Metazoa; phylum Chordata; class Amphibia; order Anura; family Bufonidae; genus Bufo; species Bufo gargarizans. The sequence goes on along the minus strand of NC_058082.1, from coordinate 406,676,274 downwards.
TTCCAGGAGGGAACCTTCAGTTTAATATTCTTTGTAGACAACCACACAAGATCACCCACATTCAGGTCCGGACCAGGCACTCGTCTCTTATCCGCCACACGCTTATATCTCTCACTCATCCTCTTCAGATTACCCTGAATCTTTTGCCAAATAAATGACAAAGACGAGGAAAATCTCTCCTCATCAGGTAAACCAGAAGACCCCTCTCCAGATGTCCCAACCTGTGGATGAAACCCATATGCACCAAAAAATGGTGACTTATCAGAGGACTCCTGGCGATGGTTAATTAAACAAACTCAGCAAGGGACAAAAAAGAATACATATCCTCCTGATTCTTTGCTACAAAACAGCGCAGATATGTCTCTTCTGATTGACGGATTCAGTCTGACCATTCGACTGCGGGAAAAGAAAATGACAACCGAATCCCCAAGCGAGAACAGAAGGCCTTCCAGAATCTGGAAACAAATTGCGTGCCACTATCAGCAACAATGTCTGAAGGAATGCCATACAATTTAACAATGTGATCAACAAACGCTTGCGTTAACGTCTTAGCATTGGGTAATCCAGGAAAGGGAATGAAATGTGCCATTTTGCTAAAACGGTCCACTACCACCAGAATCACAGTCTACCCCGAGGAATGAGGCAGGTCCGTAATGAAGTCCATGGACAGATGCGTCCAAGGATGGGAAGGAATGGGTAACGGGAGGAGAGAACCCGATGGCCGTGAATGAGGGACCTTGGCACAAGCGCAGGTCTCGCAGGCTGCCACAAAACCCTCAACCATCTTACGAAGAGCCGGCCACCAGAATCTCCGAGCAATGAGATCTACTGTGACTCTACTCCCCGGGTGCCCAGCAAGGACAGTATCGTGGTGCTCCTTAACAACCTTGTGTTGTAAAGCGAGAGGCACAAACAACCTCCCAGGAGGACAAAGATCAGGAGCCTTTGCCTGGGCTGCCTGAACCTCTGCCTCCAAATCATGATAAAGAGCAGAGACGACCACCCCTTCAGCCAAAATGGGATCCGGGTCTTCAAAGTTTCCCCCTCCCGGAAAACAACGTGACAGGGCATCCGCCTTCACATTTTTAACCCCAGGGCGGAACGTAACAACAAAATTAAATCTATAAAAGAACAAAGACCATCTGGCCTGTCTCGAGTTCAGACGCTTAGCTGATTCCAAGTAGGCCAGATTCTTATGGTTGGTAAACACGGTAATAGGGTGTCTGGCTCCCTCTAACCAATGGCGCCATTCCTCAAAAGCTAATTTGATGGCCAACAACTTCCTATCTCCCACATCGTAATTTCTCTCTGCAGAGGAGAGTTTCCTTGAGAAAAAGGCACACGGTCACCATTTGGCAGGAGAGGGACCCTGAGATAAGATCGCACCCACACCCACCTCAGAAGCGTCCACCTCAACAATAAAAGGTAGAGAGACATAAGGTTGTACTAAAATGGGAGTGGAAGCAAAACTCTCTTTGATACTAGAAAAGGTCTTAAGCGCATCTACCGACCAGGAGGAAAAATCTACCCCCTTTTTAGTCATATCAGTGAGTGGTTTAACAACAGAGGAATAATTCAAAGTGTACTTTCTGTAATAATTGGCAAAACCCAAAAACCGCATCAGCGCCTTCTGATTCTCAGGAAGCTCCCAATCAAGCACAGCGCAGACCTTCTCAGGTTCCATTCGAAAACCAGAAGCAGAGAGAAGAAAACCAAGAAATTGAATCTCCGGAACCGCAAACACACATTTTTCCAGTTTAGTGTACAATTTATTATCCCGCAGAATCAGCAAGACCTGACGTAGGTGGTCTCGATGAGTCTTCAAATTAGGAGGAAAAAAAATCTAAATGTCATCTAGATACACCAGTACAAATTTCCCCATTAAATGATAAAAAATGCTGTTCACAAAATGTTGGAAGACGGGCGGAGCATCCATCAAACCAAAGGGCATAACCAAATTCTCAAAATGACCCTCAGGGGTATTGAAGGCCATCTTCCATTCATCCCCTTCTCTGACCCTGACTAGGTGGTATGCCCCTCTTAAATCCAACTTAGAAAAAACTTTAGCCCCAACAATCTGGTTAAACAGGTCCGGGATCAGAGGAAGCGGATATGGGTCACGAATTGTGATACGGTTCAGCTCCCTGAAATCCAGACAAGGTCTTAAAGAACCATCTTTTTTTCTTTAAAAAAAATAAACTGCGGCAACAGGTGATTTCGAGGGTCGGATGTGTCCCTTTCTCCGGCTCTCAGAGATATAAGTGCGCATAGCGACTCTTTCAGGTTGGGAGAGATTGTATAAACATGATTTTGGCAGCATGGCGCCTGGGATAAGATTAATAGGGCAATCGCACTCCCGATGAGGGGGCAACTCCTGGACACCACTCTCGGAAAACACATCTGAAAATTCAGAGAGAAAATATGTGTCACTACCAGAGCTTTGAGACGTTCTCACAGCTCTGTGTCTCCACCCCTGTGATGATGTCACTTAGGGTTGGAGGTTTTCTCACTGTTCTGTTTCTCCGCCCCTATGATGAGGTCTTTACTCCCAGCTGTCTCTCCTGCGTTTGATTTCTCTGCCTTTAAATCACCCCTCCTCCTATTGCAGGGCGTGGATTATATTTCTCTTTTCAGTTGTAGCTCTGCCTTGAGTATCTTCACTTCCTTAGCTACTAGTTCTCTGGACCTGTGTTCTGCTGCTGCAAGCACTCCGGATATTGCCAGCGGTCCTTGGATCCGTCTTCTCTGCGGCTGCAGCTCCATCAGCTAAGTGTGCAGACTTTGTTATGTACCTGGTGATTTCCTGACTGGATCTGAGGTGGCCCCGGTTCCCTCCATATTCTGAGCAGGGCATCGGTGGCCGTGCCCCTTCCACTATTGTAGGGGTTACAGGGCTCATCAGTCTAAGGTACGCGGGCATGCCTCGTTCCACCATTTGGATCCGGGCATGTGCTTTAGCAGCATAGGGAGAGTGTTGAGGGTCTGACAGGGGTCACCCTTTCTCTTCCCTAGTTTGGGGTCCGGTCAGTAGCTCTTTTTACTGTGTATACTCTTGTTACCCTTAAACAGCCGTGACATTATAATCCACCAAAACTGTCCTTGTTGACATGGATCCGCTTTCTGACCTGGTTGACCGCATGCAGGGTCTTTCTTTGGAAGTAGCGGATCTCCGTCAATCTCTGACTCAGCTACAAGCATTGGGCTCTGCTCCGGCTCATGGAGTCTGTTGCGAGCCAAAGGTCTCACTTCCGGAAACGTTCTCCGGGGGCAGTGAGAATTTTGTTCGCTTCAGAGAGGCATGTAAACTTCATTTTTGTTTGTGTCCCCACTCCTCTGGTAATGAGGAACAGAGGGTGAGGATTGTCATCTCCCTGCTCAGAGGTAATGCTCAGACTTGGGCTTTTTCGCTGCCATCAGGGGATCCTTCCCTGCGATCCGTGGAAAGGTTTTTTGTGGCCCTGGGGCAGATATATGATGACCCGGATCGTGTTGCTCTGGCAGAATCGAACTTACGTGTTCTATGCCAGAACAAACTGTCTGCGGAGCTTTATTGTTCTGAATTTCGGAGATGGGCAGCTGATTCAGGCTGGAATGATGCTGCACTCCGAAGTCAGTTCTGTCATGGTCTCTCAGAGGATTTGAAAGATGCCTTTGCTTTCCATGAGAGACCAACATCCTTAGAGTCTGCCATGTCATTGGCGGTATGCCTTGACAGGCGTCTAAGGGAAAGAAACAAGACCTCTCCGTCCAGCCATTGTCAGTCTAGGGGCAATGGTGCGGACTCATTCAGTATGCAGGGGTCTCATCCTGTCTCGCTCCCCTCTGAGGAGGAGCCCATGCAGCTAGGCCGACTTGCCCCTGATAAAAGAGGATTTAGTCCTCAGAATATGGTGTGTTTTTGTTGTGGGGGCATAGGTCATTTGGCAAATGTTTGTCCGTCTAGGAGATTCCTGAACTGTACTAAGAGCGATAATAAGAGAAAAACCTCAAGAGGTGGATCATCAAGTTCTGCTTCATCTGCTACTTTGGGCAAAGTTGATGTGGGAATTGATGCTTTTCCTCTGACCTGCAGTTCCCGTTTTCTCCTGTCTGCCAGGGTGGCGCTAGAGAGCAACGTCATTCCTTGTGAGATTTTTGTCGATAGTGGAGCGGCCGTCAATCTTATTGACACTCAATTTGTAGCCTTGCATGGTTTTCAGGTTTGTACATTAGAAAAGGATATACCTGTTTTTGCTATTGACTCTGCCCCACTCTCGCAGAGATCTCTGAAAGGCATTGTTCACAATATCCGGCTAGCTGTAGGTGACACTCATGTGGAGGAGATATCTTGTTTTGTCCTTAACGGATTGCCTTCTCCTCTAGTTTTGGGGCTACCCTGGCTCACTAGACATAACCCCACTATTGATTGGCAAGGAAGGCAAATAAATGAGTGGAGTGACTTTTGTAGAGAGAATTGTCTCACAGCCACTCTTGCAGAGGTGTCTACTAAAACTCTGCCATCATTTCTCTCTGATTTCTCGGATGTGTTTTCCGAGAGCGGTGTTCAGGAGCTACCTCCTCACCGGGAGTTTGACTGTCCCATTAACCTTATTCCCGGCGCCAAGCTGCCAAAGGCACGCCTCTACAATCTCTCACAACCGGAAAGACTCGCAATGCAAACCTATATCTCCGAGAGTCTCGAGAAGGGGCATATTCGTCCCTCAAAGTCGCCTGTTGCCGCGGGTTTTTTTTTTGTTAAAAAAAAAGATGGCTCTCTGAGACCTTGCTTAGATTTTAGGGAGCTGAACCGTATCACGATTCGCGATCCCTATCCCCTTCCTCTGATCCCGGACCTCTTCAACCAAATTGTTGGGGCCAAGGTGTTTTCCAAATTGGATCTGAGAGGCGCGTACAACCTGGTCAGGGTCAGAGAGGGGGATGAATGGAAAACGGCCTTTAATACCCCTAACGGGCATTTCGAGAATCTCGTTATGCCTTTCGGCCTGATGAATGCTCCGGCCGTCTTTCAGCATTTTGTTAATAGTATTTTCTATCATTTAATGGGGAAATTTGTATTGGTGTATCTTGATTATATTTTGATTTTTTCCCCTGATGTTCAGACTCATCAGGATAATCTTTTTCAGGTCCTGCAGATACTGCGGGAAAATAAACTGTATGCCAAGCTGGAGAAATGTCTTTTTATGGTATCAGAGATTCAATTTCTGGGTTTTCTCCTCTCTGCTTCTGGTTTTCGCATGGATCCGGAGAAGGTCCGTGCTGTGCTGGAGTGGGAGCTTCCTGAAAATCAGAAGGCATTGATGCGCTTTCTGGGTTTTGCTAACTACTACAGAAAGTTCATTTTGAATTATTCCTCTATTGTCAAACCCCTTACTGACATGACAAAAAAGGGGACGGATTTTTCCTCTTGGTCGGAGGAGGCGCTTGCAGCCTTTTCTAAGATTAAAGAGAGTTTTGCGTCTGCTCCCATCTTGGTGCATCCCGATGTTTCCTTACCTTTTATTGTTGAGGTGGATGCTTCCGAGGTGGGTGTGGGTGCAGTTTTGTCCCAGGGCCCCTCTCCTGCCAAATGGCGACCTTGTGCCTTTTTCTCTAGAAAACTCTCCCCGGCAGAGAGAAACTATGATGTGGGAGATAGGGAGTTGTTGGCCATCAAGTTGGCTTTCGAGGAATGGCGCCATTGGTTGGAGGGGGCCAGGCACCCTATCACCGTTTTTACCGACCATAAGAATCTGGCGTACTTGGAGTCGGCCAGGCGTATGAATCCGAGACAGGCCAGATGGTCTCTGTTCTTCTCCAGATTCAATTTTGTTGTTACTTTCCGCCCTGGGATCAAGAATGTGAAGGCTGATGCTCTCTCTCGCTGTTTTCCGGGAGGAGGAGACTCCGAGGACCCGGGTCCCATTTTGGCGGAGGGGGTAGTTGTTTCTGCTCTATATTCCGATTTGGAGGCCGAGGTCCAGGCTGCCCAGTCTGAGGCACCTGCCCGTTGTCCCTCCGGGAAGTTGTTCGTGCCTCCTGAGCTACGTCACAAACTCTTTAAGGAACATCATGATACAGTTCTTGCTGGTCACCCCGGGAGTAGAGCCACGGTAGATCTCATTGCTCGGAGATTTTGGTGGCCGGCTCTTCGTAAGTCTGTGGAGGGTTTTGTGGCGGCTTGTGAGACGTGCGCTCGCGCTAAGGTCCCTCGTTCACGACCTTCAGGTTCCCTTCTCCCGTTACCCATACCTTCCCGTCCTTGGACACACCTGTCCATGGACTTTATCACGGATCTTCCTCGTTCCTCGGGGAAGTCGGTGATCCTGGTGGTCGTGGACCGTTTTAGCAAGATGGCTCATTTCGTTCCTTTCCCTGGTTTACCCAATGCTAAAACGTTGGCGCAAGCTTTTGTCGATCATATTGTTAAATTGCACGGCATTCCCTCTGAGATTGTTTCCGATAGAGGCACGCAGTTTGTGTCCAGGTTCTGGAAGGCTTTCTGTTCTCGCCTGGGGGTTCGGCTGTCCTTCTCTTCTGCTTTTCACCCGCAGTCGAATGGTCAGACTGAGCGCCTCAATCAGAATCTGGAGACATATTTGCGCTGTTTTGTGGCAGAGAACCAGGAGGATTGGTGTTCATTTCTCCCTCTTGCTGAGTTTGCTTTGAACAACCGTCGTCAGGAATCTTCTGATAAGTCACCATTTTTTGGTGCATATGGGTTCCATCCGCAGTTTGGGACATTCTCGGGAGGGGCTCTTTCTGGTTTACCTGAGGAGGAGAGATTTTCCTCGTCTTTGTCTACCATTTGGCAAAAGATTCAGAGTAATCTCAGAAAGATGAGTGAGAAGTATAAGCGTGTGGCTGATAAGAGACGTGTGCCTGGTCCGGACCTGAATGTGGGTGATCTGGTGTGGTTGTCTACAAGAAATATTAAACTGAAGGTTCCCTCCTGGAAATTGGGTCCCAAGTTTATTGGGCCTTATAAAATTTTGTCAGTCATCAATCCTGTTGCCTTCCGCCTTGATCTTCCACGGGTTTGGAAGATACATAATGTTTTTCACAGATCTCTCTTAAAACCATATGTCCAGCCCACGGTACCCTCCTCTTTGCCTCCTCCTCCGATTTTGGTTGATGGCAATCTGGAGTTTGAGGTTTCCAGAATTGTGGACTCTCGCATTGTCCGCGGTTCTCTTCAGTACCTCGTTCATTGGAAGGGTTATGGTCCTGAGGAGAGGATGTGGGTTCCGATGTCGGACATTAAAGCCACTCGCCTTATCAGGGCATTTCATAGGGCTCATCCTGGGAAGGTGGGTCCTGGGTGTCCGGAGTCCACCCGTAGAGGGGGGGGTACTGTCACTACCAGAGCTTTGAGACGTTCTCACAGCTCTGTGTCTCCACCCCTGTGATGATGTCACTTAGGGTTGGAGGTTTTCTCACTGTTCTGTTTCTCCGCCCCTAGTGATGAGGTCTTTACTCCCAGCTGTCTCTCCTGCGTTTGATTTCTCTGCCTTTAAATCACCCCTCCTCCTATTGCAGGGCGTGGATTATATTTCTCTTTTCAGTTGTAGCTCTGCCTTGAGTATCTTCACTTCCTTAGCTACTAGTTCTCTGGACCTGTGTTCTGCTGCTGCAAGCACTCCGGATATTGCCAGCGGTCCTTGGATCCGTCTTCTCTGCGGCTGCAGCTCCATCAGCTAAGTGTGCAGACTTTGTTATGTACCTGGTGATTTCCTGACTGGATCTGAGGTGGCCCCGGTTCCCTCCATATTCTGAGCAGGGCATCGGTGGCCGTGCCCCTTCCACTATTGTAGGGGTTACAGGGCTCATCAGTCTAAGGTACGCGGGCATGCCTCGTTCCACCATTTGGATCCGGGCATGTGCTTTAGCAGCATAGGGAGAGTGTTGAGGGTCTGACAGGGGTCACCCTTTCTCTTCCCTAGTTTGGGGTCCGGTCAGTAGCTCTTTTTACTGTGTATACTCTTGTTACCCTTAAACAGCCGTGACAATATGGTACAGTCTTAGTAGAAACCTCTGAAAGAGACGCCGTGAGGCAATTCTCTCTGCAAAAGTCACTCCAACCATTTATTTGCCTTGCTTGCCAATCAATGGTGAGGTTATGTTTAGTGAGCCAGGGTAGCCCCGACACTAGAGGAGTAGGTAATCCGCTTCGGATGAAACGTGACATATCCTCAACATGCGCATCACCCACAGTTAAACGGATATTGTGAATCTTTGAGAAAGTGGAGCGGAATTGATAGCAAAAACAGGTATATCTTTTTCCAAAGTGTATACCTAGAAACCATGCGTTATAGCAAATTGATTGTCAATGAGATTGACAGCTGCTCCACTATCTACAAAAATCTCACAAACAATGTTATTGATGTCTAGCGCCACCCTGGCAGGTAGGACAAAACAGGAACTACAAGCAATAGGCAAACCTTCAATTTCCGCAGCAACCTTGCCAATAGTAGCAAATGGAAAGTTTTTAGAGTTTTTATTTTTTATTTTTTTATTATTACCCTCAGAAAACTCCATAAATCTCCAAGAGGGGCAAACATTTATACCCCCACAACAGAAACAAACCCTCCTCTGAGAGCTGAATCCTCTACTATCAGAGGCAAGCAAACCCACCTGCATGGCCTCCTGCTCAGAGGGGATTGAGAGAGACTGAGACCCCCTGCACACTGAATGAGACAGCCTCCTGTCCTTGGGCTGAATAGGACAGGAAGGAGTAGTCTCTCCTCTCTCTCTAAGACGCCTGTCAATACAAATAGCTAGAGACATGGCAGACTCCAACGAGGCAGGTCTCTCAAGAAAAGTAAATGCATCTTACAATCCCTCCGAAAGACCATGGCAAAATTGACTTCGGAGTGCAGCATCGTTCCAACCAGTATCAGCTGCCCATCTCCAAAATTTAGAACAATATAACTATGCGGACTGTTTACCCTGGCATAAAAGAGGCAGTTTAGATTCAGCCAGAGCAATACGATCCGGGTCATCTGAATGCATGAAAGCAGAACCGGTCACCTGAAACTGAGACACAGTTATACAGAGATCTGCTATCTCCAGTGAAAGAGATTGAATGCGGTCAATCATGACTGAAACCGGATCCATGCTTAAGACGGTAATGGCAGTTTATAATGTCACGGATGATGTAGCAGATAGCTGGAAGTTATGAATACATGTCCGATTGGCTTGATCCCAAACTAAGGAGCATATAAGTGACCCCTATAAAACCCTAAGAGCTCACTCTGACTGTTAAGCACATACAAGGGCCTCAAAGGTAGACGATTGTATGCCCACGTACCTAAGACTGTGTGACACCTGAAAACCCTATAATAGTGAGGGGACACGACCACCGGCTCCCTGCACTTCATACAGAGGGACTCAGGGTCACCTAGAATCAAGACAGCAAGGAAACACAATACAAGAAAGAACTTATCTGAACAAGCAGCAGCAGAAGCCTCCAGCAGTGAACACTTCATCCAGGTAGTAGTATAAAGCGCAAAGTGAGGCAGTATGGGAGGGAATATAAAGGAAAGAGTATTAGTCTAAATAGGTGACACCTGGGAGAAGGAAAGGAGATGAGAAAGTGAAACCAAAACAAAGAACATCATGCAAGAGGTAGAGAAGGACGTCTGTCAGACCTTCTCAAAGAACTGGCGGTGACACCTTGCCACACAGTAAGCATCACATGGTGCGTCCCACGATCTCTGTTACGTAAAAAGCAGGGATGGCTTTTTGGGGAAAAGTATGTTGCTAGGTATCTTCAAGCGAGGCTAAACGCACATCATCAGCTCCCTAAAGGAAGCAGACTTGATTAAATGGTAACTTGGTCAGGCGGGAATTACGTTTATGCACCAGCAGATTGCTGGGTATTTGCAATTGTTTCCTGGCCACACATTCCGTTATTGATGGCTGATTATGGAGTGGAGGACTCTGAGCAGGAGAGGCAGAAAGGGATGATGACGATATGGAAGACACTCTACTACTCGTAGATGTAGCCTGGCTGCTGCAGGTGGCACCGGGAACAGAGATTACTCCTGTTGAATTAACTGGCTGCTACCTTTGCTTGCCCACAGGATAGAGTGATGGCACTTTATGTCTTATTTTTATTTTATTTTTTTCAGAGCTTGCACAGGGTAATGGTTTTGTCTTTTGGCAGCATGGATAAAAAATGCTAGATTAGAGCTCCTCACACAGAGCTAGAGGAAGCCAAGCCTGGCTTAACTCTGGCACGTTTTTGGCCTAACCCATCCTCATTGTCAGCTGCATCACTAGTTCCCAAAGCGGACATGGCCCTGGCTCTTCTTTAGTAGGTATGTTGCCTCTGATCTTTCTTGCTGTCACCTTCACCCTCTTCCTTTGTAGTGATGAGTGGCAGGGGTCATATTAAAATTCGCAATATTTTGCAAATATTTTCTAGAATATTCGTTGAATATTCGCAAATTTGAATATTCATTATATTCTACATTCTTTTTTTACTCGATAATCGACAAGGTAATGATCGCATAATATGCGATTATTACACGATCAATACACGAGTTTGTCAAAAACAAATATATGGCACTATAGAATATAATGCTATATATTAGTTTTTTAGACTATTTGTCATTTTTTTTCGATCTGAAGTCATGATTCCTCCCTACTTAAGTTGCTTGATAAGCAACTTAAGCAGTGAGGAATCATAACGTCAGATGTCAAAAATGACAAATATTCTAAAAAAACTAATATATGGCACTGTATCGAATATAGTGCTATATTTTAGTTTTTTTTATATTCGTCATTTTTTTCTATCTAAAGTCATGATTCCTCCCTGCTTATATTGCTTGTGGGACTATCACTCATTGGTAGAGTTGAGTGGACACCTGGATGTTCGGGTTCGACGGGTTCGGCCGAACTTCACAAAAAAGTTTGAGTTCGGGACCCGAACTTGAACCGAACTTGACCCCGAACCCGGACTCCATTGAAGTGAATGGGGACCCAAACTTTTGAGCACTAAAATGGCTGTAAAAATGTCATGGAAAGGGCTAGAGGGCATCAAAATGTAGTTAAGAGCATGGCAAGTGCTCTTCAAACAAATGTGGATAGGGAAATAACTTTAAATAACATAAAATATGTAAAAAAATTAAAATAAATAATCTTGATCTAGGAGGACGAGGTCCATATAGAGTAGGAGGTTGAGGAGGCGGTTGATGTGGCGGTGGATGTGGAAGCGGCGGTGGAGGAGGAGGAGGTAGCCTACACTGCTTTTTGGTTTTAAATGTATTTTCTATTTTTTTTATTTATTTGGGTACACACCAAAACATTGGGAAATATAATCTGTGATAACCCCTCCAGTCGTGCTAAACACACTTTCAGACAATACACTGGTGGGGGTAAAGGGCAAGCTCAGGCCATGTGCCCAATTTGGAGACCCAGAAGTTGCAGGGGGTGACCCCTGTCAGTCAGTTTGTGTAGGTGTGTGCATACTTACTGCACCACCATGTCGTATGACCCCATGATTTTCACGATCCAATTTGATATCTGCTCTATCAACTTTCAATGGACTTTTGGGCGCCTACCATGGTGATCACGGGTGGTGGGGAATCAGGGTTCCAGGCCGGAGAGGGAGTCTGAGAAAAGGATACCACATGCAAGAGAGGTTAATGGATGAAATTAAATGTAATAGAGCTGAAATGTGGGACAAAGTATTGAAGCACAAGCTTCGAAGTAAAGGAGGGGAGGTAGTGACGATAAATAACAATACAGGACTCTTAAGATGCCCTGTTATCAGAATGATTAATAAAAAAATATAGGGAATGTCACTGTGGTATTTTTGATTAGTAAACATTAGCCAGGAAAAGCCCCGCTACTGCTTTGTTGACTGTAGATAACTTCTGCCTGATCGCAATTTCCTGTGACGTACACCATCCATTTGGATATCTTCTCTATCAACTTTCGATGTTCTTTTCTGAGCCTACCTACTATCAGGGTTCCACGCCGGAGAGGGAGCGTGAGAAAGAGAAACCACATCCAAGGGAGATAATTTTTTATTTTTTGGGGGCCGAATCGAGCGGAAATATGGGAAAAGTTATTGAGGCGCAAATGTGGGACAAATTACTGAAGTGCAAATGTAGGAAAAGTTATTGAGGCACAAATGTGGGACAAAATTACTGAAGCACAAATGTGGGATAAATTACTGAAGCGCAAATGTGGGACAAATTACTGAAGCACAAATGTGGAAAAAGTTATTGAGGCGCAAATGTGGGACAAATTACTGAAGCGCAAATGTGGGAAAAATTATTAAAGAGTACATATGGGAAAAATTTGTAAAGAGCAAATGTGTGACAACTTGTTAAAGTTTAAGCACTGAATGAAAGGAGGTGGTGCACATCAATTAAAGAAGAATTTCTGAAATGTTATTCCCTGTCACATATGCAGAGCAGAGGTTTATTCACGTCAAAAATTATAAAATGTCAACCCTAGAATGTAATAAAAAAATTACAGAATTTTATTAACCTGTCTACTTGGTAGAGCAGGGGTCTATGACAGAAAAAATAAATAATTGTTTATTGTCAACCAAAAATGTAAAAGAAAAATTATTGAAATGTATTAGGCTGTCACCTAGGTAGAGGAGGGGTATATTACACCCAAAAATTTGTGAATTTCACCTGAAAATTAGCCTTTTTTTTTTTTTTTTACCTGTCTACTAGGTATAGCAGTGGTACATCACACCCAAAAAATTTTGAATTTCCCCGAAAATGTTACTGACAAATTTTTATTTAATTTTTTACCTGTATACTAGGTATAGCAGTGGTACATCACTCCTAAAATGAGTGAATTTCACACGGAAATGTAACTGACAAAGTAGTGAAATTACATAAATTTAAATAAAATATGTACAAATAAAAAAAAATTTGATTTATGAGGTAGAGTTCCATATGGAGTAGGAGTTTGAGGAGGCGGTGGACGTAGCGGTGTAGGTGGAAGCGGCGGTGGAGGAGGACAAGATAGCCAACACTGTTTTTTGGTTTTAATTTAAATTTTATTTTTTTAATTAGGGTACACCCTAAAAGAGTGTAAAATATCCAAGATACAAGAATAAGCAATTGTGCTGCCATATAACAATGGATGGTTAAGGCCGGTATACATGTCTATTTTGCAGATGGTAGGGACAAGTCCTGTGGGATCCATGCCTGGTTCATTTTAATGAACGTGAGCTTGTCCACATTGGCTATGGACAGTCGGCTGCACTTGTCTGTGATGACGCCCCAAGCAGTGCTAAACACACGTTCAGATAATATACTGGCTGCAGGGCAGGCCAGCACCTGCAAGGCGTAGAGGGCAAGCTCAAGCCATGTGCCCAATTTGGAGACCCAGAAGTTGAAGGGGGCAGACCCGTCATTCAAAACGTGTAGGCGTGTGCACACATGCTGCTCACCATGGTGGTGAAATATTGCCTCCTGCTAAGACATTCCATATAAGCTGGTGGTGCTGGTTGTTGTTGCGTGCTGACAAAGCTTTTCCACATTTCGGCCATGCTAACCCTGCCTTCTGATGTGCTGGTGGTGCCCCAGCTGAGTTGGCGACCTCTTCCTCTGCCTTGGCCTTGTGATTCCACTGTGCCCCCACTGTCAGGTGGGAATGCCACCAGCAGCGCGTCCACCAGTATGCGCTTGTACTCGCGCATCTTACGATCACGCTCCAGTGATGGAATTAAGGACGGTACGTTGTCCTTGTAACGGGGATCCAGCAGCGTGGCCAACCAGTAATCAGCACAAGCTAGAATATGGGCAACTCGGCGGTCATTGCGGAGAAACTGCAGCATGTAATTTCTCATGTGTGTCAGGCTGCCCAGAGGCAACGAAAAGCTGTCCTCTGTGGGAGGTGTGTCGTCTGTGTCCTCTGTATCCCCCCAGCCATGCACCAGTGATGGCCATGGGCTGGTCAGTGTGCCACCCTGCTGTGAACATGGTTCATCCTCCTCCATCTCCTCATCCTACACCTTGTCATCCTCCAGAACTGTGCCCTGGCTGGACAGTAGTGTACCTGGCATGTGTGGGTGCAGGAACCCACCCTCGGAGCCACTTGTGAATGACTGGCCAGAAACCCTACAAAATGATCCTCCTCCTCCTCCTGTGCCACATCCTCTTCCATCATCGCCAGTAGCGTTTTTTCAAGGAGGCATAGAAGTGGGATAGTTACGCTGAGAACGGCATTATCGGCACTGGCCATGTTGTTGAAGTACTCGAAAGGAACACAGATCTCGCATGGAGGTCCAGTCATTGGTGGTGAAGTGGTGCTGTTCTGCAGAGCGACTCATCAGTGTGTGCTGCAGCTGAAACTCCACTATTGACTGCTGTTGCTCGCACAGTCTGGGCAGCATGTGCAAGGCAGGAGTTCCACCTTGTGGGCATGTCGCATATGAGGCGGTAAGCTGGAAGGCCGAAGTTACGCTGCAGCGCTGACAGTCGAGCAGCAGCAGGGTAAGAACTCCGAAAGTGCGCACAGACGGCCCACACTTTATGCAGCTCTGACATATCTGGGTCATTTTTAAGGAATCTCTGCACCACCAAATTCAGCACATGCGCCAGGCAAGGGATGTGCACAAACCGGCTAGTCCCAGAGCTGCTACAAGATTTTGCCCATTATCGCACACCACCAGGCCGGGCTGAGGCTCACTGGTACGAACCACTCGTCGGTCTGTTGTTCAAGGCCCGTCCTCAGCTCCTGTGCATTGTGGGGTTTGTCCCCCAAACATATAAGTTGTAAAACTGCCTGCTGTCGTTTACCCCTGGCTGTGCTGAAGTTGGTGGTGAAGGTGTTACGCTGACCGGATGAGGAGCCGGTAGAGGATGATGAAGCAGAGTAGGAGGAGAAAGCAACAGGAGGCAAACTGAAATGCCCTGCAATCCTCGGTGGTGGAAGGACATGCGCCAAACTTCTATCCGCCTCAGGCCCAGCCGCCACTGCATTTACCCAGTCTGCTGTTATGAAGATATAACTTTCCTGACCGTGCTTACTGGTCCACGTATTCTGCAGTGAGGTGCACCTTGCCACAGATAAGTTGTACAGTGCACACCTGATTTTGTCCCCCACTTGGCTGTGCAGGGAAGGGATGGCTCGTCTGGAAATGAGTGGTGGCTGGGCACGACGTACTGTGGGACAGCCACCACCATAAGGCTTTTAAAACTTTCCCTCTCCACTCAGCACATTGTCTGAAGAACTGTCACGCCAGGGAACTCCTTGTAGCTGACTTTGGTGTGCTCGGTTCCTTGCTGCAGTGTGCAGTAGCAGGCATACTATCTAGAAGATGGCCGTTCTGATTTTGCACCCTGCTCCCTCTTCTGCTGTGTTTGTGGCTCTGTGTGACCACCGCCTCTTCCTCCGAACTACATAGGTCACTTGCATGACCTTGATTCCATGTGGGGTCGAGGACCTCATCATCCTCCACATCATCTTCCACCCAGTCTTCACCCCTGCCCTCCTTGTCAGTCTGCACACTTTCGAAAGCCCCAGCAGTTTGCACCTGTGTTTTGACATTATCCGAGACGTGCTGCAATGGTCCTCCCATGTACTCATCTTGAAACATAAGTGTCGGGCATCTCTTCCTCTTCTGGGACAGAGATAGGTGGATGGCTCTGGAAAACCCTGCTAACCGAGTCATCAAAAAGCAGAAGAGACTGCTGCATGACTTGGGGCTCAGACTGCTTTGCTGATTTGCAAGGGGGTGAGGTGAAAGACTGATAGACATCGGCTGCAGGTGCCAACTCTAATATTTCAGCAGGAGACTGGGTGGGAGACAATGTGAAGGAACTGGAGGCACTGTCAGCAACCCAATCTACTATCGCCTATACTTGTTCAGGCCTCACCATTCGTATAGCCGCATTAGGCCCGACCAAATACCGCTGCAGATTCTGTCGCCACTTGCACCTGAGGAAGGGGTTAGACTTGTGCATGTAGCTGGCACAGATCGACCATGTCCTTTCCCTGCAACAGGAGCTCCACCAGCAGCACCACTACCTGTGCCACGTCCCTTATTTGATGCTCTCCTCATATTTCTCAATACCCTAAATAGGTGTTTAATTAATAGCAGAATAGAACCACAGTATGTAAAGGGTGTATCTCACATGCCCTGATCCAGACTAGGCCGCAATTAAAGATTTGTGCCCAAAATGGGTGTTTGTTTAATAACTGAATAGAACCACAGTATGTAAAGGCTGTATCTCACAATGACATATGAATTTCACACATGCTGATGGTGCAAGGCCAGAAAAATTGTGTATTTTTCCCCAAAAAGGGTGTTTTATTAATAGAAGAATATAACCACAGTATATAAAGGGTGTATCTCACACACCCTGATCCAGACTAGGCCGCAATTAACTAATTGTGCCTAAAATGGCTGTATTTCAAATAACTGAATAGAACCACAGTATGTAAAGACTGTATATCACACGTACTGATCCAGACTAGGCCGCAATTTAAGTTTTTAGCCCAAAATGTGTGTGTATATGACAGCAGCAGAATATGACAGCAGTATATAACGCTTGAATTTCACACTGACAGATGCAGCAAAGGCTGTAAAATTGGGTATTTTGGCAAAAGGGTGTGTTTTTAAAAACCCAGAAAATGATGGCTGTATTTCTAGCTTAAATTGCACACTGACTAATCCAGATGTTAGATATTGCAAAAAAAAAAAAAAAGACATTATTTTACTAACTGAATATGAACGCTGTATATAACCCTTGAATTTCACACATGCTAATGCTGCAAGGGCTGTAAAATAGTGGATTTTGCAAAAAAAGGGTGTTTTTAAAAACCCTGAAAAGTATGGCTCTATTTTTAGCTTAAATTGCACACTGACTAATCCAGATGCTGTATATTGCCAAAAAAGTGTGTTTTTTTGTAACAGAATCTGAAATCTGTATATGTTAAACTTGAATTTCACAGGTGTAGATTTGTAAAGTAGTGGATTTTGCCCAAAAAGGTGTTTTTAAAAACCCAGAAAATTATGGCTGTATTTGTAGCTTAAATTGCAAACTGACTAATCCAGATGTTGCCCAAAAAGTTTTTTTTTTTTTTTTTTTACTAAGAGAATATGAAAGCTGTATATAACCCTTGAATTTCACACATGCTGATGCTGCAAGGGCTGTAAAATTGGGTATTTTGGCAAAAAAAATGTGTTTTTTAAAACCCAGAAAATTATTGCTGTATTTCTAGCTTAAATTGCACACTGACTAATCTTGCAAATGCACCAGATGTTGTATATTGCCAAATATGGTGCACTGAGTTTGCATAAAATGGCCGCCGCCACCCACCTAACTAACAGACGGAAAAAAGTTATTTTTTTCTGTCACTGGGCTCAGGGCAGGGTAAAAAGATTGTGCCCTGCACCCACACAACTAAATGTATGTAGATCGCTGAGTTAGATTCAAGTTCTGAACAAATATTCTCTCCTATTCTCTCCTATTCTGCTCCCATTGCCAATATTGTGGCCACCGGTGCCACTGCTACCATCAACAATACAGCTATGTAGGTTGTCTGCATCCTTCTCCTGAACCTCGTCCTCAGGCCAGTACAAAGGTTGACTGCTCTTACACAAGTCAATAAGAGGGAGACTCTCTTGACTATCTGCCATAGGGTGTGGTAGGATTTTTGTGCCACTTCTTAGTAAAAAAAATGCTACCCTCTAGAAAGGGACAGTGAAGACAGAGGACTCCACTGAAAGCCTTCTCCGAGGCTACAAGGAGGGGAAGGGAGAATGCTTTGACCCCTGCCTCCACAGTACAATGTCAGACTCCAAAGTCACCTACACGTCATCCTGCTGCAACTGAGAGGAGGACTGAGCTATACAATCCACAATCTCATCCTCTTTCTCTTGCACAATAATGTTGTTTCTTTCTGAAGTCAGGGACAACTGCAGCCTCTCCCTCTTCCTCCTCCTCCTACTTCTAAGCGGATATCTGGTGCTGCTACTGCCCAAATTCTGGCTATGGGTCTTTTGTTTAGATACCTTCAGTATTCCTGAAATTTTGGGGCCTAAATATGCACAGTTGCACAAAGTATGGACAGTTTGCAAATCTGGCTTAAAGGAACTTAACCCCTTCCCGACTGCCATACGGCTATATACGTGCTAGCTGCACATACCCCGTGTATAGACGTCAGGCAGCTCTTTAATCCAAGCACTGCAAAGCGCTTGGATTAAAGTTTCTGCCCCTGCTCTGCTGCTGTCACGGACAGCATACAGTGCAGTAATGCTGGCAAGGGACTAATCAGAGTGGTCACTTACCGGCAATCTATCCGATTCGTTAGTCTGTGCAGACTAACCAATTGGATCACGGCACTGAAAAAGTGCCTGTTCCAGGCTCTAATCTGCACTCTGCAGATCAGAGCCGGAAATCAGGTAATGTGTCCTGAAGCCCACCAATCTCTGCCCCCTTCATGTGCTCCTACAACCCCCCCACCCCTCCTGTGAGCCATGCCTCCGCCTGCCCCTGATGTGGTCCCTGCCCCCCCCATCCATGTATCGGACCCCTGATGTGGTCCCCCCATGCATGCATCCTGCCCCCAAATGTGCCCCCTTCATGCTTGCCATGCCCCCCTTTACAGCATTGCCCCATCTGTGCCCCCTGCCCCCGATGCGGTCCCCCTGCTTTATTTGATTTCGGCGGCTCCATTCCTGACCCGCCGACATCAGCAGCGAATGTCAGCTGTATGCTGACACTCTGCTGTAACCCCTTAGATGTGGCAGTAGCGGCATCCATGGGGTTAATAGAGCGAAGGGGCTCCCTCCCTCAACCATTGGGGCTGCTACACTGTGATGGCAGAGCCCATGGTTGCCATGGCAACTGGATGCTTTGCAAAAGCGTCCGGTGTTGCCATCTACAGAACATCTGATAGTATTATACTTTGCAATGCAAAAACATTGCAAAGTATAGTACAGCCATTTGCCCCACTGGATCTTCAAGATCCAAGTGTGACTTGATAAAATAAAAGTGAAAATAATAAAAGTAAAAATAAGTAAATAAAAATGTAATAAAAAAAAATGAATTGCCTTTTCCTATAAAAAATGAAAAAGAAAAAAAAAATACACATATTAGGTATCACCGCGTCCGTAACAGCCTTCTTTATAAATATATCACATGATCGACCCCATCCGATAAACACCATAAAAAAAAATGTTACCATGTCAAAAAAAGCAATATTTGTCACCTTACACCACAAAAAGTGCAACACCAAGCAATCAAAAAGGCGTATGTCCCACAAAATGGTACCAATAAAACCGTCACCTCATCCCTCAAAAAAATGAGACCCTATATAAGAAAAACTCAAAAAATAAAAAAGAATATCTCTCAGAACATGGAGATACTAAGACATATTTATTTTTTTGTTTTCACTTTGTGTTAAAGTGAAAAAAAAAAGTGTACATATTATGTATTGCCGCGTCTGTAACAACATGCTTGATATCACATGATCTAACCCCTCAGGTAAACACCATAAAATAAAATATATAAAAACAGTGCCAAAAAGCAATTTTTTTACCTTACATCACAAAAAGTGCAACACCAAGCAATCAAAAATATGCCCCCCAAAATAGTACCAATCAAACCATCACCTCATCCCGCAAAAAAAGATACCCTATTTAAGACAATCACCCAAAAAATAAAAAAAGCTATGGCTCTCAGACTATGGAGACACTAAGGCCTCTTTCACACGGGCGTTGCGGGAAAAGGTGCGGGTGCGTTGCGGGAACATACATGATTTTTCCGCGCGAGTGCAAAACATTGTAATGCATTTTGCACGCGCGTGAGAAAAATCGGCATGTTTAGTACCCAAACCCGAACTTCTTCACAGTTCAGGCTTGGGATCGGTGTTCTGTAGATTGTATTATTTTCCTTTATAACATGATTAATAGGGAAAAAAATAGCATTCTGAATACAGAATGCATAGTACAATAGCGCTAGAAGGGTTAAAAAAAATATATATATATTTAACTCACCTTAATCCACTTGCTCGCGCAGCCCGGCTTCTCTTCTGTGCTGTGTACAGGAAAAGGACCTGTGGTGACGTCACTCCGGTCATCACATAATCCATCACCATGGTAAAAGATCATATGATGGACCATGTGATGACTGGAGTGATATCACCACAGGTCCTTTTCCTGTACACAGCACAGAAGAGAAGCCTGGCTGTGCGAGCAAGTGGATTAAGGTGAGTTAAATCATTTAAAAAAAAAAAAAAAAAAAAAACATTAACCCCTCCAGCGCTATTGTAAATATGCATTCTGTATTCAGAATGCTATTATTTTCCCTTATAACCATGTTATAAGGGAAATTAATAAAGATCGGGTCCCCATCCCGATCGTCTCCTAGCAACCGTGCGTGAAAATTGCACCGCATCTGCACTTGCTTGCGGATGCTTGTGATTTTCACACAGCCCCATTCACTTCTATGGGGCCTGCGTTGCTTGAAAAATGCACAAAATAGAGCTTGCTGCAATTTTCACGCAATGCACAAGTGATGCGTGAAAATCACCACTCATGTGAACAGCTCCATAGAAATGAATGGGTCATGATTCAGTGCGGGTGCAATGAGTTCAACTCATGCATTGCACCCGCGCAAAATACTCGCCCGTGTGAAAGGGGCCTAAAACACCATTTTATTATTATTGTGTAAAACTTAAATAAAAAAAGAAAAGTTGACATATTAGGTATTGCCACGTCCTTAATGATCTGCTCTATAAAACTGTAACATGACCTATCCCCTCAGGTGAACGCCATAAAAATAAAATGAAAAAAAATGCAATTTTTTGGTCACCTTCATCACAAAAAGTGTAATACCAAGCAATCAAAAAGTCATACACACCCCAAAATTGTACCAAATCATTACCTCTCAGATGAACGCTGTAACAATAAATAAATAAATAAAAACTGTTCCAAAACAAACAATTTTTTGGTCATAAAGCGTAATAATGAATGATAAAAAAATCCTATGTACCCAAAAATTGTACCAATAAAAACCTCAACTCTTTCTGCAAAAAATGAGCCCCTGCACAAGATGATCGGCAGAAAAATAAAAAAAAATTGGACACACAAAAACATAATTTATTTTTCAAAAATGTTTTATTATTTAAAATGGAAACAAAGAAAGTAGACATATTTGATATCACTGCGTCCGTAACAACCTGCTCTATAAAAATAGCACATGATCTAACCTGTCAGACGAATATTGTAAAATATTAAAAATAACAAAACGGTGCCAAAACAGCCATTTTTTTGGTTTCCTTGCCTCCCCAAAAACTTAATATAGAGTTGAAAATCATATGTTCCCCAAAATAGTACCAATAAATCTGGCACCTTATAACCTAGTTTCCTAAATAGGGTCACTTTTTGGGAGTTTCTACTGTAGGGGTGCTTCGGGGGGGCTTTAAATGGGACATGGCATCTAAAAACCAGTCCAGCTAAATCTGCCCTCCAAAAACCATGCTGCACTCCTTTTCTTCTGCACCCTGCCGTGCGCCCTTACATCAGTTTACGCCCACATGTGGGGTGTTTCTGTAAACTGCAGATTTAGGGTAATAAATATTAAGTTTTGTTTGGCTCTTAACCCTCAATGTCTTAAAGAAAAAAATGTAATAAAATGGAAAATCTGCCAAAAAAGTGAAATTTTGAAATTACATCTCCATTTCCTTTAATTCTTGTGGAACACCTAAAGGGTTAACAACGTTTGTAAAATCAGTTTTGAGTAACTTGAGGGGTGTAGTTTCTACAATGGGGTCATTTATGGGGGTATCCACTATGTAAGCCCCACAAAGTGACTTCAGACCTGGTCTGGTCCTTAAAAAGTGGGTTTTGGAAATGTTCTTAAAAATTTTAAGAATTCTAAGCCTTCTAATGTCCTAAAAAAATAAAATGACATTTCCAAAATGATGCCAACATAAAGTATAGGAATCACATTAAGCACACAGAAGCTCTCACCTTCCCCTTTACCAGTCGAGCACGGATGACGCACCTGGATGCGTAATAGTAGATTTGAAAATTATACGAATCCAGATCAAAAGCGGTGGAAGGACCGATATTTGTTTGTGGTCTGAAACGCATAACCAAACAATTACTGTTTCTGTCGAAGATTTTATGCCGCAATAAAGCTAATATTTTTTCCACCACTTTTGAGCTGGATTTTCCTATAATTTTCCAATATAAAGTATACATATGGGGATCATTAAGTAATAAATGTTTTATGAGGAATCACTTTCTGTTGTAAAAGCAGAGAAATAGAAATTTTTAAAATTGCACATTTTTCAAAATTTTGGGTACATTTGGGATTTTTTCATACATAAAGGTGAAATATATTGACTCAAATTTATGACTGTCATGAAGTAGAATGTGTCATGAGAAAACAATCTCAGAATAGCTTGGATAAATAAAAGTGTTCCAAAGCTATTACCACAAGCATGTAAAATTTGTAAAACTTGACCTGGACACTGGGGCATCAATGACCCTTGGTCATGAAAGGGTTAATGACAGGGATGTACAATATGATGTCCTTCCCTTTCCACAAACACACTGAAGACACCGCAACGGCGCCACTAACAGATTTGTGCCTAATGTCTGTTGCTTGTTAAAGTATGCAGATTCAGAAGAAAAAAAATTCCAGTGTAAAACACAAGTTGACAAACTACACTTGGCAGCCTATCAGAGGAAGGGGGAGGGACACGCCTCTCCCTCCCCTGCCCCACAGCACAGGCAGGCATCTGTATCGCACAGGCATCTGTATCGCTGTCCTGAGGACGGCTATACAGATGACTATGGAGATGAGCGCTTCCACAATGGAAGCGCTCATCTCCCTGTGCCTTGCTGTCACCACCCCCCACTTCTGAGGAGCTCGGGGGGGGGGGGGGGAGAAATTAACCCATCCCCCCCTGGATCCGCCAGTGGTCTCCAGAGCCTACTGGTGACCTACTTGGTCACAAGATGTGGTTGCCTTTGTCTTGGCCTGTGACGTGTGTACTAGGGCCAAGGTCCAGAAGGTTTAATTTGCAACTTACCCATTCCACAGAGACCTTTAAACCACATCTCAATGTATTTTATTATGAACCTTCCGCCCTCCTGTGGTAAGATGGTCAGTCGTTTGGGTGGTCATTGTTAGGTTCTCTAAGATTTGTCATCCAAATCTGTTGAAGACACTTCCTGATGCTAATAATTGGCTGCTTTGTTTGTCGATAATATTATTAGATTACATGGTATATCCGAGTCCGTTGTCTGAGATAGAGGTGTGCAGGTTGTCTTGAGATTCTGGGGAGAATTTATCAGGAGACTGTGGATGAAACTCTTATTTGCATTCCATCCTGAGACAAATGGACAAACTAAAATGGTTAACAGGGTTTTGAATCAGTTTTTAAGATCTTTATCTGACTTTCAGAACAATTGGAAGAGTTTTTTGCCAATCATGTGAGCTCCTAGAGGAATTTCACCTTTTTATTGTAAATATGGCTTTAATCTGCATGTTTTTTTTTCAGTCTCTTGGTAAAGCTCTGTGAATTCTTTGGTGAATGCTATTGTGAATGCTGTTTGCACCATTTGGGCTCAGGAAAAAGCTCAAAGCCTGGAAAAAGCTCAAAGCATCCAATTTAAATAAACAAATAAATAGCGTTCTTTGAGTCCAAACTTTGTGTTGGGAGAACTTGTCTGGATTTCTATAATACATTTATGTCTCAAAGTACCATCTGGTAAACGTGATACTAAGATTATTGGCCCATATAAGATAATATCTGTAATAAACCTGGTATCTTTTTGCCTTCTTTTACCTTCCTCTGTTTCATAAATCTTTGCTTAAGAAATGCATTCCTGATGTGATTCCTCCACCTAAACCTCCTACTTCCAAAGTAATTCTAGACGAGGTTAAGAAAATACTTTACTCTCTGAGATTTCAGGGCTCTCTGCATTACCTAATCCATTGGAAGGGATATGGTGCTGAGGAGAGAACGTGGGTGCCCGCATGGAATTTTCATTCTTCTCGTTTAAAGAGAAAGTTTAATCTTACATTTCCATCTAAGTTTGCTCCCCATGTTGAGGACCCGGTGGCCCCTCTTAAGAGGAGGGGGAATGTCATAAACTTACCTATCTGAGCTCCAGCAGTGCGATCCTCAGCCTCATCACACTTGTGCTAGGAGAGAGCCAAGCCCCCTGGTGACATGACAGCACCCTTGGCAACAGGATGCAGTACTCTATTTCTCCCTGCAGTGTGCTAATATTTCTGACTAATGAAGCACCTACCAGTTGCTGATCCAGGGACTCAGTGCTTTAGTTACACTCCTTCCTGGCCATACACCAGTACTAGTGATAGTCTCGCTTGGGTTCCTGCTTCTTGTTCCTGTGCTGATTTGGATTGGTCTATTTCTCTTGTGATTTATACTGTGCATCCTGTCTGGTTCTGACCGTGTTTTTGTACTGTGTTATCTTTTTGGTTCTGACCCATTTATGCACAACTCTGTCTTTGTGTCGTTTGTCTCTAGGTGTATGTCTGTCTCTGCACTGTTGACCAGCTGTGGTCTTGCTACCTAGGGCTTTCACTGCAAGTAGGTAGGGAAAACAGGCTGGGTTCTAGGTTAGGGCTCACTGTCCTTGTCTATCCCTCTCTACAGGTGCTACATCCACCTAGAAGAAAAGCATACAGGAGAACTTCACTTATTTGGTCAGCTATTCTCATCAGTTATTATCAATCTAAAACAGGTGAGGGTCAAATCCAAAGAACAGGTGTAGATATATTCATGATACCTTTGCAATCTTAAAGTAGGCCTGGTTCCTGAATTTGGCTCACAATAAGTGATGGAAATAACTGATCAAATAACTGATTTGTGAACTCAGCCTAACAGATCAATGTTAGTGTCAGGTCTAAGTTATTGGTGTGGCCCAATATTCAAGTAGTGGCCACATGACAGTGGGGAGGCTGTCAGCAGTAAGGCTGTATTCACATCACAAGAACAACCCAAAATAAGTGGATCTAGTATTTTGAGCATCAGCCTTCAAACTGTCAGTATTTGGTCAGCATTTTATCAGCATTTGTAAGGCAAAAACAGGAGTGGGTCCAAAACTAGAGATGTCGCAAACATAAAATTTTCCGTTCGCAAACGGCGAACGCGAATTTCTGCAAATGTTCGCGAACGGGCGAACCACCATTGACTTCAATACGCAGGCGAATATTAAAACCCACAGGGACTCTTTCTAGCCACAGTAGTGATGGAAAAGTTGCTTCAAGGGGACTAACACCTGGACTGTGGCATGCCGGAGGGGGATCCATGGCAAAACTCCCATGGAAAATTACATAGTTGACGCAGAGTTGGATTTTAATCCATAAATCGCATAAATCGCCTAACAATCCTAAATTTTTTTAACAACGTGGTTTAAAACATCCAGTGTGTGTATACAATCAGGTATGATGTTGTATCGATCAGGTAGTGTAAGGGTTACGCCCGCTTCACAGACATTGACAGAGCAAACTCCCCTTTTAATGCACCGCAAACAGTCCATTTGCCCACAGCAAACTTTTGCACAAAATTGGATACCAAGCTAGCCATGTCCCGTTGATGTCATTGAAGGTTTCTTCCTCCACCCAGCCATGTACAACACCAAAGGTCCCCGAAAGGTGAATTGAATAGATTTTTAGAATGGGGAGATGGTTAAAAAAACGCTGGCTTCCTCCCCTTTGTTTGAATCAACGCCACGATCACTGCGTCTGCGCCGTGCAATTTACTGTCACACCCGATATGAGTGGTATTTTCTGTAGTACTATTCTCATCAGTTTAATCCCTTTTACGTAAAATCCCCAATCTGGGGTCCATTTATTAAATAGATTTTTTCGAACGGGGAGATGGTTAAAAAGACGCTGGCTCCCTCCCCTTTGTTTGAATCCACGCCACGGTCACTGCGTCTGCGCCGTGCAATTTACTGTCACACTCGATATGAGTGGTATTTTCTGTAGTACTATTCTCATCAGTTTAATTCCTGTTACGTCCCCTATCCGGGGACGTGTGTCAAATTGATTAATCATTGTCGAATTAACGACATCCTGAAATAATTTTGTTCTGAGCTCTGTACTTGCTTTGTATTGGAATTGATGGGGATTTTTTAAATTGTCTGCATTATTTCTAATAAATTATTAAGATTTTTTTTGTTGTATAAAAAACCCATACAACTAAAAAAAAATAATAATGTTTTTTCCATGAAAAATTATCCAGCCGATCGCTTTTAGTCTGATCATAATAAAGCAACAGCACTATCTGGGGTATGCCAACACACTCATAGAGGTGATGATCACCTTATTGTGATACGCAATCCCCTTCACAACAACAAGGTACCGATCACGAAGGGGAATTGACACATGTATGTGCCTTTTTTTTGTTTTGTTTTTGCAGCCACAGTGCAGCACTAGAGGCCATAAAAATTAGGCATGTACGCATGCCTGAAAAATTTATGTTTTCCAGGCAGAAAGGTGACTAAAACATTGCGGCTTGAACCCTAGTTGGTGGCGGAGAATTCACGAAAGTCATCCGGTATGCAAACATTAAATACAGCAGCGTGGGGACCATTTTAAGGCCAAGGCATGTCATCAGGCCTTTTTTTAGTCAAACGTATCCCCTACTGTCAGTCCCTTCGGGATCCATGCCTCATTCATCTTAATGAAGGTGAGGTAATCAACACTTTTTTGACCAAGGCGACTTCTTTTGTCAGTGACAATGCCTCCTGCTGCACTGAAGGTCCATTCTGACAGGACACTTGAAGTGGGGCAGGCCAGAAGTTCTATCACAAACTGTGATAGTTCAGGCCACAGGTCAAGCCTGCACACCCAGTAGTCAAGGGGTTCATCGCTCCTCACAGTGTCAATATCTGCATTTAAGGCAAGGTAGTCTGCTACCTGTTGGTCGAGTTATTCTCTAAGGCTGGATCCCGAAGGGCTGTGGCGATGTGTAGGACTGAAAAAGCTCTGCATGTCCTCCATCAACAACACATCTGTAAAGCGTCCTGTCCCTGCCGCCGTTGTCATGGTAGGAGGAGGATTACTTTCCCCTTTTCCCCTATTAGATTCCCGTTGTGCTGTGACATCCCCCTTTTAAGCTGTGTAAAGCATATTTTTTTGTTTGGTTTTGAACTGCTGTATCCTTTCTGACTTCCTCACTGATGTCATTGACGGTCTGTTCTTCCCCCCAGCCACGTACAACACCATGAGTCCCAGATAGGTGACAACAACGAGCACCCTGGGATGCCTGCTGTGGTTGGTCTTCCTCCTGCTCAAAGCCACATTCCTCCTCTGACTCCTCTTCCTTATACTCCTCTTTCAGCTTGCCGCAGGTCCGACAAGAGATGATGACAAGGCTGTTTCTGGTGGTGATGGTGACCACAACTCTTCCTCTTCACGCTCATCTACAGCCTGATCCAGCACTCTTCACAGGGCACGCTCCAGGAAGAAAACAAATGGGATGAGGTCATTGATGGTGCCTTCGGTGCGACTGACTAGGTTTGTCACCTCCTCAAAAGGACGCATGAGCCTACAGGCATTGCGCATGAGCGTCCAGTAACGTGGCAAAATAGTTCCCAGCTCCGCAGAGGCTGTCCTAGCACCCCGGTCATACAAATACTCGTTGACGGATTTTTCTTGTTGGAGCAGGCGGTCGAACATTAGGAGTGTTGAATTCCAACGTGTTGGGCTGTCGCAAATCAAGCGCCTCACTGGCATGTTGTTTCAGCGCTGAATGTCTGAAAAGTGCGCCATGGCCGTGTAGGAACGCCTGAAATGGCCACACACCTTCCTGGCCTGCTTGAGGACGTCCTGTAAGCCTGGGTACTTAAACACAAAGCGTTGTACGATGAAATTCAACACATGTGCCATGCACGGCACATGTGACAACTTGCCCAAACTCAATGCCGCCAACAAATTGCTTCCATTGTCACACACCACTTTGCCGATCTCCAGTTGGTGCGGGGTCAGCCACTGATCCACCTGTGCGTTCAGGGCAGACAGGAGTGCTGGTTCGGCTCTCTGCTTTCAGGCAATTCAACCCCAAGGGAGCGTGACCCTGTCGTATCCGGGATGTGGAATAGCCCCTGGGGAGCTGGGGGGATTCAGTTGATGTGCAGCCAGACGCCGCAGCAGAAGAGGACTCAGCCGAGGAGGTTATGGAAGAGGGTGGAGTAGGAGGAGTAGAGGAGGTGGCAGTAGGCCTGCCTACAAGTCGTAGTGGTGTCACCAACTCCGCTGCAGAGCCACGCATTCCCTGCTTGGCAGTCGTCAGCAGATTGACCTAATGCGCAGTGTAGGTGTTATACCTGCCCTGACTGTGCTTTGCAGACCAGGTATCAGTGGTCAGATGTACCCTTGCCCCCAGACTGTATGCTAGAGATGCCATGACTTCCTTTTCAACCACTGAGTAGAGGTTTGGGATTGCCTTATTTGAAAAGAAAAATTGTTTAGCTACCTTCCACTGTGGTGTCCTAATAGCGACAAATTTTTTGAAGGCCTCAGACTCCACCAGCTGGTATGGTAAATGCTGGTGGGCTAAGACGACGACCTCCCCCCTGCTTCCATCTCCTCGTTCTCTCTGTCTCCCCTTCTGAACTTATCCCCTCTTCTTCTTCTCTTCGAGCAGGCACCCACAAGGCATCCACGGACACATTGTCAACATCAACCACTTCCCTTGTATCTGACACCTCAGCAAAGGAAGCAGCAGCAGGTAAAACATCATCATCATCATCATCACACTGTACGTCCATGTGTTTAATGCTGCCTGACTGAGACATATCCCTGTTATCTACATCCCCTGGCAATAATGGCTGCACATCACTAATTTCATCCAACTGATGTGTAAATAACTCCTCTGAGGGATCAAGTGAAGCGGCTGTGGTGGCTGTGGTGGTAGTGGTGGTGGTGGCGGCGTGCGGGAGAGTGGTGACCAAAGCTGAGCTGGAGGAGGATGTTGCGTCAAGGTTCTTAGCAGAAGCTGTTGAAGATTGGGTGTCCTGTGGAAGCCAGTCAACTATTTTCTCAGAATTTTTTGGGTTCAGGGTACGTGGCCTCTGAACACTGGACATTATTCCAGGGCCAGTGGAAATCACAGCACCACGACCATGATGGCCCCTGCAGGGTGGCCTGCCTCTGCCTGACATTTTTTTTTAGATAAGTGGTTTATGCGTGCAAGGTACTGTGCCACCCTATATAAGTTGTGGTCAGTGGGCACAGTACAGTATGTGTGGGCCTCACGGGCGGGCTTGCAAATGTGATTATCTCACAGAAAAATGTTAAATATATATTTTTTTATTTGCAAGGTATTTGAGTGAATGACACCCTGTAACGGTATGAGTGGAGGCCTAGCCAGTGGCCACAATACAGAATGTGTGGGCCTGACACACACACACACGGGCTTGCAAATGTGATTATATCACAGAAAAATTTTAAATAAAATTTTTTTTATCGGCAAGGTATTTGAGTGAATGACACCCTGTAACAGTACGAGTGGAGGCCTAGCCAGTGGCCACAATACAGTCTGTGTTGGCCTGACACACACATGGGCTTGCAAATGTGATTATATCACAGAAAATGTTTAAATATAATTTTTTTTTTATTTGCAAGGTATTTGAGTGAATGACACCCTGTAACGGTATGAGTGGAGGCCTAGCCAGTGGCCACAATACAGTATGTGTGGGCCTGACACACACACGGGCTTGCAAATGTGATTATATCATAGAATTTTTTTTATCTGTAAGGTATTTGAGTGAATGACACCCTGTAATGGTATGAGTGGAGGCCTAGCCACTAGCCAGTATACAGTTTGTGTTGGCCTGACACACACGGGCTTGCAAATGTGATTATATCACAGAAAAATTTTAAATATAATTTTTTTTATTTGCAAGGAATTTGAGTGAATGACACCCTGTAATGGTATTAGTGGAGGCCTAGCCAGTGACCACAATACAGTATGTGTGGGCCTGACACACACAAGGGCTTGCAAATGTCATTACATCACAGAAAAAATGTAAATAGATTTTTTTTATCTGCAAGGTATTTGAGTGGATGACACCCTGTAACGGTATGAGTGGAGGCCTAACCTCTAGCCAGTATACAGTATGTGTGGGCCTGACACACATGGGCTTGCAAATGTGATTATATCACAGAAAAGTGTTAAATATAATTTATTTTATCTGCAAGGTATTTTAGTGAATGACACCCTGTAACAGTATGAGTGGAGGCCTAGCCACTAGCCAGTGGCCACAATACAGTCTGTGTGGGCCTGACACACACAGGCTTGCAAATGTGATTATGTCACAGAAAAATATTAAATATAATTTTTTTTTATCTGCAAGGTATTTTCTGTGACACCCTGTATGAATGGTGTGCACACAGTGCTGTCTGTGACTGAACCTGCAGCCTCTCACACACGGGCAGCCAGTCAACTGCAATATATATATATATATATATATATATATATAATTTTTTTTTTTAAAAGCACACTGATGTACCAGCCCTGAAAAGGGCTTTTTGGGGTGCTGTCAGGACGCTGTTTTTACAGCAGATGATTTTGTGGACACAGAACGATGCCCGAGGTAACGCTTTCCCTATTGAATCTTCAGCAGCACTCTCCCTCCTCTCACTGTGAATGTAGCTTCCGAATGAATCTAAAATGGATGCTGTCCAGGAGGTGGGAGGGTCTGGGAGTGAAGGTCTGCTGCTGATTCGGTGGAATGTGTCTGCTGACTGTGAGGTACAGGGTCAAAGTTTACTCAATGATTATGTATAGGGGGCGGACCAAACATCGCATATGTTCGCCCGCAGCGGCAAACGCGAACAAGCAATGTTTTGCTTTTGGCTTCCAAACCCGTTTTTGGCTGAGTTTTGTCCATTCATGCCTGAAATCATTTTTATACAGATGGAAGAAAAGTTCTGCATGCAGGACTTTAACCCTTTCATGACCAAGGGTCATTGATTCCCCAGTGTCCAGGTCAAAATTTACAAATCTGACATGTGTCACTTTATGTGGTAATAGCTTTGGAACACCTTTACTTATCCAAGCCATTCTGAGATTGTTTTCTTGTGACACATTGTACTTCATGATAGTCATATATTTGAGTCAATATATTTCACCTTTCTTTATGAAAAAATCCAAAATGTACCCCAAATTTAGAAAAATTCACAATTTTCCAAATTTCAATTTCTCTGATTCTAAAACAAAGTGATACCTAATAAAATATTTACTACTTAACATTCCCCATATGTATACTTAATGTTGGCATCATTTTGAAAATGTCATTTTATTTTTTTAGGACGTTAGAAGGCTTAGAAGTTTAGAAGCAATTCTTAAATTTTTTAAGAAAATTGCCAAAACCCACTTTTTAAGGACCAGTTCAGGTCTGAAGTCACTTTGTGGGGCCTACATAGTGGATCCCCCCATAAATAACAACATTGTAGAAACTACACCCCTCAAAACTGATTTTACAAACTTTGTTAACCCATTAGGTGTTCCACAAGAATCTAAGGAAAATGAAGATGAAATTTCTAAATTTCACTTTTTTGGCAGATTTTCCATATTATTACATTTTTTTTCTTTAACACATTGAGGGTTAACAGCCAAACAAAGCTCAATATTTATTACCCTGATTCCGCAGTTTACAGAAACACCCCACATGTGGTCATAAACTGCTGTACGGGCACACTGCAGGGTGCAGAAGGAAAAGAACGCCATACGGTTTTTGGAAGGCAGATTTTGCTGGATTGGTTTTCTGAACGCCATATGTTTTTTATTTTTCTGCCGATCGTCTTGTGCAGGGGCTCGTTTTTTGCAGAAAGTTTTGAGGTTTTTATTGGTACCATTTTTGGGTACATAGGACTTTTTTGATCATTCATTATTACACTTTATGGGGCATGGTGACCAAAAAATTGGCTGTTTTGGAACAGTTTTCATTTATTTATTTTTACAGCGTTCTTCTGAGATGTTAGGTCATGTGATAGTTTTATAGAGCAGATAGGCAATACCTAATATGTATACTTTTTCTTATTTGTTTACGTTTTATACAATAATAGCATTTCTGAAACCAAAAAAATGATGTTTTAGTGTTTCCATAGTCTGAAAGCCATAGCTTTTTTTTTTTTTTTTTTTGGGCGATTGTCTTAAATAGGGTATTATTTTTGGCGGGATGAGGTGACGGTTTGATTTGTACTATGTTGGGGGTCATAAGCCTTTTTGATCGCTTGGTATTGCACTTTTTGTGAAGTAAGGTGACTAAAATAGCTTTTTGGAACAGTTTTTTTTATGGTGTTTTTTGGATGGGGTCTATCATGTGATATATTTATAGAGACGGTTGTTACAGACACGGTTACACCTAATATGTATATTTTATTTTATTTTTTCATTTTTTTATGGGAAAAGGCAATTTCTTTTTTTAATTTCCATTTTTTATTTATTTATTTTTTTCATCTTTCTTATTTTCACTTTCTTTTTTTTATCAAATCCCTCTTGGGTCATGAAGATCCAGTGGGGCTGATGGCTGTACTATACTTTGCAATGCTCTTGCATTGCAAAGTATAATACTATTAGATGCCCTGTAGGTGGCAACCATCGGATGCTGCCATCGCAGCGCAGCAGCCCCGTTGGATGGCGCAACCGCTGACACTCTGCTCAGGAATGGAGCCCCCTCCATCACACACAGCAGGGGGACCGAGGGCAGCGCTGGAAAGGGGGGGGGGGGGGGGGGGATGTATGACCGATCTGGCAGCAACATTGGGGGTGGCTGGGGCAGGAGGGGCGGGGAGAATGAATGGGGCGGACAGCATCAAGGCAGCCCGGGCAGACTACTTGAATATGGATGGGGCGGGGGAACTGCACTGCATCAGGGGCAGGCACGGACAGTTGGGTGTTGGAGGCGCAAGATCGGGGGGGGGGGCACAGAGACACTACCTGATTTCAGGCTCTAATCTGCAGATCGCAGATCAGAGCCTGAAACCGGCATTTTTTTCACTGCCGCGATCCGATTGGTTAGTCTGCACAGACTAACCAATCGGATCGATTGCCGGCAAGGGACCACTCAGATTGGTCTCTTGCCGGCATTACTACACTGTATGCTGTCCATGACAGCACCAGGGCAGGGGCAGAAGCTTTAATCCAATTGCAGCGCTTGGATTAAAGAGCTGGTTTGACGTTTATAGACGTGATAGCTGCACAGGGTATGTGCAGCTATCATGTATATAAACGTATTGCAGTCGGGAAGGGGTTAATGTACTCTATCACACAGTCAGTATTTTGTCACTTTTTTGCATCACTATTTGATCAGTATTGGTAAGGCAAAAATAGAAGCGGGTCCAAAACAGAGGTGACATGTGATCAAAATATTTGCATGTCTTTTGAGCCCAAAATTGTGTTTAGTTTCCAAATCGTAATCAAATCCTGCTGCAAAATAAAACCATGTGATAGAGGGCTTATGTACGATCCAATGTCAGGACCCATTTTTTTTTTTTTTTTTTGTTATTTTTCTGTTCGTCTGCATCCTTCTCTACCTCCTCATCCTCCACCTTCTCCACAGCCTCAACTGTAGGCACAATTCACAGTGGTCCTCCAGCATACCAACTATGCAAAGCATAACATTGTCACTCGGTTGCCTGGGCAAACAAAATCACACTAGGAAATGAAACTGCTCTGCTCATAAACCAAGAAATTGAATCCTGGCTTTCTCCTCGCCAACTACAGATAAGAACCTCATATCACCTCTATCACCTCATATACAACGTTTCCACACATTGGTACTCCATGCTCCACATGTTGTACTGACAGTATAAGCAGATGAAATGACCGATTTCTTGATGATGCAGTTGGAAAGGACTGCTTCCCGGTGAAGTTTTGAAGTTAGACAGTGGCAGTTCATGCGCAACACCTGCCGCTTTCTCAGACCCTTTGAAGAAGCCAATTTATTTGTCAGTCACCAGGATTATGAAATTAATGATTTCATTCCACTTTTTCACGTCCTGGAGGGGATGCTGATAAATCTGACTGGAGAAGGGACAGAAGATGTGGTGCCAACATCTAATGACCAACTGAGCCCTGCGGAGGCTGAACTTGCACAGTAGAAGGATGAGAAAGAGGAGGAGGACATAAACACCCAGGAATTCTATACAAAACTAGGTGGTTTATCTGCCCAAGCAACAGTAGAGGAGCAGGATAAGCTAGAGGGCAACGTAGATGACCCCAACAGACTGTGGCAGTATGCAGTGGAGATTGAGGCAGGGGTCCCTGCAAGTCCCTTGTGCAAATGTCCAGATGCACATAAGTTGCTTGCGTAGTGACAGCTACATTGTTAACATTCAGCAGAGGGATGACTTCTGGCTCTCCACAATGTTAGACACTCGCTATTGGTCCAAAATTGGGGCCTTGTTTATATATAAGATGGATGAAAAACTCAACTACTATAAAGACATCCTTTGTAGTTGGTTGGTCTCTGCCTAGGTGCATCGCCCAACCTCGCGAGGGTCTATCTGGGGAGGACCTTCTAAACTCAAGCTCCACTGCCATGACTGCAACAGGGTGGTGGGGGCAGGAGCAGCACCAGCTCCATCAGCAGCAACTTAAGTCTGAAGTCTGCGATGAGCAGTTTTATTAATCCGCCTACTGAGGAAACCAACCAGCAGCAGCAGAACATAGAGATAAACCAGCAGGTGGTGGCATACTTGTCATCTGTGTATTTACTTCCAGGTCTTCTGATACTATGCCTTAATGACTTGGAAGCCAAAAGCTGGAGTGGGTCCAAAAGAATGTGCTTTGGAGCAATTCATGTTTTTGCCTTACCAATACTGATCAAATAATGATACAAAAAAACTAACCAAATACTGACCATGTGATAGAGGCCTTTAAAGTCCTGCAAGCAGGACTTCTTTTCCATATGAATAAAACTGATTTCAGATGCAAATAGCAAAAACCCATGCAAATTGAGCATTTACACTTGGATTTGGTCGTGATTTGGAAGCCAAAAGCAGGAGTGGGTCTGAAAAACAGAACAGATGCAAATGCTTCCATCACATTTCAAATCAGTTTTGGACCCACTCCTCTTCTTGCTTTACAAATACTGATCAAATGCTGGCGAATACTGACAGTTTGAAGGCTGATGCTCAAAATACAGGATCTGCTTATTTTGGGCTGTTCTGATGGATTAGAAGTATCAGAAAATAAACAGTGATATAAATACAGCATTACTGCTGACAGCCTCCACACTGTCATGAGGCCACTACTTAAATCTTGTGACACTACATGGTTAAGTCTGCACCAATAAATTAGACCTCACACTAACATTGATGTGTAAGGCTGAGTTTACACTTAAGTTATTTGATCAGTTATATCCATCACTAATTGTGAACCAAATTCAGGAGCCAAGCCTACTCTCAGATTACATAGGTATCATGAATAGATCTGCACCTGTTCTTTGGATTTGACCCACACCTGCTTTGGGCTGACAATAACTGATGAGAATAACTGACTAAATAAGTGAAGTGCATGCTGTATGCTTTTCTTCTAGTTTAGCTAGGGGTTAGCTAGGACTCTTTGTGGCCTGCACCATGATGCGCACATCAATATACTGTATGTGGCCTGCCTGTCATTCTAAAGCTCAGTAACTGTTTTGCTACCAGAAATGACTAGCTATGCATGTTGCTGCAATGCAAGGTGGTGTACACCAAGATACATTCTCCCTAAAGATTAATTCTAGGCCGTGATAGACCTGATTTAACATGCTTCGTGATGAATTGATTTGTAACAAAACTAATTTTGTGGAGAAATTCGGCGAAGCGGACAAACTGAATTTCTGAAAACTTTGTCTATCTCTAATTGTAAGACATGTATATGCTGGTTTTCAAAACTTCAGTCCAAAGAAAAAGAAATATGAACTGTGTGGAGATGAAACTACATGGCTTTATGAACGATATTTCAAGTTATCACTCACAGATATTTTTGTCTGCTAACGTGTGTATTGTACTACATGTACGGTATATGCTGATTTTAAAAACTTCAACACAATTTTTTTTTTATTTGAAACATGTGGAGTTGAAACAACTTGCTTTTATGTCTAATATTTCACGTTATGTCACAAATGTTATCCTTCGCTACTCTGCATATTGAAAAACATGTATATGCTGGTTTTCAAAGTTTCAAACAAAAAAATAATAATACATTTGAATAGTGGCAGAATGCTCTATCAAGGATTTATGCTTAATATTTTATGTTATCTCTCAGAGATATTTTTTGTCAGCTATGCTGTATATTGTAGTACAGTGGAATGCGAAAGTTCGGGCAACCTTGTTAATCTTCATGATTTTCCTGTATAAATCGTTAGTTGTTATGATAAAAAATGTCAGTTAAATATATCATATAGGAGACACACACAGTGATATTTGAGAAGTGAAATGAAATGTATTGGATTTACAGAAAGTGTGCTATAATTGTTTAAACAAAATTAGGCAGGTGCATAAATTTGGGCACTGTTGTCATTTTATTGATTCCAAAACCTTTAGAACTAATTATCGGAACTCAAATTGGCTTGGTAAGCTCAGTGACCCCTGAGCTACATACACAGGTGAATCCAATTATGAGAAAGAGTATTTAAGGAGGTCAATTGTAAGTTTCCCTCCTCTTTTAATTTTCTCTGAAAAGTAGCAACATGGGGGTCTCAAAACAACTCTCAAATGACCTGAAGACAAAGATTGTTCACCATCATGGTTTAGGGGAAGGATATAGAAAGCTGTCTCAGAGATTTCAGCTGTCTGTTTCCACAGTTAGGAACATATTGAGGAAATGGAAGATCACAGGCTCAGTTCAAGTTAAGGCTCAAAGTGGCAGACCAAGAAAAATCTCGGATAGACAGAAGCGACAAATGGTGAGAACAGTCAGAGTCAACCCACAGACCAGCACCAAAGACCTACACTACAGCATCATCTTGCTGCAGATGGAGTCACTGTGCATCGTTCAACCATTCGGTGCACTTTACACAAGAAGATGCTGTATGCGAGAGTGATGCAGAGGAAGCCTTTTCTCCGCCCACAGCGCAAAAAGTGCCGCTTGAGACCTGAATATAATTGAAAATCTGTGGTGTGACTTAAAGAGAGCTGTCCATGCTCGGAAGCCATCAAACCTGAATGAACTAAAGATGTTTTGTAAAAGAGGAATGGTCCAAAATACCTTCAACCAGAATCCAGACTCTCATTGGAACCTACAGGAAGCGTTTAGAGGCTGTAATTTCTGCAAAAGGAGGATCTACTAAATATTGATTTCATTTCTTTTTTGTGGTGCCCAAATTTATGCACCTGCCTAATTTTGTTTAACCAATTATAGCACACTTTCTGTAAATCCAATAAACTTCATTTCACTTCTCAAATATAACTGTGTGTGTCTCCTATATGATATATTTAACTGACATTTTTTATCGTAACAACCAACGATTTATACAGGAAAATCATGACGATTAACAAGGTTGCCCAAACTTTCACATCCCACTGTACATGCATATTCTTTTTTTCAAAACTTAAACCAAAAATAATGTAAATGAACTATGTGGATATGCCCTGACACAGAGTGCAGCCTATTATTCCAGGTGTTTTAACTGAGATTTCAAATACTACATCTATTGTCTGGATGGTAAAACACATGTTGTACAGTTTTGTATTACGCCCACCCCCCCCTTTCTAGATGACAGCTTTCCCCGCCTATCCCTATTCTACACAATCCTTCTTTTTAATTCTAGCCTTTCCTTTCAATGTCCCTCAAACTAGAATAGAAACTTAAATAGAAATAGAGGGATGGCACTCAAAACATTTGTGTTGTATGGATGAATAAATTTATTAAAGAATGGCTAGGTGTGCCTGGTCGAGTAAAAGCTAAGTAAAAACAATGTCATAAAACAAATCACTGATAAATATAAATATAAATATCCAATGTAAAAAAATATCAAAATGTAAAAAAACAATTGGTATTATCAAAATATAATCGACATATTGGTGGTAAAATGGTATATTGAATGTCAATTTGGTGAAATCCTGTTGAAAAAAAGGAAGCAGGTTTTATATGTCTGTTGGAAAAGAATCTGTAGAAAGAAAATCCAGTCTCATGATGTGGTGTCCGGTAGGAAAATTGGGATAATGTATCCTGATGAACAATGTCCTAATATATCATATAATAAATGTCAGTTATATAAAATCCTGCTGCAGAAAAAACGTCTAGTAAACTTGTGGGATAAGTGTCTCCTTATGACAGGGATAATCACATTCGATTGGGTATAGATAATTCTTCACAGGCCATCAGGAGGGTAATGTACCTGCTTACATATACAGGTCCTTCTAAAAAAATTAGCATATTGTGATAAAGTTCATTATTTTCTGTAATGTACTGATAAACATTAGACTTTCATATATTTTAGATTCATTACACACCAACTGAAGTAGTTCAAGACTTTTATTCTTTTAATATTGATGATTTTGGCATACAGCTCATGAAAACCCCAAATTCCTATCTCAAAAAATTAGCATATCATGAAAAGGTTCTCTAAACGAGCTATTAACCTAATCATCTGAATCAACTAATTAACTCTAAACACCTGCAAAAGATTCCTGAGGCTTTTAAAAACTCCCAGCCTGGTTCATTACTCAAAACCGCAATCATGGGTAAGACTGCCGATCTGACTGCTGTCTAGAAGGCCATCATTGACACCCTCAAGCAAGAGGGTAAGACACAGAAAGAAATTTCTGAACAAATAGGCTGTTCCCAGAGTGCTGTATCAAGGCACCTCAGTGGGAAGTCTGTGGGAAGGAAAAAGTGTGGCAGAAAACGCTGCACAACGAGAAGAGGTGACCGGACCCTGAGGAAGATTGTGGAGAAGGACCGATTCCAGACCTTGGGGGACCTGCGGAGTCTGGAGTAGAAACATCCAGAGCCACCGTGTACAGGCGTGTGCAGGAAATGGGCTACAGTTGCTGCATTCCCCAGGTCAAGCCACTTTTGAACCAGAAACAGCGGCAGAAGCGCCTGACCTGGGCTACAGAGAAGCAGCACTGGACTGTTGCATGTCATTCGGAATCAAGGTGCCAGAGTCTGGAGGAAGACTGGGGAGAGGGAAATGCCAAAATGCCTGAAGTCCAATGTCAAGTACCCACAGTCAGTGATGGTCTGGGGTGCCATGTCAGCTGCTGGTGTTGGTCCACTGTGTTTTATCAAGGGCAGGGTCAATGCAGCTAGCTATCAGGAGATTTTGGAGGAGAAGTTGAGAGACGCAAGACCCAACACTCTGGGTGAGCTTAAGACCGCTATCGAAGCATCCTGGGCCTCCATAACACCTCAGCAGTGCCACAGGCTGATTGCCTCCATGCCACGCCGCATTGAAGCAGTCATTTCTGCAAAAGGATTCCCGACCAAGTATTGAGTGCATAACTGAACATAATTATTTGAAGGTTGACTTTTTTTGTATTAAAAACACTTTTCTTTTATTGGTCGGATGAAATATGCTAATTTTTTGAGATAGGAAATTTGGGTTTTCATGAGCTGTATGCCAAAATCATCAATATTAAAACAATAAAAGGCTTGAACTACTTCAGTTGGTGTGTAATGAATCTAAAATATATAAAAGTCTAATGTTTATCAGTACATTACAGAAAATAATGAAC
This sequence comes from Bufo gargarizans, assembly GCF_014858855.1. Taxonomy (NCBI): domain Eukaryota; kingdom Metazoa; phylum Chordata; class Amphibia; order Anura; family Bufonidae; genus Bufo; species Bufo gargarizans. The sequence continues at coordinate 406,636,642 of NC_058082.1, read as the reverse complement.
TTTATCACAATATGCTAATTTTTTTTAGAAGGACCTGTATATTGTCCATTATTGTTGGACCTGTGAAGAATTATCTATACCCAATCGAATGCGATTATCCCTGTCATAAGGAGACACTTATCCCACAAGTTTACTAGACTTTTTTCTGGAGCAGGATTTTTTATAACTGACATTTATTATATGATATATTAGGACATTGTTCATCAGGATACATTATCCCAATTTTTCCTACCGGACACTACCTACCGGATTTTCTTTCTGCAGATTCTTTTCCAACAGACCTATAAAACCTGCTTCCTTTTTTCCAACAGGATTTCACCAAATTGACATTCAATATACCATTTTACCACCAATATGTCGATTATATATTGATAATACCAATAGTTTTTTTTACATTTTGATATTTTTTTGCATTGGATATTTATATTTATCAGTGATTTGTTTTCTGACATTGCTTTTACTTAGCTTTTACTCGACTAGGCACACCTAGCCATTCTTTAATAAATTTATTCATCCATACAACACAAATGTTTTGACTGCCATCCCTCTATTTCTATTTACTTTCCCCCACTACAAGCGTTTGGTACGCTTTGTCTGGATTGAGCACTTTATTCCATCTTTTTGAGTCATAGAAAGCCGCCTCACTCTTGCACTAGAATAGAAACTTGATTGTGACTTTTGACTGTCCCCAAGATTGTTTTTATGGAAGACACTGCAAGAACCATTCACCCTCATTCACAGCCTAAAACAGAATGACATTCTGCTCGTTCTGCAAGGGCACATCCCTGCCTTCTGCAGTACCGATTGGCTCATCCAGGGTCCCTGTGGACCTGTGAGCAAAATAGAGCAAGTCCCTCCCGCCCACTTCCTCCTTCTTCCTCCAAAGTGCTCTTTTCCCATCAGCATGTGTAGTAAAATGTAAAATGGCACTGCACACAGTTTTACTGGATTGATAAAAAAAAAAAAGTCTATATTTTTCATAGTTCATAACTTGAACTGGTTTGCTCTTCTTTAAAAGACATCAGTAATATGTATTAGCTTTCTAGGTATAGAAAATTACTTTTTTTCCCCAAATGATAAGGCTGTAGCCTGGAGTTAAGTTGTCAGCCAGGTAAAATGCCAGGATAGATTTTTTTTTTTCTCCCCCATTTCACCTAAATAAAAGGCTATAGAAAGATAATACATATTAATGATGCCTTTATAATCATGTACTATGCCTGTGAATAAATTAGCAATATGTATTAGCTTGCTAAGCATAGAAAACCTATATTCTCAACATAGTAAGGCTATAGCATTTTAATATGAGTTAAATGATGGCTAAAACAAATCTAGAAGTCCCTCCTGAGATTTGAACCTGGGACATCTACATGTAAGGTTGACCAATTACATCCAGACTATAGCCTGACCATATTGAGAAGAGTGGTTTTCGATACTAATACATATTATTATTGATTTTGTTTTTAAAATTGTTTAGTTTTTAATTAGTTTTCAATATTGTGCCTTTGAATAAACCAGTAGTATGTATTAGCTTTCTAAGAATACACAATATTTATACTCCAACATGTTACTGTTATAGAAAGTAGTGTATATACTATTTGCATGCTATTACACAGTTCTTCCCTTAGCATGCTGATGTCTAGCCCTGTCAATCAAGGGGAGGGGGAGTTTGCATATCATATATGTATTATAAAAACTGTGTTCCAAGGATTCAGCCATGCCTTCTGGTGTTCTAACATGCTAATTTGCATACAAATAAAACACAAATATCTCTGCAGCTGTTTAACCCCTTCAAGCAACAGCCCGTTTGGACCAAATGCTGGAGCCCCATTTTTAAAATCTGTCATGTGTCATTTTATCTGGTATTAGCTTTGAAACACTTTTATTCATCTAAGCCATTCTGAGATTGTTTTTTCGTGACGCATCATGCGTCATGTTAGTGGTGAATTTGAGTTGATACATTTTACCTTTATGCATAAAAACATCCAAAATTTGCTGAAAATGTCTAAACAATTGCTATTTTCAAAATTAGAATTTGTCTGTTTTTAAGACAGATAGTGGTACTTTACATTCCCCATATGTCTACTTTTTGTTTGCATCATTTTGTAAATGTAATTTCTTATTTTTTTTTAGGAAGTTAGAAGTCTAGAAGCAAATTTTACATTTCTAAAGCCCATTTTTTTTAAGGATCAGTTATGAAGTTACCTTGTGGGGTTTACATAGTGGAAACCACCTATAAATGACCCCCTTTTATAAACTATAACCCTCAAGCTATTGAAAATGTATTTTATATACTTTGCTAACACTTTAAGTGTTCCAGAAGAATTAAAGCAAAATGGAAACTTTAAAATGTAATTATTTTGTGCAAATTCTTTATTTTTATCAATTTTTCCTGTAACACAGCAAGGGTTAACTGCCAAACAAAACTCAATATGTATTACCCTGATTATGCGGTTTATAGAAACACCCCATATATGGGTATAACCTGCTGTTTTCCTGTAACACAGCAAGGGTTAACAGCCAAACAAAACTCAATATTTATTACCCTGATTATGCAGTTTATAGAAACACCCCATATGTGGTCATAACCTGCAGTAAGGGCACACGGCAGGGCGCAGAAGGAAAGGAAAGCAATATTGTTTTTGGAGGGCAGATATTGCTGCAATGGTTTTCAGGTGCCATGTAACATTTGAAGTGACCCTGAGGTGCCACTAGAAAAAAAAAAAAAAGGCACTATTTTAGAAACTACACCTCTCAAGAAATAAATCTAGAAGTGAAGTGAATTCTTTGACACAACAAGCGTTTGATAGAATTTAGAAACACATGGCTGTGCAAATGAAAAATAAACTTTTATTTCCAATATAATGTTTCTTTAGCCCCAAATTTTCACAAGAGGTAACAAGAGAAAATGCACCCCACAATGTTATGCATTTTTTCCTGAATACGGCAACACTATATATTTGGTCTTAAATCACAGTTTGGAGGCACAGCAGCATTTATAAGGGAAGATGTGGCATCAGGATTTGCTGAACTTGTTTTTAGGGGCCATAACACTTATTTTTTCACCAATGTGTGTGAGGGCTTGTTTTTTGTAGGACCAGCTGTAGTTTTATTGGTAACATGTGTCTTTTGATCACAATTTATACTTTTACTTTTTTTTTGTGAAGGTGAGGTGGGCAAAAATGGCAGTTTGGTCAGTGTCTTTTATTTTAATTTTTATTGGGTTCCTCATGCAGTAAATATATTATAATTTTATTCCATGGGTTGATATGGTTATGACGATATATATATACGACATTTATATATTTTTTTATGTTTTACTGCCTATTCAGCATAAAATCACTTTTGTGTTTAAAATAAATGATATTTTGCATTACCACATACTAACATCCATAATACTTTTATTTTTTCACCAATGTAGCTGTGTGGGGGCTTGATATTTGAAAAACAGACTGTAGTATTTAATTGGTATCATTTTGGAATACATTGTCAGAACTATTGAGTATGAATAAAGTCCATAATGATAAGGCCTATATAAGTGTATGGACATGAGCCTAAGGGACAACCATTTTTGTCTTATTTTAAAAGACAGAGGGATTTTTTTTTCCTTTACTCTGAAATTGCTAACCTAAGGTTTACGATATATACCAAAGTGTTTACCTAGGTCTGTTTTGTGAGAAGGAGATGTCCCAGGGCCTAGATAAGACAATGTATTTGGATTCTGATGATTTTAGTGAATAGAAAGACTCTAATCTTTCTTTGTGGTTTTTATATTAATCAATATAGGAGTAGATTGATTTTATATAATCAATTTTAATAGGTGTGCTGAATATATAGTATATATATAAGAGTATAGTCCTCATAGATATATTCAATTGTAAGATTAGAAATGAGGTATAAACTCCTCTGTCATGTTTAGAATCTGTCTCAGTGGAACACACAAATTAATTATTTCTTTCCTGGAATGGGAAAATGTGGACACAGGTGATCATGAACAAATCCTGTCTCATCCAAGAACAATGAATTGAGATAGCCATATTTATCTTGATTTAATCAAGTCTGGTCAAAAGACTTAAGGATACACAAGTTAGTTGACCAAGTATAAAACTCATTGTCTCTTTAAGATCTTCTCAAGGTTTGTCTGAAACCTTAGATTACATTTTAGTGCTATTATATGAATAAGAGAAATAAATGAATGCTTCGATTTTTTTGTATGGAATACTAGTGCCATCTAGTGTTAGGGTAACAAAGATCTAGGGTATATTTTTCCCTAGAGGAAGGTTCTATTAATTATAAAGTGAGGTCACTAGTTAATGATAAAACTTGGCCAAGCCCTTTCTAAGATAGGATAAAAAGATGGTATGGACTGACAGAAGAGGTCGATCTCGCTTTCTCTCTGAACATCATCTTGACCATCTTGCCAGTCATTGGAGGCAGCCATCTTAGAACCATTGAAACTGATTTCTGCTAGCTGACATTTTGGTATAGTATAACCTTACCTATATTTTATAGGATAATTAATTAATATAATACATATCTATAGATATATTCAATTAACCATACTTTGTGTATAGTATCTGTTTTGGAATAAGATTGGGGTGTACCTGCAGCATCATCCTGAAAATTAATCCAATACAGGGAGATTAAAAATATACTAGTGAAAACACGGTATTATCTCCAAGGAACTGAATTCAGTTCTAGACCAGTATGGTTGATAATATATATATATTTATATAGATAAAAGATAAACCAGATTTGGGTTTAATCGGACATTTGTCGGCTGAGAGAAATCAAGTATTAAATTGACTTTTAATATAAGTGAGGGGTATTATTATAAGAAGGCATAATTGTGTATATATAGATAGATGTTCTCAATTATTTTTGTCTTTACCACTATTTTGCATATCATTGATTGAATTTTATTACCGCCAATTTTGTTATATATATTATTTTGCACTATAAATTGTATTAATAAATTACATATATATTTTGTCTATAACTGGGTTTTGTCTTCAATTCAACGCAGATCACGAGCTTGTTTTAGCTTGATATTTATGATAATAAGTTAGAATCTCCTTTATTACCGATTTTTATTTATTCACATAAATCATATAGACTGTCAATCGGAGACAGCATAAATATTCCGACATTAAATTGGAGGTCCCTACCGAGATCTGCTTGTAATAGAAACAAAATTTTGGGGTGCAAAATATATATTTGATAAAGTTATTGTGGTACTTGTAGTGCAACAAGTAAAAAAATGTCTGATAACAATGGCGAGGCTAGCCAAGGCATGCAGGCTGCTGCTGCAGTAGTAAAGACTGATATGCATGATAGAAAGACTCAAGAATTAATTGAATATATTGTGTTGGGTCATATGCATGACAGGTTGGATATTAAGAGAGAGTTAAAGGATTGGAGGTTTGAATTGGAAAAGAGAGCTGTAGAATATGCAGATGATATCTGGTCTGATAAATCCCGATTTGCTGATTATCTCTGTCACATTTCCCAAGCTAAACATAAGAAAGATAAGGATTCATTAATCCTTCAATCTTGGCCTGAATTTGTATATTTAGTTATTGAAATAGCAAAGCAATTAGAAAAAGCAAAATATAAAAATGTTGAACAGGCATATGAAATTGAGAAATTTCAAAAAGATTTATCTGAAATGGAAAATAAGGCGGCCATGGTTTCTGGTGAATTGGCACAATGGTCTGCTAAATTATCAGAATATAATGACAGAGACAGTCAACAGCAAGAAGTTATTAGGACTCTGGAATGGAAATTAAGTCAGGCTACTAATGAATTGTCTAAATGTCAATTGTCTATGGTGGATCTAGATGAGGAATGTAAAAAGTTGTATAAGGACAATAGAAATTTACAAACAGAGTTAGATAACCGGGATCTTGACCCTCTTCAATTCAGACAGCCTAAGGATTCTAATAGAGTGCAGGTAAAATATTCCAGGGGGGAATCAGATGCAGAAAGTAAATATGACAACCCCTTTAATGGAGAAGAATTAATGGCTCTGAGAGAACATTCTCTTCCTAAATTAAGACCGATTTCACCTCCTAGGTCCTCTAAAAGTTCAGTACAGAGATCTTATCAACCCATGATAGACACTACTAAAGTGATCAAATTTCTCAAGGAAACTGTGGGTCAATTTGCAAAAAAGGGTTCACCCTCCATAATAAGTCATTTGGAAATATATGAGGAGGCCATGAAAACTTTACATTTAGAAAAGGACATACAGAAACTTGAATTTATTACCTGGGTATTCGAACCAAAACACCGGTATTTCTTTAATTCCCTTAGAGATATGGGTAGGGATTCTTGGTCAGATGTGGTTGCAGAAATAAAAACTGAATTTGGTCCCTATAAATCCGCTACTGCTGCAAGGAGGGCCTTATTTACCCTGAAATGTAGACATAATCAAAGTCCCAGGGAATTTTTGTCAGTCCTCAAAAATGCCTATAGTTTATCTGAAAAAGATCCCAATTTTGAAGGTAGTGAATTTATCCAGTTATTTTATGACTCTTTGCCCAATAAAATAAAATTTATTTTGGCCAGAGATTACCATCCCAGAAAGACTCTGGATTGGTTACTCACTGAGAGTACAACTCTGTACGCTGCAATACAAAATTGTGATGAGTCTCCTGACAGAAAATTTAAAAGAGCGAGTGAGGAAATAGCAGAAACTCACATAAAAAGAGATCAGGGAAAATTTGAAAGCCCTAAAAGAAGTTATGCTGATGTGTTAAAAACTCCTAGACCTTCCGAGCCAAATAAAATTCAGCCTAGGCCAGATGGGAATAAGGGTCCAAATGTTGCTGAAAAGAACCCAAACTACCAGAAGGAGTATAGAAATAGACGGTTCCCTCCTTTTCAAAGATATCAGAATAATTATTATAGGGGATATCAACGTAGGCCAGAAAGGGCTCAAAGTGGTTCTGAGTCAGATGGTTCTGGGAGATCACAATCATATCGGTACCAAAATCAATCTCCCAAAGGTTATGGGAGAAAGAGAAGTAACCTATATGATCGAATGGATCAAATCTAAGATCAGTTTGGTATGTTGATGCAGCGGATGGAGGAATTGTCTAAAACAATCACTGCTAACCCTAAAAATCCTTTTTTAGGGGTAACCCCTCCTGTAGAGAATCCTCCCCAAATATAAAGGGGGAGAAGCAGGTAAGTATGTCAAATGTTGCAGGGGTTGGTGACTTAAATGTATGTAAAGTGGAGCAATCTAATATAATTGTCTTTCCCTTTAAAAAGAATTTAACCCTTACAAAGCCACATGGCAAGGGGGAGGGGAAACCTGTTTGTTCTGTCTTACAGCACACAAAGTCTTCAGCTGCACAGAAGAAGACATGCGATCCTGCTCATAAAAGGAAGGAGGAGGAGTTGAGGACAAGTCTAACTGCTGAGCAGGAAAACCATTTCAATAATCATGCCAAATATCTTTGTTCCATACAGGAAATAGATAATAGATATTATATGAAAGTTGAATTATTTGATAATTTCTCGCCAATAATAGCCTTGATAGATACAGGTAGCCAAGCAACTTTACTATCTGTAAAATACTTCCAACAATTGCAGGATGTATCTTCTAACAGGTATAAGTTAAAAAGTTTTAATGCTAACCTGGTAAGTGTCTCAGGCAATGCCCTCAAGGTTTTAGGTAAAGCTTGGCTGGATTTTAAAGTAGGAAACAAAATAATTAGCCATCCTACATTGATCGTGGATATGCCCATTGATAGATTAATTATTGGCATCGATTTCCTGAAAAGATTAAGTCCAGTTATTGATTTTGTTAATAAGGTGATATGGTCTCAAGTGAGGATGCCCATTAATTATGAACAATCACAATCCTATCACAATAGGCGTAACTGCCATGTGATAGAGGAAAGGCCGGATTCCATTGAGGTACATTTCCGAAATAGCCAAGTCCCTGATGTCTCTTTCCTGCAAATCACTCCAAATTCCACTATAGGTGAACAGGAAGATAACACCATATGTGTGTCTCCTGAACGAGTAAAAGATGTCTGTTTGGAAGGGGATGTTCTTACAATCCACCTACACCCAGAAACTACTGACCCTATTGGGTTTAATGGTCACGAACAATTCCTAGTGGGAATGGAAAAGGTGGATGATGAGATGTTCTTCCCAGTACAGGTGAATGACTTAGGAAGAACTAAGAGGGCTAAATTGGATTTGCGCCATGAAAACAGTTATATTAGTAGGGATCTACTAAATCAAGTGGCCAATTCTAAAGTGATTCGATATCCAAATCCACAAGATAATTGGATACATGACTTAGATAATGATTCTGATGATCATAATATAATTGCAAAATGTATATTAACCATTTCTATTGCAGGAAAATCGTCTACTCATTTATTCCTGGTGCTTGATGAACCCAGATATCCTATGTACATTGGCAACGATATTTTACATCGTTTTGCTATCCATGTGGATATAGTGAATTCCACATTGTGGACAAGATTAAAAGGGAATCCTGAAGGTTTTATGGATGAACATGAAGCACTCAAGTCATCCCAGATACTGCCTTATGCAGTCAGTGTATTAGTGCCACGAGATATAATCATCCCTCCAGGTACTAATAATTTCCTGTTACCCATTCAGGTATCAAAAGGCCAAAAATTAAAGAATGGTGATGCATTGATATGCCTGTCAAACAGAATGCAACAATTAGGTATTTCAGTAAATCATACCCCTATGGTGAATTTACAAACCTTTAAAACCCAAATAATTGTGAATAATGGTATGCCAAATGAAGTTCATTTGTCTAAAGACACTATCATTGGTATGGCATTAGATTCAGATTATTATACTTTTGGGTTTCAGAATATAATTATTGGCCTAATACCTGAATCGTATCTAACAGAAGAACAATTGGTTGAACAAACATTTTATTCTTCTCCTGAAGGATTGTTCACCATTAGTTCAGTATATCCTTTTAATCTTGAAGAAGGTACCTGTAAGGTAGAGGAATCCTCTCTTACCTTTGATCATACAATCAATGAGCAGGAAGCCCAGGAATATCATGAGTTTGCTGAAAAAGCAGGTAAGTCAAATCATGACCTCACTGACAGGTTGGAGGAAACCTATGAAATAGGTCAACCAGAAGTTTTTCCAGGGTTTATGGAAATGGTCCAGCAACAAATCTCATTAGCTAATGGATGCTCCAATGACCCAGAGCGACAACAACTAAAGGAAGTTCTCTTAGAATTCAAGGATATCTTTGCTAAAGATTCCTTTGATTGTGGTCTGACTGACATACACATTGCCAGGATCCAGACTGATCCTGAGGCACCTCCCGTTTATATCAAGCAATATCGTCTTCCACTAGCTTGTTACGACTCGCTAGCGGAAATAATCCAAAATCTCAAGGAGAGAGGTATTATAAGACCAGTGCACAGTTCTTATAACAATCCTATTCTTGGAATTCTTAAACCGAATGGTCAATGGCGTTTATGTGCTGATCTTCGTCAGCTAAATAAACGTGTATATATGTCCGGCTGGCCCGTGCCATATATAGACCAATGCTTGGTACAAATGCAAGGCGCTAGGATCTTTACCACCTTAGATTGCGCTCAGGGATATTGGACCATCAAAGTGAGCCCTGAAGATCAATACAAATTAGCCTTTACTTTTGGTAAAGAACAGTTTGCCTGGACTAGACTACCGTTTGGGTACATAAATTCAGGTCATGAATTTGCTGTATTTTTACATAAGGCTATGCCTGATGCCACAGAAAGAGGAAATTTAACTTATGTAGATGACATTTTGATGAAAAGTACTTCATTTGACCAGCATATTCAAGAAATTAGGCATGTACTGAATCAGTTGAAAGAGGCAGGTGTGAAAATTTCTTTACAGAAAGCCCAGTGGTGTCGAACTAAGGTAAATTTCCTTGGACATGAGGTTACCTGTGAAGGCCTGAATCCCCAGAAGAAAAAGGTGGAGGCTGTTATGAAATCTAAAACGCCTACCAACATTAGTGAATTAAGATCATTTCTGGGTATGATGAATTACTCCCGTAAATTCATTGATAACTATGCTGAGATTAGTAAACCATTGCTGACATTGTTAAAGAAAGGTGTACCCTGGACATGGGGGGAGGATCAGGAACAAGCTATGTCTGAGCTTAAAAGGAGACTCACCCAAGCCCCATGTCTAGCTTATCCCGAGGGGGGTAAACCCTTTTATCTGGAAACTGGTTTTACAAATCTTAGTATTAGTGCTGTCCTATGCCAAAAACAGGATAAATTGCATAAAGTTATAGCTTATGCAAGTAAATCACTGTCACCAGTAGAAATAAAGTTTAGCAACTGTGAAAAAGCTTTACTAGCCACAGTCTGGGCGCTTCAAAACTTTAGAAGTTTTGTACAGGGTGAGAAAATCATTGTTGAAACGGCCCATCAACCCCTACAATATCTACAGAGTGATAAAATTAGGGATGGTAACTTGTCTAACAGCAGGATCACTGCTTGGACCTTGTCTTTACAAGGATGGCCGTTGGAAGTTCAGTATAAGCAAAATAAAAAGTGTCCAGTAGCCCAAGGACTTGCTGAACTGCATAATTGCGCTGCTAATTCTCAAACGGAAGAGCTGGTAGATGATTTTCTAGAGGAACAAAAATCTTCCCCTTACAAAGCGTATGAAGACGACTATTGCTCTCTACTCCCTTGTGCGTACATAGATGGTTGTGCTTACCACACCATTGTAGGGGACGAAAGAAAACTAGTGGCAGGAATTGGTATCACAGTGGATAGATGGGTGCCCGAGTATTTCGATAGGTTATAGTATTGGTGCTAAGAGTAGCCAGGTAGCCGAATTAGCCGCTGTCTACCAAACCGTTAAAATTGCTATAGAGCACAATATAAAGGAATTCGTCATTGTTACTGATTCAAATTATGTGCGGAACAGCTTTGTAGAATATATGCCCACATGGAAGAGGAGTCATATGTTACGGTCCAATAACAAACCAGTGAAACACGCCAAGTTGTTTTGTGCCATAGATGAGCTAGTCCGACATAATGATCTAACCATTTATTGGAAAAAGACTAAAGGTCATTCCAAAACCCAAAATAAAGATAAAGAGGGTAATGACCTAGCTGACAGACTAGCCAAACAAGGAGCCATAAATGGTGATCATGTGAATATAGATCATCTACTAGAGATGATTCCCATTGACGCTATCACTAGACAACAGGCTAAGGCCCAAACTGAAAATAGTATAGTTCAATGGAGCCAAGAATCTTCTAGTGAGGATCTGATCAAAAGCCAGAAGGAAGATGTTATATTGGGAATCTTCTATAAATATATTGAGGATCCTAATAATAATCCCATATCGGAGGATAATTTTACCCAAAAAGAAGACCTCCGATTACTTATGAAATCCAAATCCCAATTTAGTATTCAGGATGGGTTATTAATGAGAACTTCTAAAAATGGTATTCAGCAGTGGGTAGTTCCTACTACATTTAGAGGTTTAATGTTACAGCATGCCCATGATGCACCTACAGCTGGTCATCGTGGAGAAAAGATTACATATGAGTCACTACGTGATTATGCCTACTGGCCTCATATGTTAAAGGATGTCCAGAGTTATTGTCAAGGTTGTTTGGTATGTGCGCAATTTCAACCGCAAGGTCCTAAACATCGTGCTCCACTTCAGAAGAAAGGTTTTTCATTACCATGGTCTGACATCCAAATCGATTTTATTGGTCCTGTTACCCGGTCATCCCGAGGAAATAAATACATGTTAACCGTCACTTGTGTATTTACAAAATGGGTAGAGTGTCTACCGGCCCGCAATAACACAGCCGAGACCTGTGCATTTTTGTTGATTAACCATGTATTTTCCAGATTTGGGTTACCGTTAAGGATTGATTCAGATCGTGGATCACACTTTGTAAGTGAGGTAATGGCGAAGATGTGGAAGATGTTGGGTGTGAAGAGAAAATTACACATTGCTTATCGTCCAACATCTAGCGGATCCGTTGAGCGCTATAACCAGTCTATTGTCAACATCCTTAAGAAATATGTTAAGGAGTCGGGTAAAGACTGGGATATAAGGTTACCATTAGTACTCATGGCCATTAGAGCTACTCCAAGTACGGCTACCCAGATGTCACCTTTTGAGCTGATGACAGGAAGAAGAATGGTACTTCCTCAACATCTGTTGTATCGCACATCAGATCATAACCTGATCAATGCAGCCACGACACATCAGTATGTGGAAGACCTTCGTAAGTATCTTCAACACGCGTTTGCTTTCGCGCAGAAGAATCTTGAGAAAGCCGCCGTAAGTAACAAAACTTATTATGATTTGAAAACTACCAAAAAGGAATATGAGGTAGGAGATAGAGTGTATCTCTATAACTTTGCCCGGGATCGGGTAAAAGAAAGAAAATTTCTACCATCATGGAAAGGTCCGTATGATGTAATTGATAAAATATCACCTGTAGTTTATAAGGTGAAAATTAATACCAAAGATGGTTTCATCGAGAAATGGGTCCATGTAAATCAATTGCGAGTATGTCATCCAAGATCAGAACTGAGAATCATAGAAGATGACGCTGAATAAGAGAATGAATAAGGATGCGTTAATCTGATTTCTCTCAGTTCACAGATGTTCCAATTCTGGGGTTTCCATATAAAGCATTTTACATAGCAACGCTAGGGAAACTGTATATCAAAAGAAAAAATAAATAAATATATATATATACTGTACTCATACTTTCATTTTCCTTTATAGAAAAAGGACGGGCGGAACCAGACGTGATTCCTGGCGATGATGATGACAACAAAGATACAGATATCGTGCAGATGGTGTTGATTCAAGAAGGTCCAATTAAAGACGGAACTAATCATCAACCCGAATTTACAGTCGTGTTTCAGATGTCCCAGGATTGTGAATGATGGCTAAGAAGATTATATTTCAAGAATCTTTGCGAAACTGGATCCAAGGACATTCATTGGATGAAGATACCGGATATCACCATTTTAGCTTGGGAAAGGAACCAAATTGGTACATTATGCATGAGAACAAAGTCACAGCAATAATGGCATGATTGGTGCCAAGCTTTGCATTTTTCTCACATGCTAAAACCATTGGACACAGAATCTCTGTGATAATATACTTTTCCAGGATTGACGTTATGATGCGATAAAAGACTCAGATACAATATTGATGAACATGAAAATTCTTCCGACCTTCTCCCAGTTAGGTCTTAAGGGGATCCTTGACTAACGTGGGAAGAAGGGGGGGAATTTGTCAGAACTATTGAGTATGAATAAAGTCCATAATGATAAGGCCTATATAAGTGTATGGACATGAGCCTAAGGGACAACCATTTTTGTCTTATTTTAAAAGACAGAGGGATTTTTTTTTCCTTTACTCTGAAATTGCTAACCTAAGGTTTACGATATATACCAAAGTGTTTACCTAGGTCTGTTTTGTGAGAAGGAGATGTCCCAGGGCCTAGATAAGACAATGTATTTGGATTCTGATGATTTTAGTGAATAGAAAGACTCTAATCTTTCTTTGTGGTTTTTATATTAATCAATATAGGAGTAGATTGATTTTATATAATCAATTTTAATAGGTGTGCTGAATATATAGTATATATATAAGAGTATAGTCCTCATAGATATATTCAATTGTAAGATTAGAAATGAGGTATAAACTCCTCTGTCATGTTTAGAATCTGTCTCAGTGGAACACACAAATTAATTATTTCTTTCCTGGAATGGGAAAATGTGGACACAGGTGATCATGAACAAATCCCTGTCTCATCCAAGAACAATGAATTGAGATAGCCATATTTATCTTGATTTAATCAAGTCTGGTCAAAAGACTTAAGGATACACAAGTTAGTTGACCAAGTATAAAACTCATTGTCTCTTTAAGATCTTCTCAAGGTTTGTCTGAAACCTTAGATTACATTTTAGTGCTATTATATGAATAAGAGAAATAAATGAATGCTTCGATTTTTTTGTATGGAATACTAGTGCCATCTAGTGTTAGGGTAACAAAGATCTAGGGTATATTTTTCCCTAGAGGAAGGTTCTATTAATTATAAAGTGAGGTCACTAGTTAATGATAAAACTTGGCCAAGCCCTTTCTAAGATAGGATAAAAAGATGGTATGGGCTGACAGAAGAGGTCGATCTCGCTTTCTCTCTGAACATCATCTTGACCATCTTACCAGTCATTGGAGGCAGCCATCTTAGAACCATTGAAACTGATTTCTGCTAGCTGACATTTTGGTATAGTATAACCTTACCTATATTTTATAGGATAATTAATTAATATAATACATATCTATAGATATATTCAATTAACCATACTTTGTGTATAGTATCTGTTTTGGAATAAGATTGGGGTGTACCTGCAGCATCATCCTGAAAATTAATCCAATACAGGGAGATTAAAAATATACTAGTGAAAACACGGTATTATCTCCAAGGAACTGAATTCAGTTCTAGACCAGTATGGTTGATAATATATATATATTTATATAGATAAAAGATAAACCAGATTTGGGTTTAATCGGACATTTGTCGGCTGAGAGAAATCAAGTATTAAATTGACTTTTAATATAAGTGAGGGGTATTATTATAAGAAGGCATAATTGTGTATATATAGATAGATGTTCTCAATTATTTTTGTCTTTACCACTATTTTGCATATCATTGATTGAATTTTATTACCGCCAATTTTGTTATATATATTATTTTGCACTATAAATTGTATTAATAAATTACATATATATTTTGTCTATAACTGGGTTTTGTCTTCAATTCAACGCAGATCACGAGCTTGTTTTAGCTTGATATTTATGATAATAAGTTAGAATCTCCTTTATTACCGATTTTAATTTATTCACATAAATCATATAGACTGTCAATCGGAGACAGCATAAATATTCCGACAACATATGACAATTTGATCACTTATTTTTTTATTTATTTTGTGGCGGTAAGGTGACAAAACAGAAATGCTGTCATTCTTTTTTTAATATTTTTTTTATAGCGTTCACCGTGGGGGATTAGTAACATGAAATTTTTTAGATCAGGTTGCTCTGGACACGCAATACCAATTATGTATACTTTATTTTATTTTTCAATTTTTTTATCAATTCTAAATTTGTGGATATGGGTAAAGCCTATTTATTTTATATTTTATTTATATTTTATTTTATTGTTTAAAAATAAATATATATTTTGACGGGGCATCAGAGGGTGTACTAGTGGAAGATCTGACGCAGTTCTTGGTTTCAGGCTGTGATCTCCAGAGTGGACATTAGAGCCTGAAACTGGCATTTTCATATCTGCAGAGACTAACCAATCAGAGTGATCGCCAGCAAGTGACCCCTCTGATTGGTTCCTTGCTGGCTTCTCGGGTGTCCCTGCTCTCGGGGAGAGCAGAGACTCTGGGTATGTGTCACAGCTCCGGTAAACAGTTTGGACGTGACTGTATGTCTAAATGCTTGAAGTGGTTAACATACAGACAAAAGAAAGGTATCATTTGAATTAGCATGATCAATCTTACCAGGCAGTGTGCCTAGTTTAATACGTTTGATCATGCTTTAAATTGGCAAACTACTTTTTTTCTAATAATAATCTAATAAGTATGTTTTTTATACACAAAATTGGAAAAAAACTTTACTGGTGAAACTAATAGGACTTTGCTCCAGATATTCCAAATGGTACATAATGAACCCCTCTCACATTCTTCTTTACTAGTGATGAGCGGCAGGGGTCATATACAAATTTGGGATATTTCGCAAATATTTTGTAGAATATTCATTGAATATAAGCAAATTCGAATATTCATCATATTCAACGATTTTTTTCACTCGAAAAATCGGCAAGGTAATGATCGCGTAATGTGCAAATTTTTGTAATGCTAATTTTTGTCGCTAATTATTCAATTGCCGAGTAAAAACATGATTCCTCCACGCTTCTTGCTTGTGGGGCAATGAGTCATTGCACTATATTGATTATATTACTTTTTTAAATATTCGTAATATTCTAAAGCAAGAATATTCAAAAAAACTAATGTAGAGCAATTTAGCTAATATAGTGCTCTAATCTTTTTTTTTATCTGAACTTCAGATGAGAAAAAAAATTACAACTATTAGACAAAGAAGATTATAGCACTATATTAGCTAAATTGCCCTATATTTGTTTTTTTTTTAATATTCACTATATTGCTATATATTCTTGTTTTAGAATATTACGAATATTTGAAAAAACAAATAAATTTGTTATAGTGCTATATATTAGTTTTTTTAGAATATTCATAATTTTCCCCATCTAAAGTCATGATTCCAGCATTAGGTCTAATGAACGCAACCAGTGAGCATGAGAGCGTCTGACGTAGGACGCTAGGGCTCCGCCCCCCCCGCCCCTTGCCGCATGCTGGCCGCCCATACCGCCGCTCGGAACATCTGATCGCTGTGAGGCCGAGAGTCTGAGATACTGAGGTCGCCCTTAGACTGCCCCGGATGCCGATGCTGACGTCCTAAGTCCGATCTTCGTCCCGTGGTGCCTGTAGTTCTCAGGTGGTGAGTCGCCATAGTGGCCGTGCTGCAGGAGATGATTGTGAGTGGAGGTGCTGGCGCGCTGAAGGCTGAAGGCTGGAGGAGTAGGAGTATGTGCACTGATTACGTGTGCTGAGGGAGAGCACCAGCTGACTGCTTTCACTGAGATGGCGTCTGGGATTGCTGTCGCTCACTCCTGAGGTCTTGTCCCGTGGATTCCTGTTAGTCCCTGTTGGTGTAATTGACCCCGACCGTAATATCTGAAGGACGGGTTCCTTAAGTCTTTTCTGGAGATCTGCGGACTGGCTGGGGGTGATCAATTCTAGGGGGTACAGCTGGCTCTGTACACTATTGTTCACTATTACTGTTCATTTTTTGTGACCCATGTTCAGCTTCTACCCATATGTCTGTTCTCACGGGGAAGAAGGGTAGACCCATGTTCAGCTCCTGCTCTTAAGTCCGCTCTCATTGTGAGGAAGGGCAGACAGCAAGGGTGGTATCCCGGAGATGGTAGCTGACGGAGGGTCTGCTCGCTCGCTATTGTGACTGTGGCGGTGGCTACGGGTATGCAGTTTGAGGTCATTGCAGACTAAAAGGATAAATGATATCTGCCTTGAAACATCTGGTTGGTGTCAGAAGCAGCTATTGAGCACGGATAGTATCACCGTGAATTAAGCGTGGAGAGAAAAAAAAAAACGGGGGTAGCCTGGATTTTGGAGTATAACCCCTAACAACCCCGTTTGAGACAATTCCTTCCGCCCTCAGGTCTTACACTAACGGTATCATACCTCTCCGAAATTAATCAACTAACTATTCGCTTTCCAGACACGCCCGGACTTTAGGACCTGAGTCATAATTCCCCAAGGAAATTAATTTTTCCTTTTGGTCAAGGTCCCAACTAACACCACTAACTTTCCTTTTCCCCCTTTGAACTGACTTTTGTGTTTAAATGTGTTTAAATGTGGATATAATTCACTGTTCATATCTGATTGCTTGTGACCAATGTGATCAATGTGTTTAATTTAAGAAGGGGACTATATTTGTTATAAAACAGTTGGAGAACTCAAAATGCCGCCTAAAAAAAGGGAGGAACAGCGCGGCCCTACGGGGAGCACCGCTAGGAGATCAGCAGGAGGATTGGAAAGTGGGTCTAAACAGTTGGGTCTAAATAAGTATTTGGTTCCGAACTCACCCGGGTCTAGATCCCCACAAAAAGAAAAAACCGTAGATCCTAGATTGCAGAGTCCGACACATGAGATGTCAGCCGAAGGGAGAGAGGGGGAGAGGGGAACCCCAGTGACATATACAGAAACAGACGTAAAAATGGTGCAGGGTATACTTGGCACGGTTTCACGGATGGAAAATCTAATGGGTAATCTGGTAACTCAGCTTGGGGCAGTACAGACGGACGTTATGGTTATACGAGTTGAGATGGAAAAAGTAAGGCAGCGGTTGCAAGAGATGGAAAAAAGGATCCCTACCCTAGAGAAATCCGTCCAGAAATTAGAGAAGGAGGTGACACTTCTAAAACAAACAAATGTTAAGATGGAACAAAAATTGGCAGACCAGGAGGATAGATCAAGAAGGTCAAATATAAGATGTGTTGGGATCCCAGAGCGAGCGGAGGGAGAAAACTGTACTGAATTTATGGAAAAATGGTTAAGGGAGAATAGTAGAGAAGGTACTCTCTCCCCCCTGTTTTCCATCGAAAGAGCACATAGGGTCCCCACAAAAAATAGGGCGCCAGTGGACTACCCTAGACCGATACTGGTGAAATGCCTTTTATCTAAGGACCGAGACGGAATATTAGCTGATGCTAGAATCTCAGAAAGATATCATATACACGGGGTAAAGATTAAACTCTTCCCAGATTATTCATTTAGAACTAATGCACAAAGAAGAGAGTTTATATCGGTCAAAAAAAGATTAAGGGAGGCAGGCATAAAGTACAGCTTATTTTTTCCGGCTAAACTAAGGGTAGAATATAATGGTAAGATTGTTTTTTTTCAGACTCCGGAGGAAGCTAGCGACTGGGCGGATGGGGAGGGTCTCTGAGGCGGGGGAGGGAGGAGGCGATAGGGGCCATAATGCTAAGTTAGGGAGTCGCCCAGACTGCTGATCTGCAGAAAGGGGGACTATTTAGATGGGAGGGTATATAGGGGATGTGGGTGGGGGGGCGTGGAAAGAAAAACGTTTTTTTTTTTTTTTTTTTTTTTTTTTTCTTCTCCTTCCCCCTCTGTTAGATGGTTAGGGTCCTTTCATTGAATGTGAGAGGGCTCCGTGAGAGGGTTAAAAGGTACGCTATCCTTGAGTGGATGAAGAGGTTCCTGCCAGCCATCATCTGCCTCCAGGAGACACACCTGGATAAGGAATCAGTGAGATGGTTGGAGAGGGGTTGGATGGTGGCGGGATATCATTCTGTACATACTACTTACTCCAGAGGGGTCTCAATTTTGATACATAATAAGATCAGATTTGAGGCTCTGGCATGTGAGGTCGATGACTATGGCAGGTAGCTTTTTTTATATTGCTATGTAGAAGGGAGAAAAACCGTACTCGCAAATATATATGTTCCACCACCTTATAAACCAGATGTTTTGTATCAATTGTATGGATTTATGTTAAATAAACAGGAATGTATACTGATTGCCGGCGATTATAATGCGGTTATGGATCCACTCAGGGACAGGATGTCTGGCAGAGGGGGAGGAGCACAAAATGTAGATTTATGTAAATTAGTCCATGAATTTAATTGGGTAGATGTTTGGCGGGTTCAGAACCCAGATGAAATTATGTACTCTTGTTATTCAAAGACAAACCAAACTTGGTCGAGAATAGATATGATTTTTGGAAACAAAAATCTAATATCGCAAAATAGGATTAGGACAAAGTATATACCTATGGCCCTGTCGGACCATAGCGCAATGGTAATTGAGTTGGATTTAAAAAAAATATATATTTTGCCGTTGTTTAAATTTAATCCCCATTGGCTATTATTGATCTCAGATATTGAGAGTATAATGGAGGAGTCAAAACTCTTCTTCACGGAAAATAACGGTTCTGTCGGTAGACTTGTGGTTTGGGACACTTTTAAGGCATTTTTGAGGGGAATATTGTTTAAAAAAGTAAATTATTGGAAAAAAAAGTACTAGAGAGAATGGGAAGGTACTGGAAAAAAAATTGCAAGAGGCTGGAATGGTATGTATGAGATATCCTACTGTACTCAATAAGAGAGTCTGGGAGGAAGAGCAGGAAAAGTTGAAGATATATCAATTAGAAAAAAGTAAGAAAGAATTGCTCTTTCAAGGGATTCAGTTAGCCTCGGAGGGTGAAAAGGTTGGAAAAATATTAGCAAATATAGTGAGAAATCAAAAAGGGAAATCATGGATTGGTGTGATCAAAGATGTTAAAAAAGTGTTCGGGGACTACTTCCAAGAGCTATACAAGTCTAGGGTACAATACTCAAAACAAGAGTTAGATTCATATCTAGACAAGATTGCCTTTAGTAGGATATCTAAGGTCCAAAAAGAATATTTGGAAAAAGAAATAACGGAGGCAGAAATAAATTTAGCTCTGGGGAAGGTTAAACTTGAGAAAACACCAGGTGGAGACGGGCTTCCCTTCGAAATATATAAAACCTTCTCCCAGGTATTAGTTCCAGAATTAAATACCGGATTCTATGAAAGAAGCAATTATTGCATTAATTCCAAAAAAGGGGAAAGAACAAACAGATCCCGGCTCATACAGGCCAATATCCCTCTTGAACACGGACGTCAAAATTTTGGCGAAAGTTTTGGCGGATAGGCTCTCAAGGGTTATTAAGGTAATAATAAATAAAGATCAGACAGGATTTATACCGGGTAGAACAATATACTCCAATATAAGGAGGCTATTCCTTAACATTGAAGCCAATAGATCAGACGTAGGAGAGAAAGCGATACTTTCATTGGATGCCCAAAAGGCATTCGATTGCATCGAATGGGAGTATTTATGGGCAGTACTAAGGAGGTTTGGTATAGGGGAGGGTTTTATAGGGTGGATCCAGCTAATATATCGTAACCCTAGGGCCAGAGTGGTTGTGGATGGGAGCTTGTCCCTGCCGTTTGCCCTATCACGAGGCACAAGGCAGGGATGCCCTCTCTCCCCACTGTTATTTGCAATTGCAATTGAACCTTTGGCAAATATAATAAGAAATGACAGGGAGATCAAAAGTTTCTCATATGTAGGTGGAGAAGAAAAACTGCTAATGTATGCAGATGATATTTTACTTTTTTTGCAAAACACTGGGGATCAATTTAACAAAGTGGTAGAGATAATAGACAAGTTTGGGTTTTTTTCTGGCCTAAATATCAATTGGGGGAAATCACACATGTTATTATTAGGAGATGGTCAACTACAGAGAGATACACGGGTGCACGTTCTTAAAAAACACGAAAATTTTAAATATCTTGGCATACAAATTTCTGGAAATATAGAAGAATATGAAAAACTAAATGTCCTCCCCTTAATAAAAGAATTAAGAGCTAAAATACACATATGGAAAAGACTACCAATGTCAATGCAGGGTAGGATAAATTTAATAAAAATGATCTTTCTTCCAAAGATACTTTATGTACTACAAAACGCCCCAGTAAGAATACCGCAGAATATTTTTAAATTATTTGATAGATTAATGGGGGATTTTGTTTGGAAGGGTGTGATGCCTCGGATAAAGAAGGAAGTCCTTCAGCTTCCAGTGCAAGAAGGAGGATTAGCGCTTCCCAATCTGTTTTTTTATTATTTAATAACACAATATGGGAACATAAAGGATAGTTTAGATAGTCAGGTGGGTAGGCAAGAATTAAATAGATGGGGATGGAAAGAGAAATGTAATCACTTAGAGGTGTTGGAGTCAGGTTTTTTGGGGAAAAAAATACTGGTAATAGGATACTAAATTTAGTAGAATATGTATGGGGGGAAATTAAGAAGATATTGGAGATTAAAGGGTTTTTGAAGTATACACCGATATGGAAAAATATTAATTTAAAGGAATTGGAAACAATAAGAGATTATATAGATTGGGGGAAAAAAGGAATGAAATATCTAGATCAGATTTTTGAGGAAGATAAGCTGAAGGATTTTAACATAATGGTGTCGGAATTTGGGATCCCCTATAGTGATATGTATAAATATTTCCAGCTTAGGAACGCATTGCGGACAGTAGTACAGGAGGATAGGTACAGAAGGGAAAAATCGGATTGGTTGGATAGGTTTGTGGCGGTAGGGGAAGGAGGTGGAACAACTGCAAAGAGATATAGGCTTTTGATGGAGGGAAAGAGAAAAATGATTACAATGCTTGCTGCGAAAAAATGGGAGAAAGATCTAGATTCCTTTACAGAAGAAAAATGGAGAGATGCTCTTGGAAACTATGCGACAGTTTCGGATAGGGGTTCGCACAAGATTTCACAATTTTTTATAGTGCATAGATTACATCGATCTCCATGGATGTTGAAAAGAATGGGAGTTAGAGTAACAGACAAGTGTCCAAAATGCTGCGAGGAGAGAGCCGATTTGATACATTGTTTTTGGAGGTGTCCCAAACTTCATAGATATTGGACAGATATAATGGAAACCGTGTTTTTGCTCCTGAAGGTTCGGTTGCCCAATGATCCAGTAATTTGTATTTTAGGGGCAATTGAACATTTGAAATTAAATAAAAAAATCAGATTGGTTTTGAATAAAGTATTATTTCAGGCCAGGTTCCTTATACTTAGGAAATGGATAACGGTAGATTTACCGACGGTTAGACAGTGGAGAAGAGCAATAGATAATCTAATCAAAGAAGAACGCGGGAGGAAGAATTATACTAAAAAGTCACCAAATCTCGACCAGGTTTGGAAAAATTGGTTACTTTAGTTTTTTTTGTTTTTTTTTTTGTTTTTTTTTTCACGCTCCCTCGCGGCCTTTTGGGGCTGGGAGGGAAGGACATGGGGGGTGGACGGGAGGGGGGTGGGGGAAAGAAAGGAAAAGAAAGCGAATAGTAATTATCGATTACCAATAATTGTTTTTTCACGTATTGTTGGAGCAATGTGTTGCTTTTTTATGGATGTATTTACTGTATGAAATTGAAATAAAGATATACAAAATTAAAAAAAAGTCATGATTCCTCCCTGCTTCTTGCTTGTGGACCAATGAGTCAATCAACACTACTCCTAAAGTCAAAGATATTGCAGCCTTCTCATTGGCCCACAAGCTAGAAGCAGGGAGGGATCATGTCTACTGATTTAAAAAAAAAAAATCTTGAATATTCAAAATTCCAAATATATCTCACTATATTCAAAGTACCTATATTCACGATAAAAATTTGCTATTCAAATATTCATGATCAACACTATGCTGTACCTTAAAATAATCAGAGTTTTACAGAGAATGTATTTAACAAGGTTCTTGAAACATTGCTCTATTGGTTTTCTGAAACAATACTTTGGTAGACTAATGTATTAAGGCTACTTTCACACTTGCGTTCAGAGCGGATCCGTCTGAGACGGATCGGCTCATATAATGCAGACAGTGGCTCCGTTCAGAACTGATCCGTCTGCATTATATTGTTAAAAAATTTCTAAGTGTGAAAGTAGCCTCAGACGGATCCGTCCAGACTTTACATTGAAAGTCAATGGGGGACGGATCCGTTTGAAAATTGAGCCATAGTGTGTCATATTCAAACGGATCCGTCCCCATTGACTTACATTGTAAGTCTGGACGGATCCGCTTGCCTCCGCACGGCCAGGCGGACACCCGAACGCTGCTTGCAGCGTTCAGGTGTCCACCTGCTGAGCGGAGCGGAGGCTGAACGCTGCCAGACTGATGCATTCTGAGCGGATCCGCGTCCACTCAGAATGCATTAGGGCTGGACGGATGCGTTCGGGGCCGCTTGTGAGCCCCTTCAAACGGAGCTCACAAGCGGACACCCGAACGCTAGTGTGAAAGTAGCCTAAGGCTGAAAATAGATCAAGGTCTAGTTCTGTGTCATCTAGTACATCTGTGGGCAGTGAGTCCAGCCAATCAGGTCGGATACCCCCACGATATCCCAGCCGCATAATGAAAAGGAAAGCGTCTCCTACACATTATAAGCAAAATTACCCGAAACGTAATGTTGATGACCCAACACCCAATACTAAATCCAAGGTAATTAATCTATCGGACAAAGTGTTGTCTCAATCACAATTGGATGTATTAAGTCTTGGCTTATCTTTTGTTCCATTGCAGCAATAAAAGATCTTAACCTTTTCGCTCGAAAGCTGATTTTTAAAAGGATGTTTTCTATCAAAGAAATGTCACAAGGTCTTTCTACCCCACAAGAGAAGGAAGCAGACACAATATTGGAAGAACTTTTGGAGGAGCAGGAACCAAAGATAGACGGATCTTGTGGTAAATTTCCACCTTCCCTTTTACTTAAGTCAACGAAGTTCCCCACACTCAATTTGTACCCTAATGTTCAGGCCTTTGTCCAGCTTGTCACCCGTGATCTCCAAAAATTGCGGCCACGTATCCACCTAGTCTAAATAATCTGTCTCTTAGACAGAGAAAAGCTGTAAAGGAATTACAAAAAATGAAGGACTTATTAAAGGCGGTAATATGGTAGTGTGGCCTAGAGATGCTTACAAAAAGGAGGCATATATGCAACTTAGGGATTCCACCTGTTATAAACGATTGACATTTAATCCGTGTGAACAATACAAACGGGAATTGGGTGCTCTTGTGGAACATGCTAGGGAGAATGGTATTATCACTCAGAAAGAAGCCCAAAGTTTGGTCCCTGAATACCCAAAAGTGGCGTGTTTATATCTACGCCCCAAAATCCATAAAAATGTGACATGTCCCCCCGGTCGCCCATCATGTCTGGGAACGGCAACTTATGTGAACCAGCTTGCAAATTTATTGATTTTATATTGCAGCCCCTTGTGGAACAACTGCCATCCTTTCTGAAGGACACAACTGATTTCTTACGCCGCCTTAATGATTTGCACCTTGAACTAGACATGTGGATTGCCTCATGCGATGTTGAATCGCTGTATACCAGTATTCGCCATAAGGACGATTTGGAGGTGGTCCGGTCCTTTTTGTCTATGTTTAACATAGAAGATGACCTGGGTGAGTTTATTGTGGAACTCTTGGAGTTTGTCTTGACCCACAATTTTTTTCTCTTCGGGGACGCCTTCTACCTACAGCTCCAGGGGACAGCTATGGGGGTGGCCTGTGCACCGTCCTATGCCGTCCTGTTCCTGGGGCTGTGGGAGAGGGAGGTGTTCCTTGCGGAGGTATATGGTGAAATTGGTGGTGTGGGCCCGCTACATTGACAATATATTTGTCGTGTGGCA
The DNA here is from genome assembly GCF_014858855.1 of Bufo gargarizans. Classification (NCBI taxonomy): domain Eukaryota; kingdom Metazoa; phylum Chordata; class Amphibia; order Anura; family Bufonidae; genus Bufo; species Bufo gargarizans. The sequence goes on along the minus strand of NC_058082.1, from coordinate 406,611,706 downwards.
GGGCCCACAGTCGGGATTCTCCGAATTGGTGGAATCACTTAATCGTGACAATAGGAACATCACGCTCACGTTCAGGATTGATAAGACCCATCTCGATTTTCTTGACGTACATATCATGGTGGATTAGTCTGGGAAGATATCCACTGACATGTTCCGTAAGGCGACATCTACCAACTCGCTTTCACATGCGCACTCTTGTCACCCATACAGCCTTATTCAGAGCATCCCATATGGTCAATTCCTGAGAGCTAGGAGGATCTGCTCAACGGACGAAGCATTCAATAGACAGTCCAGGGACCTGCACCAACGGTTTTTTGGAACGTGGTTATTCAGAAGCGAATATCATACAATGCCATCAAAAAGCCAAGCAAGCACAAAGAGATCCACTGTTGGTATATAGGCGCAAACGATACAACCAAGCTGATAAGATATGATTCATTACCTCCTATAATCCACAGTGGAAATCAATTCGGAACATACTGGCAAAACATTGGGAAATATTACAACTGGACCCCATTTTGGCAAAAATAATTCCCACCCGTCTGTCTATTACGTATAGACGTACAAAAAACTTAAAAGATCGTTTGGTGAATAGCTACCATCCAGGTCATCAGATCAAATTGAATCCTGACTCAAAAGGCACCAAATGGGTTGTTCCCCATGTGGGAAGTGTGTGGCATGTTCTAACATTGACAAAGTCTCCACTTTTGGCAATCCATTCGTGAATACCAAACAATACACCATTACACATACCATCACGTGTAATACATCTGGTGTTATATATTTGGGGATTTGTCCATGTCCACGTATCTAATTTGGGCTGACCTCCAGAGAACTCAAGAGAAGGACACGTGAGCACATTTTAGGTATCGAGGCGGCCAAGGATGAAAAAGATATCACCCTGTTAAAAACCATCCCAAAACACTTTAAATTGTTTCACGATTGTGATAGTACTCTATTTAGAATTTGTGGCATTGACAGGGTGTATATTACACCACGTGGCGGCAATTGGAGAAAGATCTTGGCACAAAAAGAAGTACGTTGGATCCATGAGTTAGATTGCATGACACCTAAGTGATTGAACGAGGACATGTCCTTTGCCCCTTTTCTCTAACAAATATGTTTATATACACTCACCTAAAGAATTATTAGGAACACCATACTAATACGGTGTTGGACCCCCTTTTACCTTCAGAACTGCCTTAATTGTACATGGCATTGGTTCAACAAGGTGCTGATAGCATTCTTTAGAAATGTTGGCCCATATTCATAGGATAGCATCTTGCAGTTGATGGAGATTTGAGGGATGCACATCCAGGGCATGAAGTTCCACCACATCCCAAAGATGCTCTATTGATGCTCTATTGGGTTGAGATCTGGTGACTGTGGGGGCCATTTTAGTACAGTGAACTCATTGTCATGTTCAAGAAACCAATTTGAAATGATTTGAGCTTTGTGACATGGTGCATTATCCTGCTGGAAGTAGCCATCAGAGGATGGGTACAAGGTGGTCATGAAGGGATGGACATGGTCAGAAACAATGCTCAGGTAGCCCGTAGCATTTAACCGATGGCCAATTGGCACTAAGGGGCCTAAAGTGTGCCCAGAAAACATCCCCCACACCATTACACCACCACCACCAGCCTGCACAGTGGTAACAAGGCATGATGGATATATGTTCTCATTCTGTTTACGCCAAATTTGTACTCTACCATTTGAATGTCTCAACAGAAATCGAGACTCATCAGATCAGGCAACATTTTTCCAGTCTTCAACAGTCCAATTTTGGTGAGCTCGTGCAAATTGTAGCCTCTTTTTCCTATTTGTAGTGGAGACGAGTGGTACCCGGTGGGGTCTTCTGCTGTTGTAGGCTGTAGCCTATCCGCCTCAAGGTTGTGCGTGTTGTGGCTTCACAAATGCTTTGCTGCATATCTCAGTTGTAACAAGTGGTTATTTTAGTCAACGTTGCTCTTCTATCAGCTTGAATCAGTCGGCCCATTCTCCTCTGACTTCTAGCATCAACAAGGCATTTTCGCCCACAGGACTGCCGCATACTGGATGTTTTTCCCTTTTCAAACCATTCTTTGTAAACCCTAGAAATGGTTGTGCGTGAAAATCCCAGTGACTGAGCAGATTGTGAAATACTCAGACCGGCCCGTCTGGCACCAACAACCATGCCACGCTCAAAATTGCTTAAATCACCTTTCTTTCCCATTCTGACATTCAGTTTGGAGTTCAGGAGATTGTCTTGACCAGGACCACAACCCTACATGCATTTAAGCAACTGCCATGTGATTGGTTGACTAGATAATTGCATTAATGAGAAATAGAACAGGTGTTCCTAATAATTCTTTAGGTGAGTGTATATACGCTAATTGGAGTCTTCTTGAGGTACCTCTGCGCAACATGGGTCCTTTGTTTTTAACCTGCTTATTTTCTTCTCATTTCCCCGTTCTTAAGTTGTCTTGTTTTATTTATTTCATATCTAGTACCACCTATGACATTTCTTGGAGCTGTGGACCATATCAGTGGAAGTGTGACTGCACTGACCTCCCTTTAAAACATTTTTTTTTTCTTTTTTGTATCATTATATCAATTTACTTATTCTTTTCTGCATAACTATTGTTATTTTCCAACTAGTTTTGGATCAAGTAATACCACAATCTCACCTGACTATGTGACTACAAAATATCTGTGGCAGCCTATAAATCCTTTTTCTGCACATGTTCTTTCTTTATACAGAATTTATTGCCTGCCAGTTTCAGTCTCTTGTATTCTGTTCGTGTTTATGCACTCTTTCACTCCCTCACTCCCCTCCCCCTGTTCTCCCTTCGCTTTTTATATGTGTATTCCTACAGGCTAGGCAAATCTTATACTTAGCACTCAATAATCTCCTGATGTCCTATATATATTACGCGAAGCGCTTGGACTAATATGTTGTCTAATTTGACAATATATAATAGTCCTTCACACATATGTTCTTGCACATTGCACTTTATAGTGCCTTTGATTACAGGTACTAATTGTTATTAATCATATATTTATGTATGTATTGTCTTTTTAGTCACCCTGCTATGGAATAATGTTCCAATGTTATCAGTACAATCCTTTATTGCCACTCGGCTGTCTTTATTTATCAACTTATTTTTCCATGTATTAGCTTGTTGAGGGAAAAACTTGATTTTGATCTCTGGTTATGCATTGCTTTATTCTTACCTGCTTGATTGGATGTACTTTTATTTATCTATTATCTGCAAATGTTTTGAATGAGGTCAGGGCCGCTTGTATATCATCCAGCATCATGATTATCCCGCCCCTGCTGCCTCTTCGCATGCCGGCTATTGGGCTGAGGGGGAGGTGGTGGCCGCAGTGTCATGTGCCTCATCACGTGACCGCCGCGTCACACCCGTCCCGCCTCTGGCGAGGTGTGGTTAGGTCGGGTCTGTGACGGCGCGGTCATGCGGTCTTGTCACGTGGCGCGCCTGCTCCGCCGTCTCCTCCCTTGGCACGCTTCTGTTGGTTTTTTTTTTTCTTTCTTTGCTCTGACACTGTGATCATGTTCTGCGGTCATGTGCTGCGTCACGTGACCGCCGTGTCAGCTTTGCTCCGACACCCTTTTTTTTATCTTACTTTCTTTCTTTGCTCTGACGCTGTGGTCATGTGCTGTGGTCATGTGTTGTGTCACGTGACCGCTGTGTCAGCTTCGTTCCGCCCCTATTCTGGGCACTGATTGGTCCACTAGACCTAAAGCTCCATGACTACTGATGGAGGTGTTACCTACGTTTTAAATTAATCCTTTCACACACCTGTGTGGGCAGTATATTAGGGGAGTGTTTGTTCATTTTTTCACATCCCCAGAAGAAGCCAGATTAACTGGCGAAACGGCGTTGGGTCAGGAGGTGGCTGAGAGATCGACACACCACTCAGGGTATGCTTATACTTTTTTCTTAATCACCAAGTCTGTTTATCCTCACATTTGTCTCCATTTGCCATTGCTTGGGGCTTATTGTCTTGAGGTGTCTTGGTGACCAGCACCTGATTATCTTAATATATTTTTCCCTGATTCCTGGTGTGCTGACCTCCCAGCCCTTCCTTGGGTCCTATTCATCTCCCTTGTGTTCCACCTTTGTGCTGCTTTTTTTTATCTTTATGTATGTATTTTTACATTGTCAATAAAGTTTATTTATATTTACTATGCGAAGATTTTTGTGCAATTTCTTTGGTGATAATGTATTAAAGCAGTTTATGAGGCTACAGATATTATTGACCTATCCTCAGGTTTTCCTCATGTAGATAATCAATAACAAATAGTTAGGAAACAACTCCTATCACCCCCACCTATCAGCTGTTTAAAAGGGTGTACAGTGCTCATTATAGTGCTGCATTTTCTTCAATGTTTACCTGGATGCCCCCCCCCCCCCCTCTTTCCCCAAGACTTTTCTCTTTCAATTTCTCTTCATTATGTAAATGACATATGAATGGCTACTATGATGGTTCTTTAAGGTAATACAATTATTTGGAATATGACTCTGGAATCAAATTTTCTTTGAAGTTCCAAAGTTCTATGAGTTGCAAAATTGTTTTATATTAATATTTTTCCTGGCACAGAGTTATGATTAAATGTGCCAGTATTGTAATAACTGAAGGACCCTGAGATTTTCCCAAATGAATGCAAACTTGGCACACATCCAATTTGCTAACATCTAATCATAATGATACTGCACTACCCAGAAAAGATGTATGTGTCAAGTTATGAACTGATTTACATTTTTACAATGTTTATCGCTGACCTTCTTATGGTCTGGTTGAAATAAACACCCCCCCCCCACCATTTTTTAAGTATAAAAAAAGTACTTTTGATTATCTGTTTATAAAACAATAAACATAGTACTGCACCTACAGATTTAGCAAGCATTGACATGTATTATTTACAGACTTTAAGCTAATGTTTCAATGGCATTTGTTGTCTCAGTTCTTTGTTGTGTAGTCTAGTTTCACATGGTTGTGTGCAGTCAAGGAAATATGGTCTATGTGATGGTCACATGTATCAGACCCCCTGCACATCAGCTGACCCAAACTCACTACATCATTTTAATCTATGATGCTGTTAGTTACAGCCTGACTACTAGTCAACTGTTGCATATTCACTGCATTATTTGAGAGCAAGGACTCACTGTCTGGTCTGCTGGGTATGGGGACAAATTATCATATTAATAACCATTTACTCCCGTACAGTAGGATTTCAGATAGAATCTGGTAATTTTCAGTTATAGCTACTAATTCTAATTGTGTCGGGTCGATGTCCCCTTTCAATAAAAGTGGCAAGAGCATCAGTAAGCAGAAAAGATAAAAAATATGCCCTTTGTGCTTCAGTGTGTGGCTTTTTATGCCAAAAGTTGGTGTGTAGCTTTTGTAAATGATCCCTTAATTGTCCACTAATCTGAGGAGTAAAAATGACCAAGCTACTAAAAGCATTGGGACCACCAGAAGAAATTATTCTCAGAGCCCATTGCAATATCTGTTTTTATTCAAATAAATAGACCCTAGTAGCAAGTGATTAACCTCAAAGGCAGCTCCAATACTTTTTCTTTCTTCTGGACCTATGGGGTCCACTACGGTATCAGATATTGGGCCCTCTGGACGATCCTCAATTGGTCTGCTGGACCAGTTGACACTGCATACTGCTGACTTTGTTGCAAAACAAAGAAATGTGATTTTTTTTTTAATCAAGATTTACTGCACAGTTGCTTAATTTTAATGGTTGATACATTGGGATAATGAAAGCAACTTTTTATTCAACAGAAATAAGGACTCTATATTATGCGCTCTACTAAGTGAATGCTAGTCTAGTTTGGAGGAGATGGATGACCTACTGAATTATACATGCATTTTGAAAAGCAGAATTCTAACTAATTTGTTACATAGAATATCTGCTCCATTGCTTTCCTCTTTGATTGAATCCAGCCCCACCAGCTGGGCATAAGATGAGGGATTCAAAAGTTTATACAGTCTTACTTATTGCATTAGTGCAGGAGTACAATCTTCCCAAATAAACCATACATCAAAAGCAATAAGACACTAATTTGATTCCTTCTACATGTTTTTTTTTTTGTTTTTTTTTTTGTTCCCTTCCAGATTCCTTACCAAATCTTTACTCCAACACAACAGGCTTCAGTCTAGCTTATCTAATATCCTAGTTATACCGTATGTGCTTTGCATCTAAAGCAATATTCAATCTCCTGTTCTCTTTTTTAATTATGTTATTTGCTGCTAGAACCAGTAGCCTTTTAACCATTTGTCACCCAAAAGACCAAAGTATTATTTTTTGCTTATCATTAAAAATGCAAACATTACATACAAAAGGCAGCAAAGCAGTGGATTTTCATGGCTCTTAGATTTATTGTATTCTTCCTTACATTTGCTTTTGACACAAAATATTTAAAATGTGTTGCATGAGATGGCTAGTAGAGATGAGCGAATAGATTTTTGGGAAAAATTTGTTTCAATCAGAATATATTTGGGGCGAATTACACTAAAAAAACACTATTTCCTGGCTGCTGAGAGACTTTATAGTGGTGTAGAACACTATGCCTTGCAGTAACACGCATAGAGAGTCTGCTGTGGTAGTGAAATAATACTGTTAGTCCGTATGACATGCAGATGACAGGCGTCACTCTTAGAATCACTGCACTTCACTTATTAGGGCAGTTACGGGGCCCAAACTGACCAAATAACTCGTATGAACTCAGCCTTACGGGTCAATGTTAGTGCCAAGAAGAAGTGCACTCCTTTTACACCGTTGCCAGCTGATTCCACATAGATGTTATCAGTACCTGCTCTGTTAAATGCTTATACAATTAGAGCCCCCCCAACACAGTGGATAGGGTGTCAGCAGTAAGTTTGTGTTGACGTCACTGATTAACCACTTCAACCCCGCTAGCTGAAACCCCCTTAATGACCAGGCCACTTTTTACACTTCTGCACTACACTACTTTCACCGTTTATTGCTCGGTCATGCAACTTACCACCCAAATGAATTTTACCTCCTTTTCTTCTCACTAATAGAGCTTTCATTTGGTGGTATTTCATTGCTGCTGACATTTTTACTTTTTTTGTTATTAATCGAAATTTAACGATTTTTTAGCAAAAAATGACATTTTTCACTTTCAGTTGTAAAATTTTGCAAAAAAACGACATCCATATATAAATTTTTCGCTAAATTTATTGTTCTACATGTCTTTGATAAAAAAAAATAATGTTTGGGTAAAAAGAAAAATGGTTTGTGTAAAACCAGATAAATATCTTGGTCAAATGTCAACTTTGTATAAAAAAATGGGAAGTGTTGTCTTATACCAAGATATTTCTCTCACCCAGCATGGGTATATGTAAAATGACACCCCAAAACACATTCCCCAACTTCTCCCGAGTACGGCGATACCAGATGTGTGACACTTTTTTGCAGCCTAGGTGGGCAAAGGGGCACACATTCCAAAGAGCACCTTTCGGATTTCACCGGTCATTTTTTACAGATTTTGATTGCAAACTACTTCTCACGCATATGGGCCCCTAGAATGCCAGAGCAGTATAACTACCCCACAAGTGACCCATTTTGGAAAGAAGACACCCCAGGGTGTTCCGTGAGGGGCATGGCGAGTTCCTAGAATTTTTTATTTTTTGTCACAAGTTAGTGGAATATGAGACTTTGTAAGAAAAATAAAAATAAAATCATAATTTTCCGCTAACTTGTGACAAAAAATAAAAAATTCTAGGAACTCGCCATGACCCTCACGGAATACCTTGGGGTGTCTTCTTTCCAAAATGGGGTCACTTGTGGGGTAGTTATACTGCCCTGGCATTCTAGGGGCCCTAATGTGTGGTAAGTAGTTTGAAATCAAAATGTGTAAAAAATGACCTGTAAAATCCTAAAGGTGCCACCTAGGTGGCAAAAAAGTGTCACACATGTGGTATCTTCGCACTCAGGAGAAGTTGGGGAATGTGTTTTGGGGTGTCATTTTACATATACCCATGCTGGGTGAGAGAAATATCTTGGCAAAAGACAACTTTTCCCATTTTTTTTTTATACAAAGTTGGCATTTGACCAAGATATTTATCTCACCCAGCATGGGTATATGTAAAATGACACCTCAAAACACATTCCCCAACTTCTTATGAGTACGGCGATACCACATGTGTGACACTTTTTTGCAGCCTAGATGCGCAAATCGGCCCAAATTCCTTTTAGGAGGGCATTTTTAGACATTTGGATCCCAGACTTCTTCTCACGCTTTAGGGCCCCTAAAAAGCCAGGGCAGTAAAAATACCCCACATGTGACCCCATTTTGGAAAGAAGACACTCCAAGGTATTCAATGAGGGGCATGGCGAGTTCATAGAAATTTTTTTGGGCACAAGTTAGCGGAAATAGATTTCTTTTTTGTTTTTTTCTCACAAAGTCTCCCTTTCCGCTAACTTGGGACAAAAATTTAAATCTTTCATGGACTCAATATGCCCCTCACGGAATACCTTGGGGTGTCTTCTTTCCGAAATGGGGTCACATGTGGGGTATTTATACTGCCCTGGCATTTTAGGGGCCCTAAAGCGTGAGAAGAAGTCTGGAATATAAATGTCTAAAAAAATTTACGAATTTGGATTCCGTGAGGGGTATGGTGAGTTCATGTGAGATTTTATTTTTTGACACAAGTTAGTGGAATATGAGACTTTGTAAGAAAAAAAAAAAAAATTCCGCTAACTTGGGCCAAAAAAATGTCTGAATGGAGCCTCACAGGGGGGGTGATCAATGACAGGGGGGTGATCACCCATATAGACTCCCTGATCACCCCCCTGTCATTGATCACCCCCTGTAAGGCTCCATTCAGACGTCCCTATGATTTTTACGGATCCACGGATACATGGATCGGATCCGCAAAACACATACGGACATCTCAATAGAGCCTTACAGGGGGGTGATCAATGACAGAGGGGTGATCACCCATATAGACTCCCTGATCACCCCCGTCATTGATCACCCCCCTGTAAGGCTCCATTCAGACGTCCGTATGATTTTTACGGATCCACGGATACATGGATCGGATCCGCAAAACACATACGGACGTCTGAATGGAGCCTTACAGGGGGGTGATCAATGACAGGGGTGTGATCAATGACAAGGGGTGATCAGGGAGTGATATGAGGTGATCACCCCCCTGTCATTGATCACCCCCCTGTAAGGCTCCATTCAGACGTCCATATGTGTTTTGCGGATCCGATCCATGTATCCGTGGATCCGTAAAAATCATACGGACGTCTGAATGGAGACTTACAGGGGGGTGATCAATGACAGGGGGTGATCAGGGAGTGTATATGAGGTGATCACTCCCCTGTAAGGCTCCATTCAGACGTCCGTATGTGTTTTGCGGATCCGATCCATGTATCCGTGGATCCGTAAAAATCATGCGGACGTCTTAATGGAGCCTTACAGGGGGGTGATCAATGACAGGGGGGTGATCATGGAGTCTATATGGGGTGATCAGGGGTGATCAGTGGTTCATAAAGGGTTAATAAGTGACAGGGGGGGTGTAATGTAGTGTAGTGGTGTATGGTGCTACTTTACTGAGCTGCCTGTGTCCTCTGGTGGTCGATCCAAACAAAAGGGGCCACCAGAGGACCAGGTAGCAGGTATATTAGACGCTGTTATCAAAACAGCGTCTAATATACCTGTTAGGGGTTAAAAAAATCACATCTCCAGACTGCCAGCGAACGATCGCCGCTGGCAGGCTGGAGATCCACTCGCTTACCTTCCGTTCCTGTGAACGCGCGCGCCTGTGTGCGCGCATTCACAGGAAATCTCGGCTATCGCGAGATGACACACGGATGCGTCCAGGAGGAATGAATCAACCACCTTCCGGACGCATCCGTGCGTTAGGCGGTCCGGAGGTGATTAATTTGCCCTTCCTCTGATCCGTTAGAATAATAACCCACAAAAAACTGATCTTGTCTGTGGAGCATATACCTTCACTCGGTCAGCATTTTTTCAATAATCCATCAGTATTGCTAATGCAAAAATAAATAAATAAACTGAATCTAAAATAGAGATGAAACGTGAATGGAATATTTGCATGTCTTCTGTGTTTTGTACTCACTCCTGCTTTTGGCTACCAAATTATAGGCCAATTCTGATGGGACCATACAGGCCTTACAGCTGATACATAGAAAGGATCCGTTGTGCGTCTTATTTTTCCTTCCTTCTGACAGATCAGAAGAAAGGTCAAATAAATTATGTCAGCCAGGTCGAAAGGCAAAATAGTGGCCCAGTCATGAAGCGTGGGGGGAGGGGGTCAGAGAGCGTGTAGATGGAAGCAGCAGCATCAGGATGCCACAGAGTGGCAAGGTGACAGTGTTGAGATGGCAGTAGCAGCAGCAGCAGCAGCATGAGGATACCACAGAGTGGCAAGGTGATATAGTGTGGAGATGGCAGGATCAGCAGCATCAGGAAACCACAGAGTGGCAAGGTGACATAGCGTGGAGATTGCAACAGCAGCAGCAGGACTACCACAGAGTGGCAAGGTGACATAGTGTGGATATGGCAGTAGCAGCAGCAGTCTCAGGATACCACAGAGTGGAAAGGTGATATAGTGTAGAGATGGCAGTAGCAGCAGCGGCAGAAGGATTCCACAGAATAGCAATTTGACATAGTGTGGAGATGACAGCAGCATCAGGATACCACACAGTGGCAAGGTGACATAGTGTGGAGATGGCAGCAGCAGCATCAGGAGACCACCGAGTGGCAAGGTGACATAGTGTGGATATGGCAGCAGCAGTAGGATACCTCAGAGTGGCAAGGTGACATAGTGTGGAGATTGTAGAAGAAGTTGCATCAGGAGACCACATAGTGACCCGGTGACAGTGTGGGGCGGTGGGTGGCAATACCAGTACCCGCTGACGATGGTGGGTGAAAGACGTCCGTATGTGTTTTGCGGATCCGATCCATGTATCCGTGGATCCGTAAAAAGAAGTGGGTGGTGGGTGAAAGAAGGATCGCTTGGCATCAGATGTGTGGCATCAGGCGGGTTGCAGCATCAGAGTAGTAGCTGTGGCAGGTAGTCAGAAGAAATGGATCTCTTTTATCAAAGTGTTTATGTGGCACCATGGATGATCTAGTCTGATGCTTCAGGAATTGGTGGTTGGAAATTCTGGCTGATCCACACCTGATAAAGGTCAAGCTCTCCACATTTTAGGTGGATAGGCAAGTTATCCTTGGGGTAACTATGGTGCCCCGATGCGAAGGCATAGGAGGACATTGTCGCAGGACCAATGGCGTGATAACGTGGAGGTGGAAGCGGCATGACCTGGCCAAGTTGCTGGTGTGGCTGTACAGGAAGCACATTCACCCAGTGGGCTGTAAAGGACATGTACTGCACGTTCAGCTTCTGTGCCGTTGGATGCATGTTCCCATACTGCTGTCTCTTGTCAATCTCTTCGGTGATTGATTGCTGACGGAATGTGTGACGAGGAGGAGTAGGAGCATCTGGACCAGCAGAAGAAGGGAATGACAGACAGCTCCCTTTGGCTGAGGTGGTGGAGCCTTGACTGCCTGAAATCGGGTGCGTGCCAATTGGTGATGCAGTGATTGCAGTGGAAGGCTGCATCAGCAAATCAGAGCCACGGATCTCACAGGCCACTTTATGGTGATGCTGCATATGTTGACGCAGGGCCATGGTGCCAACATTGGCACCCTGGCCATGCTTCACCTTCTGCCCACAAATTCTACGTATGGCCATGTTAACCTCTTCCATCGGCATAAAAATAAAACTGCCACACCGCCGAGTAGGTGATTTTTTTTCCCCAAACAGTCTGCACTGACTTACTGCTTCCGCCGCTGCCTCAGTGAAACCCTGCACCACTACTTCCCGGGCAGGTAGGCTGATGTAAAGGTGGTCTATTCCGGACATGTTTTGCTCCCGACCTACAACTGTTGCCACCCTGCTAACTCCCAGCCATGCTATCACCTTGCTGGCTCAGCTGCTGTATCACAGGCAAGTTGCCACACTCTTCTTCTTCTGATGATGAAGACCCTTCTGCACCCAAATCCCAAGTGCGATCGCCTTCATCATCATCGAGTAGTGTTTGCATGTCACTGATGTCCTCTTCAACGGTCTCTGGGTCAGGAGCCTGACCACTCCCTACACCACCTCCCAAACCTCTCAATAAGCTCATCCACCCGAGACATGGGATATGCATAGAGTTAAGCGGACACCTGGATGTTCGGGTTTGACGGGTTCGGCCAAACTTCAGAAAAAATGAGTTCGGGACCCGAACTTGACCCGAACTTGACCCCGAACCCAATTGAAGTCAATGGGGACCGAAACTTTTGAGCACTAAAATAGCTGTAAAAATGTCATGGAAAGGGCTAGAGGACTGCAAATGGCATCAAAATGTGGTTAAGAGCATGGCAAGTGCTCTGGAAACAAATGTGGATAGGGAAATGACTTTAAATAACATAAAATACGTAAAAATAAAACAAATTATAATGTTGATCTAGGAGGACGAGGTCCATATGGAGTAGGAGGTGGAGGAGGCGGTGGATGTGGCGGTGTAGGTGGAAGCGGCAGGTGGAGTAGGAGGTAGCCTACACTGTTTTTTTGTTTTAAAATCTAATTTTTAAATTAGGGTACACCCCAAAACATTGGGAAATATAACCAGTGATAACCCCCTCCAGTCATGCTAAACACACGTTCAGACAATACACTGGCTGCAGGGCAGACCTGCACCTTCAAGGGGTAAAGGGCAAGCTCAGGCCATGTGCCCAATTTGGAGACCCAGAAGTTGCAGGGGCTGACCCCTGTCAGTCAGTTCGTGTAGGCGTATGCAAACTTACTGCTCAACCATGTTGCACGTCCCCGTGATGTTCACAATCAAATTTAATATCTGCTCTATCAATTTTCTATGTTCTTTTCTGTGCCTACAATGGTGATCACGGGTGGCGGGGAATCAGGGTTCCACGCCGGAGAGGGAGCGTGAGAAAGAGAGACCACATCCAAGGGGTGATTATTTTTTTCAAATTTATTATTATGGGGTTGAATTATGGGAGAAATTATTAAAGCATAAAAGTGTGACAACTTTTTAAAGTTTAAGCAATGAATGAAAGGATGTGGCGCGCATTAATTACTGAAGAATTTCTTAAATTTTATTCCCTGTTACCTATGCAGAACAGGGGTTTATTCACGTCTAAAATTGTTTATTGTCACCCGAAAATGTTAAAGAAAAATGATTGAAATTTTATTAAGCTGTCAACTAGGTAGAGGAAGGGTATATTACACCCAAAAATTGGTGAATTACACCCCAAAATTTAACAGACAAATTATTATTATTTTTTTTACCTGTCTACTCGGTATAGCAGTGGTACATCACACCCAAAAATTTGTGAATTTCACGAGAAAATTTAACTGACAAAGTCTACTATGTATATCAGTACAAAACCTACAAAGACTGCCAGACAGCTTATGATATATTATTACCGGTACTTTATTATAAAATTACATAAATTGACAAACATGATTAAAAGAAAGTATGGTGCAGGAGAAAAGAGAAGACAACATCACTGGAGGATAAACACAGCAGATGCATGTCCATACATCAGTCCATCTGTACGATACATTGGAGGATAAAGTGCAAATGCAAACATTTCATATACAAGCACCAACCCCAATGCGCATTTCGCGCGTATTCTACATCGTCTCTGTGACTCAGGAAGTGAGAGAAAAAAGTGCATCCAGCACCAGAGAAATGCATGTGATCACGTGATCGCCCTGTGATCACGTGATGACGGTGTTAACACGGAAGGGCTACATCAACATTAATCTGTCACCTCCTCCTGTGCCACATCCTATTTCATCATTGCCAGCAGTGTTTTTTCAAGGAGAGATAGAAGTGGGATAGTTACGGCATCATCGGCACTGGCCATGTTGGTGGAGTACTCGAAACAGTGCAACAAGGAACACAGATCTCGCATGGAGGCCCAGTCATTGGTGGGGAAGTGGTGCTGTTCCACAGAGCGACTCACCCGTGCATGCTGCAGCTGAAAACTCCACTATCGCCTGCTGCTGCTCGCATAGTCTGGCCAGCATGTGCAAGGTGGAGTTCCACCTTGAGGGCACGTAGCATATAAGGTGGTGAGCGGGAAGGCAAATTTAGGCTGCAGCGCAGGGTGAGAACGCAATTTATGCAGCAGCTTTGACATATCTGGGTAATTTTTAAGGAATCTCTGCACCACCAAATTCAGCACATGCGCCAGGCAAGGGATGTGCATCAAAACGGCTAGTCCCAGAGCTTCTAAGAGATTTTGCCCATTATCGCACACCACCAGGCCGGGCTGAGGATCACTGGCACCAACCACTCATCAGTCTGTTGTTCAAGGCCCGTCCACAGCTCCTGCGCTGTGTGTGGTTTGTCCCCCAAAACAGATAAGTTTTAAAACTGCCTGTTGTAGTTTACCCCTGGCTGTGCTGAAGTTGGTGGTGAAGGTGTTACGTTGACCGGATGAGGAGCCGGTAGAGGATGAGGAAGCGGAGTAGGAGGTGGAAGCAACAGGAGGCAAACTGAAGCGCCCAGCAATCCTCGGTGGTGGAAGGACATGCGCCAAACTGCTATCCGCCTCAGGCCCCACCGCCATTGCATTTACCCAGTGTGCTGTTATGGAGATATAACGTCCCTGACTGTGCTTACTGGTCCACGTATCCGTAGTGAGGTGCACCTTGCCACAGATGGCGTTACACAGTGCACACCTGATTTTGTCCCCCAGTTGGTTGTGCAGGGAAGGGATGGCTCGCCTAGAAAAGTAGTGGCGGCTGGGCATGACGTACCAGTGGGACAGCCACCGCCATAAGGCCTTTAAAACGTTCCGTCTCCACCAGACCGAATGACAGCATTTCAAAAGCCAGTAATTTAGAAATGCTGGCATTCAGGGCTAGGGATCGCAGGTGGGTACGGGGGTCCTTCCTCTTCCTTTTCAGTGTTTGGGAGATGGCGAGCTGATTGCTTCAGTGGGACATTGTGGAGATGCTTGGTGACCCAGGTGCTGGTGTTGCTGGCAGATCCTCTGTTTGCGGGTTGGCAGGTGGCCACTCCAGAGGTTAAAGAGGCCGAGAACTACAGCAGAAGAGGAAGCAGGAGGAGCCAGAGACCTTTCTTGGTTTTTGAGGTGTCCACTCCACTGCAGCTCGTGCTTTGCACTTAGATGCCTGGTTATGCAGGTTGTGCACAGGTTGAGAACGTTTATGCCTCGCTTCAGGCGTACTGTCTAGAGGACGGATGCTCCACTTTTGCACCCTGCTCCCTCTTATGCTGTGCTGGCGGCTCTGTGCGACCACCGCCTCTTTCTCCGAACTACATAGGTCACTCACATGACCTTGATTCAAAGTTGGGTCGAGGACCTCATTGTCCTCCACCCAGTTTTCACCTCTCCTTGTCGGTCTGCACACTTTCGAAAGACACAGCAGTTGGCACCTGTGTTTCGTCATCATCTCGAGAAGTGCTGTGATGGTCCTCCCATGTACTCATCTTGAAAGATAAGTGGTTGGGCATCGGTGCTCTCAATCTCTTCCACTTATGGGGCAGGGCTAGGTGGATGGCCCTGGGAAACCCTGCTAACAGAGTCATCAAAAAGCAGAAGAGACTGCTGCATGACTTGGGGCTCAGACTGCTTGGCTGATTTGCAAGCGGGTGAGTTGAAAGACTGATGGACATGGTCTGCAGGTGCCAACTCTGATCTTTCAGCAGGAGACTGGGTAGGAGACAATGTGAAGGAACTGGAGCCACTGTCAGCAACCCAATCTACTATCCCCTGTACTTGTTCAGGCCTCACCATTCATAGAGCCTCATTAGGCCCGACCAAATAAGTGTTGTCGCCTACTCACACCTGAGGAAGGGGTTTCACTTGTGTGTGTAGCTGGCACAGATCGATCACGCTTTGAGCTTGCATAAAATGGCCGCCGCCACTGCCCACCTAACTGACTTATAAAAGTTATTTTTTTTAGGTCACTGGGCTCAGGGCAGGATAAAAATATTGTGCCCTGCACCCACACAGCAAAATGTATGTAGATTGCTGAGTTAGATTCACGTTTTGAACAAAGATTCAGTACTATTCCCTCCCTGAAATCACCAGCTGCATCCTCTCCCTACACTAGGTGAGTGCGTGCAGCGCTATGTGACTCTAGCTTATAAAGAGGCTGGATCACATGCTACTCTGGCCAATCACAGCCATGCCATTAAGATAAGATAAGATGCCTTTATTGTCACTGTACAATACAATGTAATGCAATGTACAAAACAATTAAATGTTGTTCGGAGCAATCCTAGATGCCATGGACAGAGGAACAAGAACTGACATTTAAACTAAAGCATTACACTGGAAAAAAAAAACAAAAAAAAAAAACATTGCACTAGAAAGCATTACTATTCACAGTTCATAGTTCACAGCATATATATAGCAAGAGCAAAGTAGGAAGTGCTTATGAGTATATATACACACTGATTCAGACACCACTGCAGACAAGAGATCATCATGGGTTCATGAATGCAGCAGTCACTTTCAGTCTGTGGTAGTTTCTATCCTAGGAAGGGGCAATAATCTCTGAGAATTTAGGAGACTGATTGTTTTGGGGTAAAAGCTGTTCTTCAGCCTGTTGGTGCGGACATGTAGGGCTCTAAGACACCTACCAGAGGGTAGGGGAATGAAAAGGCTGTGGCCGGGGTAAGTTGGATCCCCGCAGATAATTTTTGCCCTGTTGCTGCAGCGAGCAGTGAAGATGTCATCCAGTGATGGTACTCAGCGTACCATTGATTCTGCCAGCCATTCTGATGATGCGCTTGAGGGAATTCTTGTTCTCAGAAGATCAGCTGGAGTACCACACTGTAATGCAGTATGTGATTCTATGGTGCACCTGTAAAAATTGACTAGCAGCTGTTTTGGGAGTTGTGCTATCTTCAGACTCCTCAGAAAATAAAGCCTCTGAAGGCCTTTTTTGGTAATTTCTGTTGAGTTTTTTATCCATGACAGGTCCTGACTAATATGAACTCCCAAGAATCTGAAACTTTCAACTATATCCACGTTTCCACCGTTAATGCTAATGGGATGGTGTCTATTTTGTTTCTTCTTCCTAAAATACAGAATTAGTTCCTTTGTTTTCTTGGTATTGAGTATGAGGTTGTTGTTCTTACTCCATCTCTCTATGTTCTCAACCTCTTTCCTATAGGCTGTTAGTAGGCATGGCTGTGATGGCTTCTAAGGGCACACAGTTAAACGTTTGTTGATTGGCTGCTCTGCAGCCTTTCAAAAAGCGCAGAGAAATTGACGCACACTTTATAAATTATTTTATCATATATTGATCGTGACAATTTAAAGTTTTATATTGTAGTTTGGGGAATATTTAATCATGTTGACAGTGATAACTAAGATTTAATTATATTACTAGTCGATAATTATTAGGACTTGGTAGAATCTTTAATATGATTTTTTTGTATGATGTGATATACAGTGCTGCCCATAATTATTCATACCTCTGACAAATTTTGACTTAAAGTTACTTTTATTCAACCAGCAAGTAATTTTTTGACGGGAAATTACATAGGTGTCTCCCAAAAGATAATAAGACAATGTACAAGAGGCATTATTGTGGGAAGAAAAAAAAAAAAAAAAAAAAAAAACATTTCTCAGCTTTTATTTACATTTTAGCAAAAAATACCAGATGTTCCGCACTGGTCGTGGTCGGAAGCCAAAAGTGACACCTGTGGTGGCCAGGAGGATAGTTAGAGAGGTGAAAAAGAATCCAAGGATCACCACCAAGGCCATCCTGGTGAATCTGGGCTCTGCTGGTGGCAATGTTTTAAGGTAGACAATTAGACAATCCAACGGACACTGCACAATGCAGACCAAGGAGGACGCCCCTTCTCCAGATAAGGCATAAAAAAGCTTGCTTGGCCTTTGCAAAATCTCATCTGGACAAAGAAGACTTCTGGTCTTCTGTGTTATGGTCAGCTGAAACAAAAATTTTATTGTTTGGTCACAATTATGTTTCCTTCATTTGGCGTAAAAAAGGAGAAGCCTTCAACCCAAAGAACACCATCCCCACTGTCAAACATGGTGGTAGGAATTTTGCTTTGGGGGTGTTTTTGAGCCAATGGACCAGAAAACCTAATCACAGTAAACAGCACCATAAAAAAGAGCAATACATGAGGATTCTCAACGACAACATCAGGCAGTCTGCAGAGAAACTTGGCCTTGGGCACCAGTGAACATTTCAGTATGACAATGATCCAAAACACACAGCAAAAGTGGTGAAGAAATGGTTAGCAGACAACAACATTAACGTTTTGGAGTCAAGACTTGAATCCATTTGAGAATCTGTGGAGGGAGCTAAAGATCAGGGTGATGGCAAGAAGACCATCCAACCTGAAAGATTTGGAGATCATTGCTAAAGATAAATGGGCAAAAATACCTGTGGAGACATGCAAAAAACTGGTCTTCAATTATAGGAAGCGTTTGATTGTTGTAATAGCCAATAAAGGCTTTTCTATTGATTATTGAGAAGGGTATGAATAATTTTGGACTGGACACTTTTTGCTCAAATGTAAATAAAAGCTGAGAAATGTTATTTTTTTTCCCACAATAATGCCTCTTGTACATCGTCTATTTATCTTTTGGGAGACACCTACTGTATGTCATTTCCCGTAAAAAAAAATTACTTGCTGGTTGAATAAAAGTAACTTTAAGTCAAAATTTGCCATGGGTATGAATAATTATGGGCAGCACTGTATATTTATATTTTAATCTGCTCCGGTGGCCATCTCCCTGTATATATGTGCTTCTGTTTTTATTACCATGGCATTATCCTTTTGCAGTCACAGCAACAAGATCACGTGATCTGTCTGGGTCATGTGGTGTGCCGATTCCTGTGACGCGATCTCTGATGTACCTGACATATTCGGGTTATGTCCGGGTTGGGGCTGTCTGACTTCCGTTCATGTGGTTTGTCATGTGGTCGGTCAGCTCTCACGTGGCGTGACTTGGACGGCCATCGCTCTGGATTTCCTTAGGATTCACTGGCGATATATTGGTCCGATCATGTGATCATGTATGGATCACATGGTCAGGAGTAAAATCGCGATATCAGGATTTAGGGCGTAGCATGGTCTGACCGATCATCTCACTCCAGTTTTGCTACACCACTGATGCAGCCCACAAAAGCAAGTTGGGTTTATCGATTCCAACACCTTAATTAAATTGTCAGTCTGGGGATCAGTTTAAGGCCTTTTAAGCAGCATCAGCAGTAGCATGGTAATAAAAATGAGTTTAAGGTGACATGCTTTGGAGATGTCAGCATGAGGAGGCCACATAGTGGCACAATGACTGAGTCTGGATAAAAGACTAAGGCCACAGATTGTTGAGAAAGATGCAGATGTAAACAAATGTGTGGAGCTGTAGGACGGTCACCTGCAGATTAATGCAGCAATCAAAATCAAGTTGGGTTTGTCGGTTCCTCCTCAGGTCATGTTAGGCGCATAAAAGAACAAAGAAAGTTGATAAGTAAGATATCCAAATGGATCGTGGATGTCCAGGGGACATGCAATCAGGCAGAAGTTATCTAGAGTTAGCAAAGTGGCAGCAGGGCCTCTCCTGTATAACTTTTCCTCATCCAAAATACAGAAGTGACATTCCCTGTAATTTTTTATTACTCATTCCAATAACAGGGCATCTTAAGAGTTCTTAAGAGTGTATTGTTATTACTCATTCCAATAACAGGGCATCTTAAGAGTCCTTAAGAGTGTATTGTTATTTATCGTCGCTACTTCCACGAGTCGGGGGGGATGTAATTTGCGAACAACCCGTTATCCTTCCTTGGATGTGGTACCTTTTCTCAGGCTCCCTCTCCGGAATCAAACACTAATTCCCTGTTACCTGTAGTTTACAATGGTTTTGAGCTGACAATAAATCAAAAGTTGATAAGCCAGACATCCGAATGGATCATCGCCGTCATGGGGATGTGCCATCGGCCTCAGGTTAACTAGAGTCACCAAAGCGGCAGCAGGCCACCGCCCATAATGTTTTAGATCAGGCATCCTCAAACTGCGGCCCTCCAGATGTTGTAAAACTATAACTCTCAAAATGCCCTGCTGTAAGCTGATACCTGTAGGCTGTTTGGGCATGCTGGGAGTTGTAGTTTTGCAACAGCTGGAGGGCAGCAGTTTGAGGATGCCTGTTTTAGATGGTCAGATTAGCAGGCCCTTGCTCCTAATGTTTTTGAGGGTCACCAGCAGGCCATCAATCATAATTTTTAAATGGTGTGCATGATGCCCTCCTTTATGTGTAACTAAGGGTGTATCGGAGTGCCTCTTCCTTGTAATTTCTAGCAGCACTTGCACTTTATATACAAGTATATATTTAGGAAAGAATGTTTTCTATCAATTTCAATGTCATTATGTAAAAGTGGCATACTATTCGGACAACATAGTTCCTAGCAGCTACCAGGAAGTCCAAGATGCATCCATACATCCTCTCTATGCTGTTACAGAACCATTTTAGTGGTGTTACCATCAATTTCTGATATTTTCTTATTAACCAAGCACCCTCCCCTCTTCAGAGCAGGGGGCACCTGGTTTAATGCTTGGGTTCTCCCATTGACTTCCATTATAATCGGGGGCTCAGTCGAGCACCAGAATATCATGATGTGTTCGGCCTAAGCACCCGAGCACTACAGCGCTCGATCAATACTAGTATGGACTCAAGTAAATAGTTACTGTATTTTTCGCCCTATAAGACACACCTTCCCATGAGACGCACCTAGGTTTTCGAAGAGGAAAATAAGAAAAATATTTGGAACCAAAAGGTGTGCTTTTTGTGTGTTTTGAACTAATGGTGGTCTGTGAATGACACTATTATGAGGGTATCTCAGGATCTGTGGATGACACTGTTATGGGGAGCTTTGGATGGCACTGTTATGGGGGAGATCTGTGGATGGCATTGTTATGGAGGCATCTGTGGATGGCATTGTTATGGGGGCATCTGTGGATGGCACTGTTATGGAGGGAATCTGTGGATCACACATACAGTATATAGCATCTTATACTATATATGTGTCATCCACAGATATCCTCCATAACAGTGTCCCTATGTATGCTAAATAGTGACCCCAATACAGGGGGTGGAGTCAGTCAACTGGTGTTGAAATATCAGCAGGGCCTGATGCAGTCACTGTACTCTGTTACACCAGGCCCCACACACCCCACACACACCAGTATTCATATGTAAACTGTAGGCAATCCATATGTAAACTGCAAGGTAGTGCAATCCACATAGTACTCACTATGAAACTCCCATACTAGCAGGCACTGCAGGCTGGCCAGTCACTCACTTCCTCATGTGCCTGCTCCGCGTGCTTCATTAATAAAGTGGGAATAGCATGTGCATGAGGAAGTGAGTGACTGGCCAGCCTGCCTGCTAGTACGGGCGTTTCATAGTGAGTACTATGTGTATTGCGCTACCTTGCAGTTTACATATGAATACTGGTGTGTGCAGGGCCCAGTGTATTAGAGTAGCGGGCCCCACCACGAGTTGCCGGCCTCCTGCCCCTGTTTGCTGATACATCGCAGCGAGCAGTGTATCAGTGTTAGCGGAGTAAAAATGTAAGTATTCGCCCCATAAGACACAGGAGCATTTCCCCCCCACTTTTTTTGGGGGAAAGTGTGTTTTATGGGGCTAAAAATACAGTATATGGTGTTACCAGTTACCTATCATCTGCTGGTCTACATTTTAATCATCCAGAATTACTTATGTATCCATATATACATATGGTATCCATATTGAAAACGAAGTAAACTGGTAGCTAAATCTTTTCACATGTTTATTTGCAAATTATTTAATTAAGAGATATTTTTTTTTTTTAATTTTACACAACAAATGAGCCTACATTTACTGCTGGTGCCATATAAGTAGTGTGGTGTTTAGTACCCTGTAGGAATTTTCATTTACTAAATGACATACTTAGTGTTGTAGATCATAAAAATGTTGAAAGATTCATTTGCTACAGTAGATTGTACTCTAGTTTAAACTTTCTGTATATAGAAACCGTTGTTGGAGTAAGTGTAGTTATGTAAGTTTTGACGTTTAAACAAAGTTTTCAAGGATGAAGTATTCTTTAAGACTACTCTTATGAGATAATGAGTTTGCTATGTACAATATAATTGTTCAAATTTCCATTATATAAAAAAAAATTAGGCTTGCCTTGAATATTGAGTGGTGAAAGAGTTTATGTTGAATGAGAGTCAGTATTATATTAAAAAGCAGAATTGAAATATAATCTTTCTGTTGCAACTTATACAGTATATGCATTGTTTAAGAGAGTGTGGATAACCTTGTAAATAAAACCTATCTATAGATCAAAGTTGCTCCAGTTCCCTGAAAATTAGTGGTCGCCTCAAAAAAGATGTTACAAATGTTTTCTCTTTATACATACATACATACACATACACACACATACACACACACACACACACACACACACACACACACACACACACACACACACACACACACCCCTTTAAGCTTTTGAACACAATGGCAGCAATAGCAAATAATGTCAGAGAGACACCCACATATATAGCTATGGGTAAACAGATATTTGACAGTGTTAACATACAGCATATTTAAAAACACACTGGGCTCTATGCTTTTCAAATTGTTCCCTTATTGTTTCCAAAAATGTTCCCTTATTGAGGGCAGATGGTGTTTGAACACACACTGTGTTATGAGAAAAAGATAGAGGCTTGTTAGGATCAAGTGTCCAAAAGTGCTGGCTCAACTAGGCAGATCCCTGGGCCTATTTATACACACACATATTAATGTCAGAAAAAACAGTGGCCACTGAGGAAGGAGACAGGAATAGTCCCCGAAACGCGTCTGGCGTAGGCAAGACACTCGGTCATTAGATTGAAATAGCCGGACACATGCCGGATAATGCCGACTGAATTATCCATAAGTGAAACGCTTCATTAAGGCAAGCTCATAAAGCATACATAAGAGGTATCCTAATAAAACTGAACCATATGAAAAAGAACAGGGAAAAAGAACTAACCGCTACATTAGCTAGAATCTCTACCTTAGAAAACAGGAATAAACAACACCCTTCCTTAGGGCTGTTTCATACGAGCGGATGCCGTGCGTGACATCCGCTGCGTGAATGACAGCCAAGACCCGATTGATAATGCTCCGTGCCTCTCTGTGATCTCTTTACTACGAAATCACAGTGACAACTTTATCTCACTGTGATTTCGCAGTAAAGAGATCACAGAGAGGCACGGAGCATTATCAATCATGTTACTGCTCCATGCTTCTGCTCTCCGCATTGGGTCTTGGCTGTCATTCACGCAACGGATGTCACGCACGGCATCCACTCCTGTGAAACAGACCTTAGAGACAACAAATGATCTACGCATCGAAAGGGACAAATTAATGCATCTCCTTTATTATAATTTTACTAAGTCTCTCTTGCACACTAAGGCTAGATAATACGTAAAGCAGGGAAACTCCTAGCCTCAAAAATTAAGCACCAGCAGGCAAAATCTAGAATCCCCTTTCATTTACATCCTATAACTAAAGAAAAACTTATTGACCCAAGAGATATAGCTGAACAATTCCGCCTCTACTACAATGACCTATACTATCTTAAGGACAGCTTATCCCTTCCAACTGATTATGAATCACTAGTACAAGACTTCATAGATAGAGCCAAATTACCTCGGCTTTCCCAGACCCACTTAGCACTATTAAATGCACTAATCCGAGAACCTGAATTGAATAAACTAATCCTATCCCTCTCCCTAGGCAAATCCCCAGGCCCTGACGGGTTATAAAATGAATATTATAAACAATATTATGCTACCTTAGCCCCCTTCCTTCTCCCATTGTTTCATAATATGATGTCTGGCTCTCCCTTTCCTTTGAATATGTTAATGTCATTGATTGTTACATTTCCCAAACCTGGAAAATCCCCTGATTCTCCCCAAAACTTTAGACCGATTTCCCTTCTGAACTCTGACATAAAAACTTTGGCTAAACTGATTGGTTCCAGGCTAGCCTCAATCCTTCCCCAATTGATAGGTGATGATCAATCTGGTTTTGTGAAAGGCAGACAGGCATCTGATAATACAAGACTAGAGTTGAGCGAACACCTGGATGTTCGGGTTCGAGAAGTTCGGCCGAACATCCCGGAAATGTTCGGGTTCGGGATCCGAACCCGATCCGAACTTCGTCCCGAACCCGAACCCCATTGAAGTCAATGGGGACCCGAACTTTTCGGCACTAAAACGGCTGTAAAACAGCCCAGGAAAGGGCTAGAGGGCTGCAAAAGGCAGCAACATGTAGGTAAATCCCCTGCAAACAAATGTGGATAGGGAAATTAATTAAAATAAAAATTAAATAAATAAAAATTAACCAAAATCAATTGGAGAGAGGTTCCATAGCAGAGAATCTGGCTTCCCGTCACCCACCACTGGAACAGTCCATTCTCAGATATTTAGGCCCCGGCACCCAGGCAGAGGAGAGAGGTCCCGTAACAGACAATCTGGCTTCATGTCAGCAGAGAATCAGTCTTCATGTCATAGCAGAGAATCAGGCTTCACGTCACCCACCACTGTAATAGTCCATTTTCATAAATTTAGGCCCAGCACCCAGGCAGAGGAGAGAGGTCCCGTAACAGACAATCTGGCTTCATGTCAGCAGAGAATCAGTCTTCATATCATAGCAGAGAATCTGGCTTCCCGTTACCCACCACTGGAACAGTCCATTCTCAGATATTTAGGCCCCGGCACCCAGGCAGAGGAGAGAGGTCCCGTAACAGACAATCTGGCTTCATGTCAGCAGAGAATCAGTCTTCATATCATAGCAGAGAATCAGGCTTCACGTCAGCCACCACTGCAACAGTCCATTGTCATAAATTCAGGCCCAGCACCCAGGCAGAGGAGAGAGGTCCCGTAACAGACAATCTGGCTTCATGTCAGCAGAGAATCAGTCTGCATGTCATAGCAGAGAATGAGGCTTCACGTCACCCACCACTGCAACAGTCCATTTTCATAAATTTAGGCCCAGCACCCAGGCAGAGGAGAGAGGTCCCGTAACAGAGGATCTGGCTTCATGTCACCAGAGAATCAGTCTGCATGTCATAGCAGAGAATCAGGCTTCACGTCACCCACCACTGCAACAGTCCATTTTCATAAATTTAGGCCCAGCACCCAGGCAGAGGAGAGAGGTCCCGTAACAGAGGATCTGGCTTCATGTCACCAGAGAATCAGTCTGCATGTCATAGCAGAGAATCAGGCTTCACGTCAGCCACCACTGCAACAATCCATTGGCATATATTTAGGCCTAGCACACAGGCAGAGGAGAGAGGTCCCGTAACAGACAATCTGGCTTCATGTCAGCAGAGAATCAGTCTTCATATCATAGCAGAGAATCAGGCTTCACGTCAGCCACCAATGCAACAGTCCATTGTCAGATATTTAGGCCCAGCACCCAGGCAGAGGAGAGAGGTCCCGTAACAGAGGATCTGGCTTCATGTCAGCAGAGAATCAGTCTTCATGTCATAGCAGAGAATCAGGCTTCACGTCACCCACCACTGTAAGAGTCCATTTTCATAAATTTAGGCCCAGCACCCAGGCAGAGGAGAGAGGTCCCGTAACAGACGATCTGGCTTCATGTCAGCAGAGAATCAGTCTGCATGTCATAGCAGAGAATGAGGCTTCACGTCACCCACCACTGCAACAGTCCATTTTCATAAATTTAGGCCCAGCACCCAGGCAGAGGAGAGAGGTCCCGTAACAGAGGATCTGGCTTCATGTCACCAGAGAATCAGTCTGCATGTCATAGCAGAGAATCAGGCTTCACGTCACCCACCACTGCAACAGTCCATTGTCATAAATTCAGGCCCAGCACCCAGGCAGAGGAGAGAGGTCCCGTAACAGACAATCTGGCTTCATGTCACCAGAGAATCAGTCTGCATGTCATAGCAGAGAATGAGGCTTCACGTCAGCCACCACTGCAACAATCCATTGGCATATATTTAGGCCTAGCACACAGGCAGAGGAGAGGTTCATTCAACTTTGGGTAGCCTTGCAATATAATGGTAAAATGAAAATAAAAATAGGATTGAATGAGGAAGTGCCCTGGAGTCCAATAATATATGGTTATGGGGAGGTAGTTAATGTCTAATCTGGACAAGGGACGGACAGGTCCTGTGGGATCCATGCCTGGTTCATTTTTATGAACGTCAGCTTGTCCACATTGGCTGTAGACAGGCGGCTGCGTTTGTCTGTAATGACGCCCCCTGCCGTGCTGAATACACGTTCAGACAAAACGCTGGCTGCCGGGCAGGCCAGCACCTCCAAGGCATAAAAGGCTAGCTCTGGCCACGTGGACAATTTAGAGACCCAGAAGTTGAATGGGGCCGAACCATCAGTCAGTACGTGGAGGGGTGTGCACACGTACTGTTCCACCATGTTAGTGAAATGTTGCCTCCTGCTAACACGTTGCGTATCAGGTGGTGGTGCAGTTAGCTGTGGCGTGTTGACAAAAGTTTTCCACATCTCTGCCATGCTAACCCTGCCCTCAGAGGAGCTGGCCGTGACACAGCTGCCTTGGCGACCTCTTGCTCCTCCTCTGCCTTGGCCTTGGGCTTCCACTTGTTCCCCTGTGACATTTGGGAATGCTCTCAGTAGCGCGTCTACCAACGTGCGCTTGTACTCGCGCATCTTCCTATCACGCTCCAGTGCAGGAAGTAAGGTGGGCACATTGTCTTTGTAGCGTGGATCCAGCAGGGTGGCAACCCAGTAGTCCGCACAGGTTAAAATGTGGGCAACTCTGCTGTCGTTGCGCAGGCACTGCAGCATGTAGTCGCTCATGTGTGCCAGGCTGCCCAGGGGTAAGGACAAGCTGTCCTCTGTGGGAGGCGTATCGTCATCGTCCTGCCTTTCCCCCCAGCCACGCACCAGTGATGGACCCGAGCTGCGTTGGGTGCCACCCCGCTGTGACCATGCTTCATCCTCATCCTCCTCCACCTCCTCCTCATCCTCGTCCTCCTCGTCCTCCAGTAGTGGGCCCTGGCTGGCCACATTTGTACCTGGCCTCTGCTGTTGCCAAAAACCTCCCTCTGAGTCACTTCGAAGAGACTGGCCTGAAAGTGCTAAAAATGACCCCTCTTCCTCCTCCTCCTCCTCCTCCTCCTGGGCCACCTCCTCTTCCATCATCGCCCTAAGTGTTTTCTCAAGGAGACATAGAAGTGGTATTGTAACGCTGATAACGGTGTCATCGCCACTGGCCATGTTGGTAGAGTACTCGAAACAGCGCAACAGGGCACACAGGTCTCGCATGGAGGCCCAGTCATTGGTGGTGAAGTGGTGCTGTTCTGTAGTGCGACTGACCCGTGCGTGCTGCAGCTGAAACTCCACTATGGCCTGCTGCTGCTCGCACAGTCTGTCCAGCATGTGCAAGGTGGAGTTCCACCTGGTGGGCACGTCGCATATGAGGCGGTGAGCGGGAAGGCCGAAGTTACGCTGTAGCGCAGACAGGCGAGCAGCGGCAGGATGTGAACGCCGGAAGCGCGAACAGACGGCCCGCACTTTATGCAGCAGCTCTGACATGTCGGGGTAGTTGTGAATGAACTTCTGCACCACCAAATTCAGCACATGCGCCAAGCAAGGGATGTGCGTCAAATTGGCTAGTCCCAGAGCTGCAACGAGATTTCGCCCATTATCACACACCACCAGGCCGGGCTTGAGGCTCACCGGCAGCAACCACTCGTCGGTCTGTTGTTCAATACCCCGCCACAACTCCTGTGCGGTGTGGGGCCTGTCCCCCAAACATATGAGTTTCAGAATGGCCTGCTGACGTTTACCCCGGGCTGTGCTGAAGTTGGTGGTGAAGGTGTGTGGCTGACTGGATGAGCAGGTGGAAGAAGAGGAGGAGGAAGCCGAGAAGGAGGAGGTGGCAACAGGAGGCAAAGAATGTTGCCCTGCGATCCTTGGCGGCGGAAGGACGTGCGCCAAACAGCTCTCCGCCTGGGGCCCAGCTGCCACTACATTTACCCAGTGTGCAGTTAGGGAGATATAGCGTCCCTGGCCGTGCTTACTGGTCCACGTATCTGTGGTTAGGTGGACCTTGCTACAGATGGCGTTGCGCAGTGCACACTTGATTTTATCGGATACTTGGTTGTGCAGGGAAGGCACGGCTCTCTTGGAGAAGTAGTGCCGGCTGGGAACAACATACTGTGGGACAGCAAGCGACATGAGCTGTTTGAAGCTGTCTGTGTCCACCAGCCTAAATGACAGCATTTCATAGGCCAGTAGTTTAGAAATGCTGGCATTCAGGGCCAGGGATCGAGGGTGGCTAGGTGGGAATTTACGCTTTCTATCAAATGTTTGTGAGATGGAGAGCTGAACGCTGGCGTGTGACATGGTTGAGACGCTTGGTGACGGAGGTGGTGGTGGTGGTGTTGGTGGTACATCCCCTGTTTGCTGGGCGGCAGGTGCCAACGTTCCTCCAGAGGCGGAGGAAGAGGCCGAGGCGGCAGCAGCAGAATAGGCCGAGGCGGCAGCAGCAGAAGAGGTAGCAGGGGGAGCCTGAGTGACTTCCTTGGTTTTAAGGTGTTTACTCCACTGCAGTTCATGCTTTGCATGCAGGTGCCTGGTCATGCAGGTTGTGCTCAGGTTCAGAACGTTAATGCCTCGCTTCAGGCTCTGATGGCACAGCGTGCAAACCACTCGGGTCTTGTCGTCAGCACATTGTTTGAAGAAGTGCCATGCCAGGGAACTCCTTGAAGCTGCCTTTGGGGTGCTCGGTCCCAGATGGCGGCGGTCAGTAGCAGGCGGAGTCTCTTGGCGGCGGGTGTTCTGCTTTTGCCCACTGCTCCCTCTTTTGCTACGCTGTTGGCTCGGTCTCACCACTGCCTCTTCCTCCGAACTGTGAAAGTCAGTGGCACGACCTTCATTCCATGTGGGGTCTAGGACCTCATCGTCCCCTGCATCGTCTTCCACCCAGTCTTGATCCCTGACCTCCTGTTAAGTCTGCACACTGCAGAAAGACGCAGCAGTTGGCACCTGTGTTTCGTCATCATCAGAGACATGCTGAGGTGGTATTCCCATGTCCTCATCATCAGGAAACATAAGTGGTTGTGCGTCAGTGCATTCTATGTCTTTCACCGCTGGGGAAGGGCTAGGTGGATGCCCTTGGGAAACCCTGCCAGCGGAGTCTTCAAACAGCATAAGAGACTGCTGCATAACTTGAGGCTGAGACAGTTTCCCTGGTATGCATGGGGGTGATGTGACAGACTGATGGGGTTGGTTTTCAGGCGCCATCTGTGCGCTTTCTGCAGAAGACTGGGTGGGAGATAATGTGAACGTGCTGGATCCACTGTCGGCCACCCAATTGACTAATGCCTGTACCTGCTCAGGCCTTACCATCCTTAGAACGGCATTGGGCCCCACCATATATCGCTGTAAATTCTGGCGGCTACTGGGACCTGAGGTAGTTGGTACACTAGGACGTGTGGATGTGGCAGAACGGCCACGTCCTCTCCCAGCACCAGAGGGTCCACTAACACCACCACGACCATGTCCACGTCCGCGTCCCTTACTAGATGTTTTTCTCATTGTTATGGTTCACCACAACAACAAATATATTATTTGGCCCAATGTATTGTATTCAAATTCAGCGGGATATAAATTTGAGGCCTAGTATTTAGGCGCTGGGTGACCGGTATGGATTTAGTGACAGAATTAGACTTGGAAATGCACAGAAGCGTGTGTGTGAAGTTATTCTGAATGACCCTATGTGCACCTTGAATATTATATACCTTTTTTGGGATAGATTTCAAATAGCTCTGATATAGCAGGAACCACTAAATTATGAAATTGCTAAATTGGGAATTGTATTTCAACCCAGAACAAAAAATGTGCTTTGACGGACACTAAATATCTTGCCCAGCAACAACAGTACAGCGGTAACGAGAGATTTAGCAGGATATAAATTTGAGGCCTAGTATTTAGGCGCTGGGTGACAGGTATGGGTTTAGTGACAGAATTAGACTTGGAAATACACAGTAGCGGGTGTGTGTGAAGTTATTCTGAATGACCCAATGTGCACCTTGAATATTATATACCCTTTTAGGGATAGATTTCAAATAGCTCTGATATAGCAGAAACCACTAAATTATGAAATTGCTAAATTGGGAATTGTATTTCAACCCAGAACAAAAAATGTGCTTTGACGGACACTAAATATCTTGCCCAGCAACAACAGTACAGCGGTAACGAGAGATTTAGCAGGATATAAATTTGAGGCCTAGTATTTAGGCGCTGGGTGACAGGTATGGGTTTAGTGACAGAATTAGACTTGGAAATACACAGTAGCGGGTGTGTGTGAAGTTATTCTGAATGACCCAATGTGCACCTTGAATATTATATACCCTTTTAGGGATAGATTTCAAATAGCTCTGATATAGCAGAAACCACTAAATTATGAAATTGCTAAATTGGGAATTGTACTTCAACCCAGAACAAAAAATGTGCTTTGACGGACACTAAATATCTTTCCAAGCAACAACAGTACAGCGGTAACGAGAGATTTAGCAGGATATAAATTTGAGGCCTAGTATTTAGGCGCTGGGTGACAGGTATGGGTTTAGTGACAGAATTAGACTTGGAAATACACAGTAGCGGGTGTGTGTGAAGTTATTCTGAATGACCCAATGTGCACCTTGAATATTATATACCCTTTTAGGGATAGATTTCAAATAGCTCTGATATAGCAGAAACCACTAAATTATGAAATTGCTAAATTGGGAATTGTACTTCAACCCAGAACAAAAAATGTGCTTTGACGGACACTAAATAACTTTCCCAGCTACAACAGGACAGCGGTAACGAGAGATTTAGCGGGATATAAATTTGAGGCCTAGTATTTAGGCGCTGGGTGACAGGTATGGGTTTAGTGACAGAATTAGACTTGGAAATACACAGTAGCGGGTGTGTGTGAAGTTATTCTGAATGACCCTATGTGCACCTTCAATATGATCTACCCTTTTAGGGATAGATTTCAAATAGCTCTGATATAGCAGAAACCACTAAATTATGAAATTGCTAAATTGGGAATTGTATTTCAACCCAGAACAAAAAATGTGCTTTGACGGACACTAAATAACTTTCCCAGCTACAACAGGACAGCGGTAACGAGAGATTTAGCAGGATATAAATTTGAGGCCTAGTATTTAGGCGCTGGGTGACAGGTATGGGTTTAGTGACAGAATTAGACTTGAAAATACACAGTAGCGGGTGTGTGTGAAGTTATTCTGAATGACCCAATGTGCACCTTGAATATTATATACCCTTTTAGGGATAGATTTCAAATAGCTCTGATATAGCAGAAACCACTAAATTATGAAATTGCTAAATTGGGAATTGTACTTCAACCCAGAACAAAAAATGTGCTTTGACGGACACTAAATAACTTTCCCAGCTACAACAGGACAGCGGTAACGAGAGATTTAGCAGGATATAAATTTGAGGCCTAGTATTTAGGCGCTGGGTGACAGGTATGGGTTTAGTGACAGAATTAGACTTGAAAATACACAGTAGCGGGTGTGTGTGAAGTTATTCTGAATGACCCAATGTGCACCTTGAATATTATATACCCTTTTAGGGATAGATTTCAAATAGCTCTGATATAGCAGAAACCACTAAATTATGAAATTGCTAAATTGGGAATTGTACTTCAACCCAGAACAAAAAATGTGCTTTGACGGACACTAAATAACTTTCCCAGCTACAACAGGACAGCGGTAACGAGAGATTTAGCGGGATATAAATTTGAGGCCTAGTATTTAGGCGCTGGGTGACCGGTATGGATTTAGTGACAGAATTAGACTGGGATATGGCCAAAAAATAACCACACTATTGCTGGTTAAATGCACTTGGTGACGGGCGCAGCTTGCCCCTGATGTAGTATATGGCCAAAAAATGAACAGACTATTGCTGGTTAAATGCACTTGGTGTCACAGCTTGACCAACCACACTACTGAGGGTTAAATGCACTTGGTGACGGGCGCAGCTTGCCCCTGATGTAGTATATGGCCAAAAAATAAACAGACTATTGCTGGTTAAATGCACTTGGTGTGACAGCTTCACCCTGATGTAGGCTTTAGCCAGAAAACAACCACACCATTGAGGGTTAAATGCACTTGGTGACAGGCGCAGCTTGCCCCTGATTTTGTATATGGCCAAAAAATGAACAGACTATTGCTGGTTAAATGCACTTGGTGTGACAGCTTCACCCTGATGTAGGCTTTAGCCAAAAAACAACCACACCATTGAGGGTTAAATGCACTTGGTGACAGGCGCAGCTTGCCCCTGATTTTGTATATGGCCAAAAAATGAACAGACTATTGCTGGTTAAATGCACTTGGTGTGACAGCTTCACCCTGATGTAGGCTTTAGCCAAAAAACAACCACACCATTGAGGGTTAAATGCACTTGGTGACAGGCGCAGCTTGCCCCTGATTTTGTATATGGCCAAAAAATGAACAGACTATTGCTGGTTAAATGCACTTGGTGTGACAGCTTCACCCTGATGTAGGCTTTAGCCAAAAAACAACCACACCATTGAGGGTTAAATGCACTTGGTGACAGGCGCAGCTTGCCCCTGATTTTGTATATGGCCAAAAAATGAACAGACTATTGCTGGTTAAATGCACTTGGTGTGACAGCTTCACCCTGATGTAGGCTTTAGCCAAAAAACAACCACACCATTGAGGGTTAAATGCACTTGGTCGCAGCTTGTGCTGGCGCACCACAAGACACAAAATGGCCGCCGATCACCCCAGAAAAATGTGACTGACAAACGGTCTGGGCAGCCTAAAAACAGTGAGCAATTGAGGATCAGCAGCTCAATGATCCACAGCTGCAGATCGATCAGTTAATCAAGTCCTTTGGAGGAGTTAATCTGCCTAATCTCGCCCTACTGTCGCAGCCGCAACCTCTCCCTACGCTAATCAGAGCAGAGTGACGGGCGGCGCTATGTGACTCCAGCTTAAATAGAGGCTGGGTCACATGGTGCTCTGGCCAATCACAGCCATGCCAATAGTAGGCATGGCTGTGATGGCCTCTTGGGGCAAGTAGTATGACGCTTGTTGATTGGCTGCTTTGCAGCCTTTCAAAAAGCGCCAAGAAAGCGTCACAAAAGCGCCAAGAAAGCGACGAACACCGAACCCGAACCCGGACTTTTACGAAAATGTCCGGGTTCGGGTCCGTGTCACGGACACCCCAAAATTCGGTACGAACCCGAACTATACAGTTCGAGTTCGCTCATCCCTATACAAGACGTTTGTTCAATATTCTTAATGTTGCCGAACTACATAACACTCCTATGCTTGCGGTTACCCTGGATGCAGAAAAGGCGTTTGATCGCCTTCATTGGCACTATGCTTTTTTTGTCCTTGAATCCATGGGTTTTTCTGGCCCCATTATTCAAGCAATCCGTGGTCTATATTCAGACCCTATAGCAAAAAATGTTGTCAATGATTTACTATCAAAAAGCTTCCACATTACTAACGGTTCCCGGCAGGGATGCCCCCTCTCCCCCCTCTCCCCCCTTTTATTTATTTTAGCCCTAGAACCTTTAGCTCAACATATCCGCCTCTCTCCCGATATACACAGACTACGAATAGGATCAGTGTCACATGTAATATCACTGTACGCAGACGATATTATCTTAACAATCACTGAACCAAGCCATTCATTAAGCCACGCATTTTCAATAATTTCCCACTATGGTTGTCTTTCATACTACAAAATTAACAACTACAAATCCCAAGTACTTCCTATTAACATCCCATGGACAGAGCTAGGAGCCCTGAAAAATATGTTTCCACTTGATTGGCAAACATCACACCTCCCATATTTAGGAATCAAACTGTCCTATCCTTGTTCACTCGCATACCATACTATGTACCCCTCCTCGCCACCATGTCGAAAGATTTAGCAAACTTTAACATGCAAGAGATCTCATGGCTTGGTAGAATAGCGTCATTTCAAATGATGACTCTACCTAAGTTAATCTACCTTTTCCGGGCACTACCAATCCCAGTACCTGATTGCTTTTTCAAAGAATCTCAAAAAATCCTCAACAGTTACATATGGAAATCTAGACGCCCCAGATTGACCCAATCCATTATGTTCAGAAGGAAACAGGCCGGTGGACTAGGTCTTCCCTCCATCAAAGACTACTTCCACACTATTAACCTTTCTTTTACTAGACAGTGATGGAATCCATCTTCAGCAAAACCATGGGTCAATATGGAATCCCTTCTAACTCCAAATGGTTTGTTGAAAGATCTACTCTACCTATCTCTATTAAAACCTAGGAGTATTGACAACCCTTTAATTATGGTGAAACATGCCATCAAACTGTGGTCTAAGTTCCATTTATCACAGGGTATAGCCAATCTCAATATATTACCACATATATTGATGACTACCTTAAGTTTGTACATAAGTAATATTGATCTCTCATCCTGGTCAGCGGCTGGTATTTTATCTTCTGCTCAACTAGTGGAAAACTCAGTCATGATTTCTTTTGAACGACTGTGCCAAATCTACCACCTACCTACTTCTTAATTTCTCTTTTACATGCGAATAAGCCACTGCCTCAGCAGTCTCCTCCTCTCTCCTCCTAAATCCCAGACAGACGTAGTCCGATTTATTGGGGCTACATTTAAATGTGTTACACATTATGAAGCTGGGATTAAAACCTTTCTTAGATGGTATTATACTCCCCACCGCCTAAGCCTCATATACCCAGGAACTTCGGCTTGTTGTTGGCATGAATGTGGTATTACTGGATCCCTTCTCCACATTCTTTGGGCATGTCCCAAACTCACTCCATTTTGGCGTTCGATTTTTCATCTGATAGTGCAAACTACTGGTGTCCGGGTGTCTTCATTCCCCACATTAGCATTTCTATTCCTTCATATAGATGATCTTCCATATGAAGATAGGCATATAATAGGGCATATTTTACTCTGTGCTAAACTAGTTATCACTAGACACTGGAAAGAAGTGAATCCTCCGGCGCGTTCCGAAGTGATTCATACTTTGAATACCATATGTAGATTTGAGAGACTTCTCCCAGATTCAGTGTTAAACCAACCCTTAAAGGAAAGGACCTGGTCCTCCTGGATGTTGAGTCCCTACTATAAAACATGAATAACATGTCATCTATAAAACTCGGTCAGGCCGCTGCCTGCTCGATAGACCTCGTATCCACCATTTTTATTTTTATTTTTTTAAGTTGGTACTCACAGTTTAGTTCCTATCAAAGGAACATATGTTCAATGTTATTTGAATAATTGCTTTGTATCCTGAACAACTGTCATCTCTATGAGGCTAACTGAGGGTTTGTGCCTCACCCTCAACTGTATTGTTAATGGTGTAACACCAATTTTTTTCCCCCTATAATATATTTTCTTTGCAAATTGAATAACAATTGTACTCCTACGCTTTGCAAAATCAATAAAAAATAATTACTCATAAAAACTGCGGCCATCTTAGAGTCAGACTTTTCCAGCGTTCAGAGTGCAGGGACAGATGTGTGAATGCGCTAGGGACAGCAATTAGAAAAACCTAATTGTGGGGGAAAAAAGACAGAAAAAAAAAGATTTATAAGTGCAGGGAAAGGATAGGAAGGAATTTTTTCACAGCATCTTACTGCAGGGAGAGACGTAAGAAGGCGCTAGGGACATTTATAGGAAAGCGATTTACAAGTGCAGGGAAAGATTGTTTGGGAATCCAAATAGACATTAGACAGCTCTGTCATTCCAGCTATTTTTTTATTGGACTGCAACTGCAATATTGAAAAGCATGGCTTATATCTTAGTATCTTTAGTATCTTATATCAATACTACAAAAAATATATATACGCATTTCACTTCTGCAGTTATTTCTGGTGAAAGCGTATAGGGTCGTATTTCAGTACTACAAGAAAAATACATACACACTTCACTATTGCAGTTATTTCTGTTGAAAGCATATTGGGGCGTATAACAGTAAAAAAAGATAATAAATATATGCTGTGGGGGGTTATCTCTTTTTTCAGGGGTTGCAACCACGCACTTTTTGACGGACACCGGAATTTAGGGGCCAAACTGTGCTTTATTGTGGCAAAAGCACAAACATAAACAGTACAAAATAAAAGCCTGCCTGTCTGGGTACTAACTAAAACATAAGACGTGTCTCTCTGACTCACCTACAGTATACATCACAGTTCACACACTGTTTCAGGTGCGGCTTTCTCAGCCCAATAGTCCACCAATCCCCAGGCTGCAGCACGTTCAGAATATCTCACAGCCTTGTGGTCTCTCAGCCTTGCCAAGCTCAGACCACACTCACAGAACCTCAACAGGCTTCTGTTTGCACCCCCTTCCCCCCTTACTGACACCCTGGGAGGTGCTTTATGCCACCTGAGTACCTCCAGCTGGTCTCACCTATGGTGAAATAGGGGTGTGGGCCGCACTATCAAAACCCTTCCTTTCCTCTAACCTGTGTGAGATCTGTCACTGTCTCACAATACGCACGGCACTGTTGTAGTTTTTTCTGGTCAAAGTGCATAGTGGCCTATTTCAGTCCAAAAAGAAAAATATATTCTCAGTTTACTTCTGCAGTTTTTTCTGTTGAAAGTGTATAGTGGTGTATTTCAGTAAAAAATAAAAATATATACACACTGCACTTTTGCAGTAATTTCTGGTGAAAGTGTATAGGGGCTTTTTTCAGTACTACAAGAAAAATATATACGCGCCTCACTCTAAGTTTTTCCTGGGCAAAGCATATAGGGTCGTTTTTCAGAACAAGAAAAATATATTCTCAGTGCATTTCTGCAGTTAATTCTGTTGAAAACATATAGTTGCCTATTTAAGTCCGACAAGAAAAATGCATTCTCAGTTCACTTCTGCAGTTATTTCGGTTGAAAACGTATAGTGGTGTATTTCAGTAAAAAAATATAAATATATGTGCACTGCAATCTTGAATTTCTGGTCAAAGCGTATAATGACGTAATGCACAGAGGAATGGCAGATGACTAAATGTTTCTGGCACAAGCAAAGGTCACAGTAGAGTAAGGGAGCATGGCAGCAGGAGTTACAGTGAGGCCTGAGCCCCCAGTGTCATCTAGCGGTCATGTCTTGACCAGCAACCCAGCGGTCAAAGCGATTACCAACAGACAGCAGTATGCGTGCACGCATCCAATGGTGCAGAAGCTGAACGTGCTCCTGTCCAAGTTGCTGGTGCTTGAGCCCCTTCCTTTCAAAGTTGTGGACTGTGCACCTTTCAGAGTACTGATGGCTTGTGCCGAGCCGAGGTGGAGAGTCCCAAGCAGTCACCAGCCCCGCAGAAATAAATAGAACAGAAGGTGGGCCAGTCCTTGAGCCTGTCAGTGTCTGCCAAAGAGCTGTAACTACGATCAGGGACAGTACATGTCCTTTACGGCCCACTGGGTGAATGTGGTTCCTGCACAGCCACACCAGCAACTTGGCCAGGTCACGCCGCTTCCGCCTCCACGTTGGCATGCAGTTGGTCCTGCGACATTATCCGCCTCTGCCTCCTCATCCTCCACCATGTCCTCAGCTTCCACTGCAGGGACAATTCACAGTGCCCCTCCAGCATACCACATGTGCAGGGCACAGTGGTGTCACTTTGTTCTGCACCTCATTTCCCAGGGTGAATGAAGTCACACAGGGTAGGAACTGCTCCGTGTCCTTCGTCAAGAAATCGAATCCAAGCGGTTCATGAAGTCTTCCACCAATCTGCAAGACATACTAAAAATGGCCAGGAAACTTTGCATGCAGTTCAGCCACTCGTACACCGTAAAGCACACTCCTTGAGCTGCAGCGGCAGAATGGAATCCTACAACATAGGCTGATATGCAACGTTTTCACCTGTTGGAATTCCACCCTCTATATGTTGGAATGACTATACAAGCAGATAAATGCCATCAACGATTTCTTGATGTGGTATCTTTGTGGTATCCTGATTCTGCTGCTGCTGCTACTGACGTCTCCATACTATGTAATCTTGACACTGTGTGGTATCCTCCTGCTGCTACTGCTGCCATATCCATACTATGTCACCCTGCCACTCTGTAGTATCCTTCTGCTGTGTCTGTCATATCCACACAATGTCACCTTGCCACTCTGTGGTCTCCTAATGCTGCTGCTATATCCACACTATGTCACCTTGCTACTCTGTGGTATACTCTTGCTGCTGCTGCCATCTCTATACTATGCCACCTTGACTCTGTGGTCTCCTGATGCTGCTGCCAAATCCACACTATGTCACCTTGCCTCTCTGTGGTCTCCTGATGCTGCTACTGCCATATCCACATTATGTCACCTTGCCATTCTGTGGTACCTTGCCAATTTGTGGTTACCTCCTGATGCTGCTGCTGTTGCCACCTCTAGATTCTGTCATTGGGCCACTCTGCAGTCTCCTCATGCTGCTGCCAACTCCAGATTTTGTCATTGTGCCACTCTGTGGCCTCCTCCAGATGTTGCTACTCTTGCCGCCACTAGTAATAAGCAGCAGGGGCTATATTCGAATACGCAATATTTCACGAATATCTCTATATTCATCATATATTCGCAAATTCGAGAATATTTCCTTGATTCCGAAAAACCAATGTAATATTTTACTAATGTGTGTAAAATACAGGCGTAGGTCACTTTTGCTACATTTTCCAAACTACTAGAAGTTTCCTGAGACTGGATAAAATGGTTGGCATGGCAGAACATAAAAAATGGTTTTATATGCAGTTAGAGTGCTCCAATATATTTGCGATTGCGCTAATTGGCACTAGAGTTGAGCGAACCCCAACTGTAAAGTTCACTTTAGGATTTTTGGACCCCGGATCTGAACCTGAACATTTCGGTAAAAGTTTGGGTTCAGGTTCGGTGTTTGGCAAGTTAATGACACTTTTTGAAAGGCTGCAGACCAGCCAATCAACAAGCGTTTAGCTGTGTGCCCTTAGAAGCAATCACATTAGTGTAGGGACAGGATGCTGCTGCTGTGAGGGAGAGAATAGTAAAGAATCTTTAATCAGAAGTGCTTGTTAACTCAACAATCTACCTAGATTTAGTTTGGTGGGTGCAGTGCACAATCTTTTTACCCTGCCCTGAGCCTAGTGACACACAAAAATAAATTTTATCCGTCTGCTAGTTAGGTGGGCGGCGGCCATTTTATGTAAGCTCAGTGCACCAGCATAGCATATGTGCTTTTGTGACATTCAAATCGAAG
Source organism: Bufo gargarizans (assembly GCF_014858855.1). Classification (NCBI taxonomy): domain Eukaryota; kingdom Metazoa; phylum Chordata; class Amphibia; order Anura; family Bufonidae; genus Bufo; species Bufo gargarizans. The sequence goes on along the minus strand of NC_058082.1, from coordinate 406,572,336 downwards.
CTTGAAATACTGCAACAATAATCTGGGTTTACAAAAACACTATTTTTTGTCAATATCATACATCTGCTGGCTTTGCAGCATTTGCCAGTGTACAATTTAAGCTAGAAATACAGCAATTATATTTTGGGTTTTAAAAAAACAACCTTTTTGGTTAAAATACTCAATTTTACAGCCCTTACTGCATCTGTCAGTGTGGAATTCAAACATTATATACTGCTGTCATATTCTGTTAGTAAAAAAACACCCTTTTTGGGCAAAAAACTTAATTTGCGGCCTTGCCTGCATCTGTCAGTGGGAGATACACGCTTTAGATACTGCTGTGCAATTCTGGTATTAAAAAAACACCCATTTAGAGCAAAAATAATAATTTTGTCGCCTTTACTGCATCTGTCATTGTGAGATACACCCTTTAGATACTGTTGTTCAATTCTGATACTAAAAAAAACATCCATTTTGTGCAAGATCCTAAATTTGAGAAATATGAGGAGAGTGTCAAATAATGGACATGGCCCCAGTTGTGGTGCTGCTGGTGGAGCTCCTGTTGCAGTGAGAGGACATGGTCAATTTGTGTCAGCTACACGCACAAGTGAAACACCTTCCCCAGGTGCGAGTAGGTGACAGAACCTTCAGTGGTATTTGGTTGGGCCTAATGGGGCTCTACGAATGGTGAGGCCAGAACGAGTACAGGCGATAGTAGATTGGGTTCCTGACAATGCCTCGAGTTCCTTTACTGAAAGATCAGAGTTGGCACCTGCAGCCGATGTCCATCAGTCTTTCACCTCACCTCCTTGAAAATCAACCAAGCAGTCTGAGCCCCAAGTCATGCAGCAGTCTCTTCGGCTTTTTGATTACCCTTCTAACAGGGTTTCCCAGGGCCATCCACCTAGTCCTGCCCCAGAAGTGGAAAATATTGAGTGCACTGATGCCCAACCACTTATGTTTTAAGATGAGTACATGGGAGGACCACCGCACCATGTCTGGGATGATGACAAAACAAAGGTGCCAACTGCTGTGGCTTTCAAAGTGTGCAGACCGACAAGGAGGGCAGGGGTGAAGACAGGGTGGAAGATGATGTGGAGGACGATGAGGTCCTCAACCCCACATGGAGTGAAAGTCATTCGATTGACCTGAGCAGTTCGGAGGAAGAGGCGGTGGTCGCACAGAGCCACAAGCACAGCAGAAGAGAGAGCAGGGTGCAAAAGCGGAGTGGCCGTTCCCTAGACAGTACGCTTGCTACTGCCCACCACAGCAAGGGATTGAGCACACCAAAGCCATCTACAAGGAGTTCCATGGCATGGTAGTTCTTCAGACAATGTGCTGACGACTAAACACGAGTGGTTTGCACGCTGTGCAATCAGAGCCTGAAGCGAGGCATAAACATTCTCAACTTGAGCACAACCTGCATGACCTGGCATCTAAGTGCAAAGCACGAACTGCAGTGTAGTAGACACCTCAAAAACCAAGAATGGTCTCTGGCTCCTCCTGCTTCCTCTTCTGCTGCAGTCACGGCCTCTTCATCCACCTCTGGAGTGACAGATGCACCTGACATCCCGCAAACAGAGGATCTGCCAGCAACACTACCACCTGGGTCACCAAGCATTTCCACAATGTCCCACGGAAGAACTCAGCTCACCGTCTCCCAAACACTGGAGCAGAAGAGGAAGTACCCCCTACCCACCTGCAATCCCTAGCCCTGAATGCCAGCATTTTAAAATTACTCTTCTTTGAAATGCTGTCATTCCTCCTGGTGGCGGTTTTAAAAGCCTTATGGCGGTGGATGTCTCACAGTACGTCATGCCCAGCTGCCACTACTTTTCGAGATGAGCCATCCCTTCCATGCACAACCAAGTTGGGGACAAAATCAGGTGTGCACTGCGCAATGCCATCTGTGGCAAAGTGCACCTCACTACGGATGCATGGACCAGTAAGCACGGTCAGGGCCGTTATATCTCCATAAACAGCACACTGGGTAAATGCAGTGGCGGCTGGGTCTGAAGCGGATAGCAGTTTTGCGCATGTCCTTCCACCACCGAGAATTGCAGGGCGCTTTAGTTTGCCTCCTGTTGCTTCCACCTCCTTCTCTGCTTCCTCATCCTCTACCGCCTCCTCATCCGGTCAGCGTAACACTTTCACCACCAAATTCAGCACAGCCAGGGGCAAACAACACCAGGCAGTTTTAAAACTTATCCTGCATGAGCTGTGGGCGGGCCTTGAACAACAGACCGATTAGTGGTTTGTGCCAATCAGCCTCAAGTCCGGCCTGGTGGTGTGCGATAAAGGGCGAACTCTTGTATCAGCTCTGGGACTAGCCGGTGTTACACACATTCCTTGTCTGGCGCATGTGCTGAATTTGGTGGTGCAGAGATTCCTTAAAAATTACCCCGATATGTCAGAGCTGCTGCAGAAAATGCGAGCCGTCTATGCGCGCTTTTGGCGTTCTCATCCTGCTGTTGCTTGCCTGTCAGCGCTGCAGCATAACTTTGGCCTTCCCGCTCATCGCCTAATTTGCGACATGCCCACAAGGTGGAACTCCACCTTGCATATGCTGGCCAGACTGTGTGAGCAGCAGCAGGCAATAGTGGAGTTTCAGTTGCAGCACGCACGGGTGAGTCGCTCTGCGGAACAGCACCACCAATGATTGGGCCTCTATGCGAGACCTGTGTTCCTTGTTGCACTGTTTGGAGTGCTTCACCAACATGGCCAGTGCTGATAACGCCATTCTCAGCGTTACTATCCCACTTCTATGAAAAAACGCTGATAGCGATGATGGAAGAGAATGTGGCACAGGAGGAGGAAGAGGGATAATTTCGTAGGGTTAACTGCCATTCATTCACAAGTGGCTCCGAGGGTGGGTTCCTGCACCCACAAATGCCAGCCAGGGCATAGTTCTGGAGGATGAGGAGGAGGAGATGGAGGAGGAGGAACCTTGTTCATAGTCAGACCAGCTCATGGCCATCATTGGTGCGTGGCTGGGGGGATACAGAGGACACAGACGATACACCTTCCACAGAGGACAGATTGTCGTTGTCTCTGGGCAGCCTGGAACACTTGAGCGATTACATGCTGCAGTGTCTCCGCAACGACCGACGAGTTGCCCACATTCTAACTTCTGCTGATTACTGGGTGGCAACGCTGCTAGATCCCCGTTACAAGGACAACGTACCGTCCTTAATTTTGTCACTGGAGCTTGATTGTTAGATGCGCTAATACAAGCGCACACTGGTAGACGTGCTGCTGGTGGCATTCCCACCTGACAGCGGGGGCACAGTGGAAGCACTAGGTGAAGGCAGAGGAGGAGGAAAAGGTCGCCATTGCAGCTGGGGCACAGCCAGCACATCAGAAGGCAGGGTTATCATGAGCGAAATGTGGAAAAGCGTTGTCAGCACGCTACAACAACCAGCACCACCAGCTGATATAGAACGTCTAAGCAGGAAGGAGGATTTCATTAACGTGGTGGAGCAGTATGTTTGCACACGCCTACACATACTGAATGATGGGTCTGCCCCCTTCAACTTCTGGGTCTCCAAATTGGGCACATGGCCTGAGCTTGCTCTTTACACATTGCCCTGCAGCCACTGTATTATCTGAATGTGTGTTTAGCATGGCAGGGGGCGTTATCACAGACAAGCGCAGCCGCCTGTCCACAACCAATGTGGACAAGCTCACGTTCATTAAAATGAACCAGGCATGGATCCCACAGGATTTGTCCATACCTTGTGCAGAATAGACATTTATACTGGCCGTAACTAGCCATTGTTATACTACAGCGCAATTGCTCATTCTTGTATTTTGGATATTTCACACTTTTTGGGAATTTACCCTAATAAAAAAAAAATATAATATTAAACCAAAAACCAGTGTTGGCTACCTCCTCCTCCTTCACCGCTGCCTCCACCTATACCGCTGAATCCAACGCCTCCTCAAACTTCTACTCCATATGGACATCCACCTCATAAATCAAGGTTTTTTTTTATTTTATTTTTTATTTGCACATGTTTTATTTTATTTTATGTCATTTCACTAATTTGTCTGTTACATTTTATGGCGACATTTTGCAATTTTTGGGTGTGATATACCACTGCTATAGCTAGTAGACAGGTTAAAAAAAAAAAATCACAAATTTGTCTGTTACATTTTTGGGTGAAATTCACAAATTTGGGGTTTTAAGTCCCACTGCTCTATCTAGTATACAGGAAAAAATAAAATAAAAATTCTGCTACATTTTTGGGTGAAACTCACCCATTTTTGGGTGTGATATACCACTGCTATACCTAGTAGACAGTTAGGATGGGTTCACACGGGCGTGACGGATTTGTTCAGGATGCATCTCGAGTGTATTGCGGCAAACCCGCGCGAGTAGTTACCCAATTGCAGTCAGTTTTGACTGCGATTGCATTCCGTTGTTCAGTTTTTATCGCGCGGGTGCAAGGTGTTTTGCACGCGCGTGATAAAAAAATTAATGTGGTATCCAGACCCGATCATTATTATTTTCCCTTATAACATGGTTAAATGGGAAAATAATAGCATTCTAAATACAGAATGCTTACTAAAATTGGGCTGGAGGGGTTAAAAAAATAACAATAATTCAACTCACCTTAACCCCTTAATGACAGCCCTATTTCACCTTAAGGACTAGGCCATTTTTTGCAAATCTGACCAGTGTCACTTTAAGTGCTGATAACTTTAAAACCTTATATGTCACATATTATACTTTATGACACTGGTAAAATGAAGTAAAAAAAAAAAAAAAAAAATACATTTTTATCAATAAAAACATACCAAATGTACCAAAAATTTTGTAAAAATTTCTCTACTTCTATAATACATAGTAATACCTCCCAAAATAGTTATTACTTTACATTCCCCATATATCTACTTCATGTTTGGATCATTTTGGGAATGATATTTTATTTTTGGGGGAAATTTTCAAAAACCCAATTTTTAGGGACCGGTTCAGGTCTGAAGTCACTTTGCGAGGCTTACATAATAGAAACCACCCAAAAATGACCATATGCTATAAACTACACCCCTCAAGGTATTCAAAACTGTTTTTACAAACTATGTTAACCCTTTAGGTGTTCCACAAGAATTCATGGAAAATAGAGATACAATTTCAAAATTTCACTTTTTTGGCAGATTTTCCATTTTAACAGCCAAACCAAACTCAATATTTATGGCCCTGATTCTATAGTTTATAGAAACACCCCATATGTGGTCGTAAACCGCTGTACGAGCACACGGCAGGGCACAGAAGGAAAGGAATGCCATACGGTTTTTGAAAGGCAGGTTTTGCTGGACAGTTTTTTTTTACACCATATCCCATTTGAAGCCCCCCTGATGCACCCCTAGAGTAGAAACTCCATAAAAGTGACCCCATCTAAGAAACGACACTCCTCAAGGTATTCAAAACTGATTTTACAAACGCTACCTTATCCCGTAGTGTTCATCTGAGAGGTTAGGTCATGTGATATTTTTATAGAACCAGTCGATACGAACGCGGCAATACCAAATATGTATACTTTATATTTATTTATGTAAGTTTTACACAATAAGGCCTCATGCACACGACCGGTTTTTTTTTAAGGTCCGCAAAAACGGGGTCCGTAGGTGCGTGATCCGTGACCGTTTTTTTGTCCGTGGGTCTTCCTTGTTTTTTGGAGGATCCACGGACATGAAAAATGAAAAAAAAGTCAAGTTTGCCATTGAAATGATAGGAAAAAATGGACACGGATCACGGACACGGATCACGGACGCAGATGACAATCTTGTGTGCGTCCGTGATTTTTCATGGATCCATTGACTTGAATGGGTCCGTGAACCGTTGGCCGTGAAAAAAATAGGACAGGTCATATTTTTTTCACGGCCAGGAAACACGGATCACGGATGCGGCTGCCAAACGGTGCACTTTCCGATCTTTCCACGGACCCATTGAAAGTCAATGGGTCCGCGAAAAAAAATGGAAAACGGCACAACGGCCACGGATGAATACAACGGTCGTGTGCATGAGGCCTAACAGCTTTTTTCAAACAAAAAAATGATTTTTTAGTGTCTCCATATTCTGAGCCATAGTTTTTTTATTTTTCGGGAGATTGTCTCAGGTAGGGGCTTTTTTGCGGGATGAGGTGACGGTTAGATTGGTACTATTTTGGTGGGCAAACGCCTTTTTGATCGCTTGCTGTTGTACTTTTTGTAATGTAAGGTGACAAAAATATTGTTTATTTAGCACAGTTTTAATTTTTCACGGTGTTCATCTGAAGAGTTAGGTCATGTGATATGTTTATAGAGCCGGTCGATACGGAAGCGGCAATACCTAATATGTATACTTTTTTTCCCCCCTAATTTTCATTAATTTTTTTACTTTTTTGGGGGAATATGACGTTTGTTTGTTTTTTTACTTGAAACTTTTTTAAAAAAAAATGGGGAAAACTTTATTTTTCCAACTTTTTTCACTTAATTTTTTGTCTTTCTTTGGGACTTGTACTTTTGGTGGTATATTCCTTTACAATGCATTCCAATACTTCTGTATTGGAATGCATTGGCTGTATGAGTAATACTGTGTATTACTCATACAGCTTCCGGGGCCTGTGAGATCCAGGGGGCCTTCCATGCCATCGGGTCCCCCCACAGCCCCATGGGGACCCGATGGCTCCGCCGCCGCACTATAGAAAGCCGCAAACCGACACGGGGGGGCAGCGATCGCCGACACGGGGGGGGGGTCACGGGACCCCCCAGCGCATTTAGCCGAGGTGCCTGCTCAATGATTTGTCAATAGGTTTAGCAAGATGGTTCATTTTATGTCTAAACTCCCGAATGCCAAAACCATGGCGTCTATTTTTGTGAAAGAGATTGTACGGTTACATGGTATCCCAGAAAATATTGTATCTGACAAGGGTGTGCAGTTTGTGTCCAAGTTTTAGAGTGCTTTCTGTAAAAAATGACAGATTTTGTTGTCTTTTTCGTCCACCTACCACCCTGAGAGTAATGGGCAGACTGAACACCTCAATCAGTCTGTGGAACAATTCCTGAGGTCGTATGTTGCTGATGACCAGCAATTATGGATTAAATATCTTCCATTGGCTGAATTTGCTTTAAATAACTGTCACGGCTGTTTAAGGGTAACAAGAGCATACACAGTAAAAAAGAGCTACTGACCGGACCCAAACTAGGGAAGAGAAAGGGTGACCCCTGTCAGACCCTCAACACTCTCCCTATGCTGCTTAAGCACATGCCCGGATCCATGTGGTGGAACGAGGCATGCCCGCATGCCTAAGACTGATGAGCCCTGTAACCCCTACAATTGTGGAAGGGGCACGGCCACCGATGCCCTGCTCAGAATATGGAGGGAACCGTCGCCACCTCAGATCCAGTCAGAAAATCACCAGGTACACAACAATGTCTGCACACTTAGCTGATGGAGCTGCAGCTGCAGAGAAGACGGATCCAAGGGCCGCTGGCAATATCCGGAGTGCTTGCAGCAACAGAACACAGGTCCAGAGAACTAATAGCTTAAGAAGTGAAGATACTCAAGGCAGAGCTACAACTGAAAAGAGAAATATAATCCACGCCCTGCAATAGGAGGAGGGGTGATTTAAAGGCAGGGAAATCAAACGCAGGAGGAACAGCTGAGAGTAAAGACCTCATCACAGGGGCGGAGAGACAGAACAGTGAGAACACCTCCAAACTCTAAGTGACATCATCACAGGGGTGGAGACACAGAGCTGTGAGAATGTCTCAAAGTTCTGGTAGTGACAGTACCCCCCCCCCCCCCTCTACGGGTGGACTCCGGACACCCAGGACCCACCTTCCCAGGATGAGCCCTATGAAATGCCCTGATAAGGCGAGTGGCTTTAATGTCCGACATCGGAACCCACATCCTCTCCTCAGGACCATAACCCTTCCAATGAACGAGGTACTGAAGAGAACCGCGGACAATGCGAGAGTCCACAATTCTGGAAACCTCAAACTCCAGATGGCCATCAACCAAAATCAGAGGAGGAGGCAAAGAGGAGGGTACCGTGGGCTGGACATATGGTTTTAAGAGAGATCTGTGAAATACATTATGTATCTTCCAAACCCGTGGAAGATCAAGGCGGAAGGCAACAGGATTGATGACTGACAAAATTTTATAAGGCCCAATAAACTTGGGACCCAATTTCCAGGAGGGATCCTTCAGTTTAATATTTCTTGTAGACAACCACACCAGATCACCCACATTCAGGTCCGGACCAGGCACGCGTCTCTTATCAGCCACACGCTTATACTTCTCACTCATCTTTCTGAGATTACTCTGAATCTTTTGCCAAATGGTAGACAAAGACGAGGAAAATCTCTCCTCCTCGGGTAAACCAGAAAGAGCCCCTCCCGAGAATGTCCCAAACTGCGGATGGAACCCATATGCACCAAAAAATGGTGACTTATCAGAAGATTCCTGACGACGGTTGTTCAAAGCAAACTCAGCAAGAGGGAGAAATGAACACCAATCCTCCTGGTTCTCTGCCACAAAACAGTGCAAATATGTCTCCAGATTCTGATTGAGGCGCTCAGTCTGACCATTCGACTGCGGGTGAAAAGCAGAAGAGAAGGACAGCCGAACCCCCAGGCGAGAACAGAAAGCCTTCCAGAACCTGGACACAAACTGCGTGCCTCTATCGGAAACAATCTCAGAGGGAATGTCGTGCAATTTAACAATATGATCGACAAAAGCTTGCGCCAACGTTTTAGCATTGGGTAAACCAGGGAAAGGAACGAAATGAGCCATCTTGCTAAAACGGTCCACGACCACCAGGATCACCGACTTCCCCGAGGAACGAGGAAGATCCGTGATAAAGTCCATGGACAGGTGTGTCCAAGGACGGGAAGGTATGGGTAACGGGAGAAGGGAACCTGAAGGTCGTGAACGAGGGACCTTAGCGCGAGCGCACTTCTCACAAGCCGCCACAAAACCCTCCACAGACTTACGAAGAGCCGGCCACCAAAATCTCCGAGCAATGAGATCTACCGTGGCTCTACTCCCAGGGTGACCAGCAAGAATCGTATCATGATGTTCCTTAAAGAGTTTGTGATGTAGCTCAGGAGGCACGAACAACTTCCCGGAGGGACAACGGGCAGGTGCCTCAGACTGGGCAGCCTGGACCTCGGCCTCCAAATCGGAATATAGAGCAGAAACAACTACCCCCTCCGCCAAAATGGGACCCGGGTCCTCGGAGTTTCCTCCTCCCGGAAAACAGCGAGAGAGAGCATCAGCCTTCACATTCTTGATCCCAGGGCGGAAAGTAACAACAAAATTGAATCTGGAGAAGAACAGAGACCATCTGGCCTGTCTCGGATTCATACGCCTGGCCGACTCCAAGTACGCCAGATTCTTATGGTCGGTAAAAACGGTGATAGGGTGCCTGGCCCCCTCCAACCAATGGCGCCATTCCTCGAAAGCCAACTTGATGGCCAACAACTCCCTATCTCCCACATCATAGTTTCTCTCTGCCGGGGAGAGTTTTCTAGAGAAAAAAGCTCAAGGTCGCCATTTGGCAGGAGAGGGGCCCTGGGACAAAACTGCACCCACACCCACCTCGGAAGCATCCACCTCAACAATAAAAGGTAAGGAAACATCGGGATGCACCAAGATGGGAGCAGACGCAAAACTCTCTTTAATCTTAGAAAAGGCTGCAAGCGCCTCCTCCGACCAAGAGGAAAAACCCGTCCCCTTTTTTGTCATGTCAGTAAGGGGTTTGACAATAGAGGAATAATTCAAAATGAACTTTCTGTAGTAGTTAGCAAAACCCAGAAAGCGCATCAATGCCTTCTGATTTTCAGGAAGCTCCCACTCCAGCACAGCACGGACCTTCTCCGGATCCATGCGAAAACCAGAAGCAGAGAGGAGAAAACCCAGAAATTGAATCTCCGATACCATAAAAAGACATTTCTCCAGCTTGGCATACAGCTTATTTTCCCGCAGTATCTGCAGGACCTGAAAAAGATGATCCTGATGGGTCTGAACATCAGGGCAAAAAATCAAAATATCATCAAGATACACCAATACAAATTTCCCCATTAAATGATAGAAAATACTATTAACAAAATGCTGAAAGACGGCCGGAGCATTCGTCAGGCCGAAAGGCATAACGAGATTCTCGAAATGCCCGTTAGGGGTATTAAAGGCCGTTTTGCATTCATCCCCCTCTCTGACTCTGACCAGGTTGTACGCGCCTCTCAGATCCAATTTGGAAAACACCTTGGCCCCAACAATTTGGTTGAAGAGGTTCGGGATCAGAGGAAGGGGATAGGGATCGCGAATCGTGATACGGTTCAGCTCCCTAAAATCTAAGCAAGGTCTCAGAGAGCCATCTTTTTTTTTAACAAAAAAAAAAACCCGCGGCAACAGGCGACTTTGAGGGACGAATATGCCCCTTCTCGAGACTCTCGGAGATATAGGTTCGCATTGCGAGTCTTTCCGGTTGTGAGAGATTGTAGAGGCGTGCCTTTGGCAGCTTGGCGCCGGGAATGAGGTTAATGGGACAGTCAAACTCCCGGTGAGGAGGTAGCTCCCGAACACCGCTCTCGGAAAACACATCCGAGAAATCAGAGAGAAATGATGGCAGAGTTTTAGTAGACACCTCTGCAAGAGTGGCTGTGAGACAATTCTCTCTACAAAAGTCACTCCACTCATTTATTTGCCTTCCTTGCCAATCAATAGTGGGGTTATGTCTAGTGAGCCAGGGTAGCCCCAAAACTAGAGGAGAAGGCAATCCGTTAAGGACAAAACAAGATATCTCCTCCACATGAGTGTCACCTACAGCTAGCCGGATATTGTGAACAATGCCTTTCAGAGATCTCTGCGAGAGTGGGGCAGAGTCAATAGCAAAAACAGGTATATCCTTTTCTAATGTACAAACCTGAAAACCATGCAAGGCTACAAATTGAGTGTCAATAAGATTGACGGCCGCTCCACTATCGACAAAAATCTCACAAGGAATGACTTTGCTCTCTAGCGCCACCCAGGCAGACAGGAGAAAACAGGAACTGCAGGTCAGAGGAAAAGCATCAATTCCCAAATCAACTTTGCCCAAAGTAGCAGATGAAGCAGAACTTAATGATATACCTCTTGAGGTTTTTCTCTTATTATCGCTCTTAGTACAGTTCAGGAATCTCCTAGACGGACAAACATTTGCCAAATGACCTATGCCCCCACAACAAAAACACACCATGTTCTGAGGACTAAATCCTCTTTTATCAGGGGCAAGTCGGCCTAGCTGCATGGGCTCCTCCTCAGAGGGGAGCGAGACAGGATGAGACCCCTGCATACTGAATGAGTCCGCACCATTGCCCCTAGACTGACAATGGCTGGACGGAGAGGTCTTGTTTCTTTCCCTTAGACGCCTGTCAAGGCGTACCGCTAATGACATGGCAGACTCTAAGGACGTTGGTCTCTCATGGAAAGCAAAGGCATCTTTCAAACCCTCTGAGAGACCATGACAGAACTGACTTCGGAGTGCAGCATCATTCCAGCCTGAATCAGCTGCCCATCTCCGAAATTCAGAACAATAAAGCTCCGCAGACATTTTGTTCTGGCATAGAACACGTAAGTTCGATTCTGCCAGAGCAACACGATCCGGGTCATCATATATCTGCCCCAGGGCCACAAAAAATCTTTCCACGGATCGAAGGGAAGGATCCCCTGATGGCAGCGAAAAAGCCCAAGTCTGAGCATTACCCCTGAGCAGGGAGATGACAATCCTCACCCTCTGTTCCTCATTACCAGAGGAGTGGGGACACAAACAAAAATGGAGTTTACATGCCTCTCTGAAGCGAACAAAATTCTCACTGCCCCCGGAGAACGTTTCCGGAAGTGAGACCTTTGGCTCGCAACAGACTCCATGAGCCGGAGCAGAGCCCAATGCTTGTAGCTGAGTCACAGATTGACGGAGATCCGCTACTTCCAAAGAAAGACCCTGCATGCGGTCAACCAGGTCAGAAAGCGGATCCATGTCAACAAGGACGGTTTTGGTGGATTATAATGTCACGGCTGTTTAAGGGTAACAAGAGCATACACAGTAAAAAAGAGCTACTGACCGGACCCAAACTAGGGAAGAGAAAGGATGACCCCTGTCAGACCCTCAACACTCTCCCTATGCTGCTAAAGCACATGCCCGGATCTATGTGGTGGAACGAGGCATGCCCGCGTGCCTAAGACTGATGAGCCCTGTAACCTCTACAATTGTGGAAGGGGCACGGCCACCGATGCCCTGCTCAGAATATGGAGGGAACCGTGGCCACCTCAGATCCAGTCAGAAAATCACCAGGTACACAACAATGTCTGCACACTTAGCTGATGGAGCTGCAGCCGCAGAGAAGACGGATCCAAGGGCCGCTGGCAAAATCCGGAGTGCTTGCAGCAACAGAACACAGGTCCAGAGAACTAATAGCTTAAGAAGTGAAGATACTCAAGGCAGAGCTACAACTGAAAAGAGAAATATAATCCACGCCCTGCAATAGGAGGAGGGGTGATTTAAAGGCAGGGAAATCAAACGCAGGAGTAACAGCTGAGAGTAAAGACCTCGACACAGGGGCGGAGAGACAGAACAGTGAGAACACCTCCAAACTCTAAGTGACATCATCACAGGGGTGGAGACACAGAGCTGTGAGAACGTCTCAAAGCTCTGGTAGTGACAATAACCGTGCTAATTTTTCTGCTGGGGTGTCCCCTTTCTTTTGTAACCATGGTTTCTATCCCTGTTTTCTTTCTGGGTCATCCATCGCCTCCTCTAACCCCGAGGCTGATAAGGTCTCCTCTGAACTGTGCACAGTTTGGGATCGGGTTCAATCGAACCTAGAAAAGTCTCAAAGTACTCAGAAAGTCAAGGCCGATAGGAGACGTTCTAAGGGAGTGAACTTTCAGGTTGGGGATAAGGTGTGGTTGTCCTCCAAGAATCTCTCTCTCAAGGTAGCTTCTAGAAAATGTGCTCCTCGTTTTATTGGACCGTATAAGATTACAGAGGTGATTAATCCGGTATCGTTTAGGTTGGAGCTGCACGAGTCATTTCACATTCACCATGTGTTTCATAAATCTCTACTTAAAAAATATTTTGAACCTATTGTACCATCAAAAGCCCTGCCTCTGCCGGATCTTGTTAATGATGCTGTCGAGTATGTGGTGTCTAAGATAGTTGATGTCACGAGAGTGCGTAATTCCTTACAGTACCTGATTCACTGGAAGAGTTATGGACCCGAAGAGAGATCTAGGATACCTGCTAGGGAGGTTCATGCTCCTAGACTGTTTTGAAAATTGAATTTAGAACATCCTGAAAGGCCGTTGCCTGAAGTCTTGGGTCTGGTGGCCCGCATAAGAGGAGGGGTACTGTCACGGGACACCGAGTCGCTCGCGCTCCTCAGTGCCGTTGGCATCCTGTCTCTGTGCAGGAGCGAGGACTCGCACAGTGTCCTCATCTCCTAGGTGATAGGGGGCGGGACGGACCGGCCACGCACGTCTCCTCTGCGCGGCCAGAGTCCTCAGTTCCCCTGGCAACGAGGGGAGGTCTGAGCACCGAGCCGGGCACACGGTGCTCAGCTGTATTTACTAGTGTGGGTCATGTGGTGCTGGCCACGTCACATGACCCCAGCTAGCCAGTATTTAACAGGCAGCCTGCTGGCCACAGGTTGCCTGTTAATTAGGTTCTTGGCAATTTAGTTTCCTGGCATACTTACCTGTTCCTGTGTTCCCTGATGATCCTCTGCCTGCTCCTCCTGTACTGTGCTGCTTTCCTTGTATTCTGACCCCAGCTTCCACCTGACGATTCTTTGCGGACTCATGTGGTACTTCATTACTCTCCTGGTATTTGACCTTTCTCCTGACTATTCTCTGCTTTATCCTTTTGTACTGTGTTGCTATCTGTTCACTATCCATTATTTGTCTTGTCTGTCCTCCCAGCACGTATTCTTAGCTAGGGACTGCCGTTCATTTCCCCTGTCATTAGGACTTGCGAGGCAAGTAAACAGGGCCAGGGATGAGAGTGGAGAGCAGTGGTCACTATCCCCCCCCCCCCCCCCCGTGTGTGTGTGTGTACATGACCGTTAAAGTTAAATTTTCTGGTGAAATTCACCAATTTTTCGGTGTGATGTACCACTGCTATACCTAATAGACAGGTAAAATAAAAATATTGAAATTTGTCTGTTACATGTTCGTGTGAAATTCACCAATTTTTGGGTGTGAGATACCACTGCCATACATAGTAGACAGGTAAAAAATATTCACTAATTTGTTAAATTTTAGGGTGAAATTCACCAATTTTTGGGTGTGATATACCACTGTATACCTAGTGGACAGGTAAAAAAAAAATCACAAATTTGTTACATTTTCGGGTGAAATTTACCAATTTTGGGCTGTAATATACCCCTCCTCTACCTAGTTTACAGATTAATGAATTTCACTAATTTTTCTTTTACATTTTCGGGTGACATTAAACAATTTTTGTCTGTGATAAACCTCTGCTCTACCTAGTAGACAGGTTAATAAGGTTAATAAATGTCACAAATTTTTCTGTTACATTCTTGGGTTGACATTTTACTATTTTTGACTTGAATAAACCCCTGTTCTGCATAGGTGACAGGGACAGAATTTTTTTTTAAATAATCTGTTTCATTGGTGGGTGACAGTAACCCATTTCTGGTGATGAAAAACCCCTACTCTGCATACGTGACAGGGACTTAAATTTCTAAAATTCACACTTTAATTGTCCCTTTCATTCTATCCTTCTGCTTTAATAACTTTTCCCATATATCTGCTCGATCAAAATAAAATTTCATCCATTTATCTCCCTTGGATGTGGACTCTCTTTCTCACGCTCCCTCTTCGGCGTGGAACCCTGATTCGCCAATAACCGTGATCAACATGGTAGGCTCAGAAAAGAACATTGAAAGTTGATAGAGAAGATATCCAAATGGATGGTGGACGTCACAGGGACGTCTGATCAGGCAGAAGTTATCTAGAGTCAACAAAGCGGCAGCAGGGCCTCTCCTGGGTAATGTTTCCTAATTTAAAATACAGCAGTGACATTCCCTGTAATTTTTAATTTATCATTCAAATAACAGGGCATCTTAAGAGTCCTGTATTGTTATTTATCGTCACTACCTCCCCGAGTCGGGAGTGGGTAATTGCTGCGCCCCCTCCTTAACTTGGAAGCTTATGCTTCAATACTTTGTCCCACATTTCCGCTCGATTACATTTAATTTCATACATTGACCTCCCTTGGATGCAGTCTCTCTTCTCACTTTCCCTCTCCAGCGTGGAACCCTTATTCGCCGCTAACCGTGATCAACATGGTAGGCGCAGTAAAGAACATCAAAAGTTGATAGAGCAGATATATAATTGGATCGTGAACATCACAGGGACGTGCAACATGGTGAGGCAGTATGTTTGCACACGTCTACACAAACTGACTGATGGCTCTGCCGCCTGCAACTACTGGGTTTCCTAATTGGGCACATGGCCTGAACTTGACCTTTGCGCTTCGGAGGTGCTGGCCTGCCCTGCAGCCAGTGGATTGTCTGAACGTGTGTTTAGCACGACTGGAGGGGATTTTCACAGATTATATTTCCCAATGTTTTGGGGTGTACCCTAATAAAAATATATATATATATATATATATAAACTAAAACCCAAAAAGCAGTGTAGGCTACCTCTTCCTCATCCATTGGCGCTTCTACCTACACAGCTACATCCAACACCTCCTCAACCTCCTACTCCATATGGACCTCATCCTCCTAGATCAAGATTCATATTTTTATGTATTCTATGTTATTTAAAGTAATTTCCCATTGACTTTAATGGGGTTCAGGGTCGGGGTCAAGTTTGGGTCCCAAAATCAAACTTTTTTGTGACGTTCGGCCGAATCCAGGTGTCTGCTTAACTCTACTTAAAAGCATTGGAAGTGCTCATCAAACAAATGTGGATAGTGCAATGACTTAAAATAACATAAAATAAGTACAAATAAAAAATAATAATCTTGATCTAGAGGGTGGAGGTGCATATAGAGTAGGAGGTTGAGGAGGTGGTGGATGTGGCGGTGTAGGTGGAAGCGGCGGTGGAGGAGGAGGTAGGCAATGCTGGCATTTATTTATTTATTTTTTGTTGTCATTTAAATTATGGTACATCCTAAAACATTGGTAAATATAAAAAATAAAACAATGAGAAAGTGCGCTGAAGTATAACAATGGCTGGGTGAGGCCGTTATAAATGTCTATTCTGCACAAGGTACGGACAAGTCCTGTGGGATTCATGCCTGGCTTATTTTAATAAATGTGAGCTTGTGCACATTGGCTGTGGACAGGGGGCTGCACTTGTCTGTGATAACACCCCCTGCCGTGCTCAACACACATTTAGACAATACACTGGCTGCAGGGCAGGCCAGCACCTCCAAGGCGTAAAAGGCAAGCTCAGGCTATGTGCACAATTTGGAGACCCAGAAGTTGAAGGGGGCAGACCCATCAGTCGTGTAGGCGTGTGCACACATACTGCTCCACCATGTTGCTGAAATGCTGCCTCCTGCTAAGACGTTCCATATCAGCTGGTTCTACTGGTTGTTGTGGTGTGCTGACAAAGCTTTTCCACATTTCGGCCATGCTAACCCTGCCTTCTGAGGTGCTGGCGGTGCCCCAGCTGCGTTGGCAACCTCTTTCTACGCCTCTGCCTACGCCTTGTGCTTCCACTGTCCTCACGCTGTCAGGTGGGAATGCCATCAGCAGCACGTCTACCAGTGTGCGCTTGTACTCGCGCATCTACCGATTACGCTCCAGTGACGGAAGTAAGGACGGTACGTTTTCCTTCTAACGGGGATCCAGCAGCGTGGCTAGCCAGTAATCAGCACAAGTTAGAATCTTGCCAACTCGTCGGTCGTTGCGGAGACACTGCAGCATGTAATCGCTCATGTGGGCCAGGCTTCCCAGAGGCAACGACAAGCTGTCCTCTGTGGGAGGTGTATCATCTGTGTCCGCTGCATCCCCCCCAGCCATGCACCAGTGATGCCCATGAGCTGGTTTGGGTACCACCCTGCTGTGAACACGGTTTCTCCTCCTCCATCTCCTCCTCCTCATCCTACACCTCGTCTTCCTCAAGAACTGTACCCTGGCTGGACAATTGTGTACTTGGCATATGTTGGTGCAGGAACACACCCTTGGAGCCACTTTTGAATGACTGTCCTGAAACCCTTGTAAATGATCCCTCTTCCTCCTCCTCCTGTGCCACATCCTCTTCCATCATCGTCCAAAGCGTTTTTTCAAGGAGGCATAAAAGTGGGATAGTAAAGCTTAGAACTGCGTCATCGGCCAAGTTGGTGGAGTACTTGAAACAGTGCAACAAGGCACACAGGTTTTGCTTGGAGGCACACTCATTGGTGGTGAAGTAATGCTGACCACAGAGCGACTCACCCGTGCATACTGCAACTGATACTCCACTACCGCCTTCTGCTGCTCGCACAGTATGGCCAACATGTGCAAGGTGGAGTTCCACCTTGTGGGCACGTTGCATATGAGGTGGTGAGCGGGAAGGCCGAAGTTACACTGCAGCGCTGACAGGCGAGCAGCTGCAGGGTGAGAACACCAAAAGCGCGCATAGACGGCCCGCACTTTCTGCAGCAGCTCTGACATATTGAGGTAATTTTTCAGGAATTTGTGCACCACCAAATTCAGCACATGCACCAAGGCAAGGGATGTGCGTAAAACTGGCTAGGCCCAGAGCTGCTATGAGATTTCGTCCATTATGCACACCACCAGGCCGGGCTTGACGCTCACTGGCACCATCCACTTATTGGTCTGTTGTTCCATGCTCGTCCACAACTCCTGTGCGGTGTGGGGTTTGTCCCTCAAACAGATAAGTTTTAAAACTGCCTGCTGTCGTTTACCCCTGGCTGTGCTGAAGTTGGTGGTGAAGCTGTTACGCTGACCGGATGAGGAGGCGGTAGAGGATGAGGAAGCAGAGTAGGAGGAGGAAGCAATAGGAGGAAAACTGAAGCACCCTGCAATTCTCGGTGGTGGAAGAACATGCGGCAAACTACTATACACCTCAGGCCCAGCCACCACTGCATTTACCCAGTGTGCTGTTAGGGAGATATAACATCCCTGACCATGCTTAATGGTCCACGTATCTGTAGTTAGGTGCACCCTGCCACAGATGGTGTTGCGCAGTGCACACCTGATTTTGTCCCCCACTTGGTTGTTCAGGGAAGGGATAGCATGCCTGGAAAAGTAGTGGCGGCTGGGCACAATGTTCTGTGGGACAGCCACCGCCATAAAATACTTAAAACTGTCTGTGTCCAGACAGAATGACAACATTTCAAAGGCCAGGAATTTTGAAATGCTGTGGGTGGGTAGTGAGGTACTTCCCTTTTCACTCCAGTGTTTGGGAGATAGACAGCTAAACGCTTCCATGGGACATTGTGGAGATGCTTGGTGACCCAGATGGTTGCATTGCTGGCACATCCTCTGTTTGGCCGAGGGAGTCAGAGACCATTTTTGGTTTTGAGGTGTCTACTCTACTGCAACTCATGCTTGGCACTTAGATGCCTGGTCATGCAGGTTGTGCTCAGGTTTAGAACGTTTATGCCTCACTTCAGGCTCTAATTGCACAGCGTGCAAACCACTCGTGTCTTGCCGTCAGCACATTTTTTGAAGAACTGCCATGCCAGGGAACTCCTTGGATCTGGCTTTGGTGTGCTCGGTCCCATGTACTGTCTAGGGGACAGCCGCTCTGCTTTTGCACCCTGCTCCCTCTTTTGCTGTGCTAGTGGCTCTGTGTGACCACCGCCGCTTCCTCCGAACTACACAGGTCACTCGCATGACCTTGATTCCATCTGGGGTCGAGGACCTCATCGTCCTCCACATCATCTTCCACCCAGTTGTCACCCCTGCCCTCCTTGTTGGTCTGCACACTGCAGAAATCCACAGCAGTTGGCATCTGTGTTCTGTCTTCATACGAGACGTGCTGCGGTGGTCCTCCCATGTACTCATCCTGAAACACACAGTACAGACCAAAAGTTTGGACACACCTTCTCATTCAAAGAGTTTTCTTTATTTTCATGACTTTGAAAATTGTAGATTCACACTGAAGGCATCAAAACTATGAATTAACACATGTAGAATTATATACATAACAAAAAAGTGTGAAACAACTGAAAATATGTCATATTCTAGGTTCTTTAAAGTAGCCATCTTTTGCTTTGATTACTGCTTTGCACACTCTTGGCATTCTCTTGATGAGCTTCAAGATGTAGTCACCAGAAATGGTCTTCCAACAGTCTTGAAGGAGTTCCCAGAGATGCTTAGCACTTGTTGGCCCTTTTGCCTTCACTCTGCGGTCTAGCTCACCCCAAACCATCTTGATTGGGTTCACGTCCAGTGACTGTGGAGGCCAGGTCATCTGGCGCAGCATACCATCACTCTCCTTCAAGGTCAAATAGCCCTTATACAGCCTAGAGGTGTGTTTGGGGTCATTGTCCTGTTGAAAAATAAATGATGGTCCAACTAGCAATGGAATAGCATGCCGCTGCAAGATGCTGTGCTAGCCATGCTGGTTCAGTATGCCTTCAATTTTGAATAAATCCCCAACAGTGTCACCAGCAAAGCACCCCCACACCATCACACCTCCTCCTCCATGCTTCACGGTGGGAACCACGCATGTAGAGTCCATGCATTCACCTTTTCTGCGTCGCACAAAGACACGGTGGTTGGATCCAAAAATCTCAAATTTGGACTCATCAGACCAAAGCACAGATTTCCACTGGTCTAATGTCCATTCCTTGTGTTCTTTAGCCCAAAAAAGTCTCTTCTGCTTGTTGCCTGTCCTTAGCAGTGGCTTCCTAGCAGATATTCTACCAAGAAGGCCTGATTCACACAGTCTCCTCTTAACAGTTGTTCAAGAGATGTGTCTGCTTCTAGAACTCTGTGTGGCATTGACCTGGTCTCTAATCTGAGCTGCTGTTAACCTGCAATTTCTGAGGCTGGTGACTCGGATGAACTTATCCTCCGCAGCAGAGGTGACTCTTGGTCTTCCTTTCCTGGGGCGTTCCGCATGTAAACCAGTTTCTTTGTAGCGCTTGATGGTTTTTGTGACTGCACTTGAGAACACTTTCAAAGTTTTCCAAATTTTTCGGACTGACTGACCTTCATTTCTTAAAGTAATTATGGCCACTCGTTTTTCTTTACTTAGCTCCTTTTTTCTTGCCATAATACAAATTCTAACAGTCTATTCAATAGGACTATCAGCTGTGTATACACCTGACTTCTCCACAAGGCAACTGATGGTCCCAACCCCATTTATAAGGCAAGAAATCCCACTTACTAAACCTGACAGGGCACACCTGTGAAGTGAAAACCATTTCAGGTGACTACCTCTTGAAGCTCATCAAGAGAATGCCAAGAGTGTGCAAAGCAGTAATCAAAGCAAAAGGTGGCTACTTTGAAGAACCTGGAATATGACATATTTTCAGTTGTTTCACACTTTTTTTTGTTATGTATATAATTCCACATGTGTTAATTCATAGTTTTGATGCCTTCAGTGTGAATCTACAATTTTCATAGTCATGAAAATAAAGAAGACTCTGAGAAGGGAAGGTGTGTCCAAACTTTTGGTCTGTACTATAAGTGGTTGGGCATCGGTGCACTCAATCTCTTCCCCTTCTGGGGCAGGGCTATTTGGATGATCCTGGGAAACCCTGCAAGCAGAGTCATCAAAAAGCAGAAGAGACTGCTGCATGACCTGGGGCTCAGACTGCTTGGCTGATTTGCAATGGAGTGAGGTGAAATACTGATGGGCATGGGCTGCAGGTGCCAACTCTGATCCTTGAGCAGGGGTCTGGGTGGGAGACAATGTGAAGGAACTGAAGGCACTGTTAGCCACCCAATCTACTATCGCCTGTATTTGTTCTGGCCTCACCATTCGTAGAGGGGCATTCAGGCCTACCAAATAACGCTGAAGGTTCTGTCGCCTACTAGCACCTGAGGAAGTTGTTTCACTTGTGCATGTAGCTGGCATAGATCGACCACGTCCTCTCCCTTTAACAGGAGCTCCACCAACACCACGACCAGGGCCATGTCCCTTATTTGACGCTCTCCTCATTCTTTGCGTTCACCCACCAAACTAAGATATGGTTTATGTCAGGCGATAATGTAGCCGCTAATAGTCAACAACTAAGTTCACTGACAGTAAGGCTGTGCCAGTGTCATTTCTTGAGGTCACACAACAGCGTGACAGGCAAATTTAATACAATTACTTCACGGTCTCAAAAAATGTGAACTTGTCAAACAACAATGTAACAGCAGTATTGACTGGTTGTATTGGACTGTCAGAAATGCAGCGCAGGCCGCAAATGTACTAACTAGCACAAAAAGTGTGCTTTTTTTCTACCAACAATGTAACAGCAGTATTTACCGGTTTTATTGGACTGTCAGAAATGCAGCGCAGGCCGCAAATGTACTAACTAGCACAAAAAGTGTGCTTTTTTTCTACCAACAATGTAACAGCAGTATTTACCGGTTTTATTGGACTGTCAGTAAGGCAGCGCAGGCCGTAAATGTACTATCTAGCACAAAAAGTGCGTTTTTTGCAAATGGCAATGTAACAACAGTATTTAACAGTTTTATTGGACTGTCAGAAATGAAGCACAGATAGCAAATGTACTATCTAGCATAAAAAGTGAGTTTTTTCAAACGACAATGTAGCAGCAGTATTTAACAGTTTTATTAGACTGTCAGAAATGCAGCGCAGGCTGCAAATGTACTATCTAGCACAAAAAGGGTGTTTTTTTTCAAACAACAATATGACAGCAGCATTTAACGGTTTTATTGGACTGTCAGAAATGCAGCGCAGGCCACAAATGTACTATCTAGCACAAAAAAAGGTGTTTTTTTTTTTCAAACAACAATATAACAGCAGTATTTAACGGTTTTATTGGACTTTCAGAGATACAGCGCAGGCCGCAAATGTACTATCTAGCACAAAAAAAAAGGGTTTTTTTTCTACCAACAATGTAACAGCAGTATTTAACAGTTTTATTGGACTTTCAGAAATGCAGCGCAGGCCGCAAATGTACTATCTAGCACCAAATTATTATTTTCTCTACTAACAATGTAACAGCAGTATTTAACGGTTTTATTGGACTTTCAGAAATGCAGCGCAGGCCACAAATGTACTTTATGGAAAAAAAAAATAGGATTTTTTTCACCCACAGTGATACAGATGGATTTACTGATTTTATTTGCAGTGTAGGCCGCAAAGGTACTTTATGGCCCCCCAAAAAAGTGTTTCTTTTGACCCACAATGTCCCAGTTGTATTCACTGATTATATTTCACTATCAGATTTGCATTGCAGGCCGCATAGGTACTTTCTGGCAAAAAAAAGATAATTTTTTTACCCACAAATGAAAGGGATGGATTTAACTGATTTTCTTTCATTATCACAAATGCAGTGCAGGGCACAAATTTTTTTAAAAGTTTTTAATTTGTCCCCACAGAATTTAACAGATGCATTTACTGAATTGATTACACTCAGCACAGGGGTACTTTACAGAAAATAAATGTGAATATGTCACCCCCTGGGCCCCTGAACTCACAGATGGATTACCTATATAAATTTCCTTCCCCTGGCACATATGAGCGCAGGTGCACTTAAAAAATGAGTATGTGTTGCCCACTGAACTAAAAGAATAGGATTAAAATATTGTTCCTGGCACATATGCAGTGCTAGTGCACTGAACTTGCATAAAATGGCCGCCGACGCCCACCTAACTAACAGACGGATAAAACTTATTTTTGTGTGTCACTGGGGTCAGTGCAGGTTCCAAAATTGTTGCATTGCACCCACACAAAAAAGAAAATCACTTTAGATTGCAGACTTAACAACAAGTTCTGATATCAGATCCTTTCATATTCTCTCCCTCACAGCAGCAGCATCCTATCCCTATACTAGTAAGAGCAGAATGACATGCAGCGCTACGTGACTCCAGCATATATAGAGGCTGGGTCACATGCTGCACTGGCCAATCACAGCCATGCCATTAGAAGATCCAAACTCGAACCCAAACTTTACTGAAATGTTCAGGTTCGGGGTCAAAAATTGTAAAGTTCGGTACGAACCCAAACTTTACAGTTTGGGTTTGCTCAACCCTATTATCCTCCTGATGAGGACAACAAAGTCTTGTCTGTTGGGATTCTGGCACACATGGCTAACTTTATGTTAGGCTGCCTTTCCCGTGACCCTCGCGTTGTATGCATTTTGGCCAACACCAATGTGTTGTTCACCCTTCTCGACCCCCACTACAAAGATAACTTCCCATCTCTCATTCCTGTGATGGAGAGGACGAGCAAAATGGTGCAGTACTAGAAGGTCCTTGTGGAAAAATTGCTCCAAACATTTCCAACTGACAACACTGGCTGCAGTGTAAGTAGTTCCTTGGCCAACCGAGGAGGGGAGATGAGGGTAACACAGAGCAGTTCCAACAGAGGGAGGGCAACCCTATCCAAGGCCTGGGACAGTTTTATGACATCCCACCAGCACCTTCTACCTGATGCGTGGCCTAGTGTCACAAGGAGGGAAAAGTTTTGGAAGATGGTGAAGGAACATGTAGCAGACAGTGTCAGCATCCTCCGTGATCCCTGTGTGCCTTACAACTATTGTACGCATGTCACAAACTGGTGCTCTACGCCTTGGAGGTGCTGGCCTTCCCTGCCGCCAGCGTTTTGTCAGAGAGCGTATTTAGTGCTGCTGGGAGCATAATAACTGATAAGCGCATCCGTCTGTCAACTGAAAATGATGAATGGTTGACTCTTATAAAAATGAACAAGGCCTGGATTGCCCCTAACTTCTCTACTCCACAACAGGAAAGCAGCTGAACATAAAGGCACTCTAAATGTGGCTTTTATGGTGTATTGAATACACTGTATTCCCATGCACCTCTTCCACCACTAAAAAGGGTATTTGGTTCAATCTTCCTTATCTAGTCCTCCTCCTCAATCATATCAACATGCTTATTAGGCTGCCCTCGCTCCTACTGTTTTACAGGATCATCAGCTCAGCAGCAGACCCTCAACCATAATGTGTTAGATGGTGAGCTCGGCAGCAGGCCCTCATCCACAAATTTTTTAAGATGGTCAGTTTGGCAGTAGGTCCTCGCCCACAAAATGTTTAGATGGGCAGCTCGGCAGCAGGCCCTCGTCCACAAAATTTTTTAGATGGCCAGCTCGGCAGCAGGCCCTCGCCCACAATTTTTTTTAGATGGTCAGCTAAGCAGCAGGCCCTTGTCCACAAATTTTTTTAAATGGTCAGCTCAGCAGCAGACCCTTGCCCATAATGTTTTAGATGGTCAGCTCGGCAGCAGGCCCTTTCCCCTAATGTTTTAGATGGTCAGATCATCAGCATGCCCTCACCCATAATGTTTTATAGGGTCACCAGCAGTGCTGGTTCCTTGTAATTTGTGGCAGCCCTTTCCCTTAGTGCATAGGCTTTATGAGTGTAGGAGTCCCACTACCTGAACAATTGTACCACAATGTGAATGCCTCTTCCTTGTAATTAAGTAAATATACAGGAAAAATTGTTTCCTACCAATTTCTCCTCTAAAATCAATTTTTTTCTATGGTTTGGTGCATATTATTGTCAGTCTCTAAAAGCGGCGTACTATTCAGACAACATTGTTCCCAGCAGAAACCTGGGAGTCCAAGATGCATCCAGACATCCTCCCCATGCTGTTCCCGAACGTTTTCAGTGGTGTTTCCATCAATTACTGACCTTTTCCAATGAACCAGACACTTTCCACTCTTCAGAGCAGGGGGTGCCTGGTTTAATGCTCGGTTTCTCCCATTGACTACTATTGTAGAGCACCAAAGCATTCCAAGGTGTTCTACTCGAGCACCCAAACACTTTGCTGCTCAATCAACACTATTGGTGATCGCTAGAACCCAATTTTCTTCCACATAAACCTCCAAAACCAGATCCCCATTAGTGAATACAAAATCTTGAATGTTTTTTCCTCTAATTGTTAATTTGACAAGCTGTTTAAAGATGCTCGTATAATGCTGGTTTCACACTGGCATTGCGGAAAAAGATGCAGGTGCGTTACATGCATGATTTTTCAGCGTGAGTGCAAAACATTGTAATGCGTTTTGCACACGCGTGAGAAAAATCGGCATGTTTGGTACCCAAACCCGAACTTCTTCACAGAAGTTTGGGTTTTGGTTAGGTGTTGTGTAGATTGTATTATTTTCACTTATAACATGGTTATAAGGGAAAATAATAGCATTCTTAATACAGAATGCATAGTACAATAGGGCTGGAGGGGTTAAAAAAATTAAATAAAATTTAACTCACCTTAATCCACTTGTTCGGGCAGCCCGGCTTCTCTTCTGTCTTGTTCTTTGAGGAATAGGACAGTTGATGACGTCACTGCACTCATCACATGATCCATCACATGATCTGTTTTACCATGGTGATGTATCATGGAACGAACCATGTGATGAGCGCAGTGACGTCACCACAGGTCCTTTTCTTGTGCACAGCAAAGATGAAGACAGAAGAGAAGCCGGGCTGCGCGAACAAGTGGATTAAGGTGAGTTAAATTATTTTAGATATTTTTTTTTAACCCCTCCAGCCCTATTGTACTATGCATTCTGTATTAAGAATGATATTATTTTCCCTTATAACCATGTTATAAGGGAAAATAATAATGATCGGCTCCCCATCCTGATCGTCTCCTAGCAACCGTGCGTGAAAATCGCACCACATGTTCACTTGCTTGCGGATGGTTGCGATTTTCACGCAGTCCCATTCACTGCTATGGGGCCTGCATTGCGTGAAAAACGCACAATATAGAACATGTTGTGATTTTTTTTTACGCAATGCACAAGTGATGAGTGAAAAATCACCGCTCATGTGCACAGCCCCACAGAAATTAATGGATCCGGATTCAGTGCAGGTGCAATGCGTTCACCTCACGCATTGCACCCGCGTGGAAATCCCTGTATGAAAGAGGCCTAAGTGTATCCATTAGATTCCTGCTCCTGCATGTAAGAACACTAGAAATATTTCAATCTGCATGAGGCATGCATCAAGTCAGCCATAACTGTAATATCTCCCTTTAATTCCATTTGAGAAATGTCATAATCTTCAGTTTGCCCTGGAGGCCTATACACCACATCAATTCTAATAACACTTCCCTCCTTCTTCTGTATGCAAATCCACAGAGTTTCCAGCCCTGAATGTGTGCCCTTGACTTGAATGGCTACTTCACTACCTCTCCAGTCTTTTCTGTATAGGGTGTATTCTGGTATAACTTTTTTCCAGTCATTACAATTAGTGATGAGTGAAGTTTACAAAACTTTGATTTGCCAAATTTCTCAAAGAAATTTGCTTTGTAATTAATTACTTTGTCACTAAGTACATTTCTTTGTAAGTAGCAATTGTGCCGCCCCCTATCATTGAACCCCGATGCCACGTTCATCGCTGTTTGTGGCATCTGAGATTAACCCTTTCACAGCAAGGGCCGTATATGAACTGCGCTGGGCAGGTGTTTAAAGATGGCGCCTGCTCCTGCCCACTGCTTCTTTTAGCAGACACCCGCGGCTCATGTCCGCAACCGGCAGACATTTAACCACTCAGGTGCCGTGGTCAATCCTGACCATGGCATCTGAGTGCGCTGAAATCGAAAGTGTGCACTTTCGGTTGTGCTCCAACTCCCCCATGTGGCGATCAGAGTAGCTGGAATGTGTATGCATAGTATTTCCTATGGAGCCCTTGTCTGTAATAGGGGTCCATAGGAAAGTAGTGAAATCATCTTATACTTCAATGTTAGTGCATTGGAGTCTATGATAATAGCAATCGGATCATGTAGAGCACCAAAGCATTCCAAGGTGTTCTACTCGAGCACCCAAACACTTTGCTGCTCAATCAACACTATACTATTTTCCCTATAGGAACTAGTGATGAGCGGCAGGGGTCATATTCGAATTCACAATATTTCGCGAATATTTTTTAGAATATTCGTCGAATATTCGAAAATTCGCAAAAAAAAATTCTTGCAAAAAATCGGCAAGGTAATGATTGTGTAATATGCGAATTTCCGTAATGCGAATTTTCGGATTCGAATTTTTATTGCGAATTTTTCAACTTTAAGACAAAGAAGATTATAGCACTATGTTAGCTAAATTGCTCTATATTCGTTTTTTTCGAATATTCGCTATATTGCTATATATTCTTGATTTAGAATATTACAAATATTCGAAAAAACGAAGTTATAGCAATATAGCGAAAATTCGAAAAAACGAATATAGAGCAATTTAGCTATTATAGTGCTATAATCTTCTTTGTCTAATAGTTGTAATTTTTTTCTCATCTGAAGTTCAGATTGGAAAAAAATTACAACTATAAAAAAAAGATTATAGCACTATATTAGCTAAATTGCTCTATATTCGTTTTTTTTCGAATATTCGCTATATTGCTATAATTACGAATATTCGAAAAAACGAAGTTATAGCAATATAGCGAAAATTCGAAAAAAACAAATATAGAGCAATTAAGCTAATATAGTACTATAATCTTCTTTGTCTAATAGTTGCAAGTTAAAAAATTCGCAATAAAAATTCGAATCCGAAAATTCGCATATTACACAATCATTACCTTGCCGATTTTTTTCAAGAAAAAAAAACAAGATTATAGCACTATATTAGCTAAATTGCTCTATTTTCGATTTTTTGAATATTCGCTATATTGCTATAACAGTTTTTTTGAATATTCGTAATATATAGCAATATAGCGAATATTCTAAAAAAACGAATATAGAGCAATTTAGCTAATATAGTGCTATAATCTTTTTTTTTATAGTTGTAATTTTTTTCCAATCTGAACTTCAGATGAGAAAAAAATTACAACTATTAGACAAAGAAGATTATAGCACTATATTAGCTTAATTGCTCTATATTCGTTTTTTTTCGAATTTTCGCTATATTGCTATAACTTCGTTTTTTCGAATATTTGTAATATTCTAAAACAAGAATATATAGCAATATAGCGAATATTCGAAAAAAACGAATATAGAGCAATTTAGCTAACATAGTGCTATAATCTTCTTTGTCTTAAAGTTGAAAAATTCGCAATAAAAATTCGAATCCGAAAATTGAAATTACGAAAATTCGCATATTACACAATAATTACCTTGCCGATTTTTTCAAGAAAAAAAAATCGTGCATTTTCGAATATGACCCCTGCCGCTCATCACTACTCCTAAAGTCAAGTATATTGCAGCCTTCTTATTGGCCCACAAGCTAGAAGCAGGAAGGGATCATGTGTACTGATTAAAAAAAAAAAAAAAAAATCGGAAAAAACGAATATTCGAAATTACGAATATATATAACTATATTCGAAATATTCGCGAATTTTCGAAGTGGCTATATTCGCGATAAAAATTTGAAATTCGAATATTCGTGATCAACACTAATTAGGAACTATAAAAAAAAACACATCATGGGTATTGCAATGTGTGAAAACGCCCATAGTATAAAAATATAAAAATATATTCCTCATATGGCAAACAGCGAAACAGAAAAAAACATCCAAATGGACGATTCACAGTTTCTGGTCGCTTTCTTTTCTACAAAAAATTATAACATATAAAACTGTACATATAAGGTATCGCCAGATTCATACTGACATGTAGAATAAAAGTAACTGGTCAGTTTTATCGTACATAGAACATTGTAGTAAAATAAAAATGATAATGTTGTGGTGGAATCGCTTTATTTTTTTACCCCATGTGGAATTTTTTCCCCCGATTCCCACTACATCATATGCAATATCAAATGGTGGCATTGGAAAGTACAACTTGTCCCACAAAAAACAAGCCCTTATATGGCTATGTGGACAGACAAATAAAAGAGTTATGGCTCTGGGAAGGCAGGGAGCGCAAAACTAAAACACCAAAAAAAATGAACCTCTGGTCCTGAAAGGGCTAAAAATGAGGGCTTCCATAGGTTAAACCATTAGAAAAAAAAATACTCCACTTATCCATTTGAGCACAAAGAGGACACTGTGGCAGTCTTGATTGAAGATCCCATGCAAAATCTTGTGCAGTGTGTGATGATGTCAGTACGCTGACCAGCGTGGTGATGCCATACCATACATCACCATCCACAAGATTTTGAGCTGGATCTTTAATCAATATGGCGAAAGTGGGCTCTTTGCGCTCAAATGGATGGTGATGATTAATTTTTATTTACCTCCATTTCAAGGAAAATTGATTTGTTACCATGAAGCACGAGAAAATTTGGCTTTGCAGCGAATCATATTTTCCCTGATGGCACCCATATGCACTACAAGATCAACTACACAATTCTTACTTGCAACCTTGAATATATTCAAAATACACGTCTCATCTCTATTGACTGTGGCACCTGGAAAACTTCTTACCTTTTTCAGCACATCTCCATTCTGTCCTAAATCTACCTCTAATTAGTGTTGAGTAGAGTTGAGCGGACACCTGGATGTTCAGGTTCAGCAGGTTCAGGCGAACTTGAAAAAAAAGTTTGGGTTCGGGACCGGAACTTGACACAAACTTGAACCCGAACCAGAGCCCCATTGAAGTCAATGGGGACCCATACTTTTGGCCACTAAAATGGCTCTAAAATAGCCCTGGAAAGAGCTAGAGGGCTGCAAAAGGCAGCAAAATGTGCTTAAGAGCATGGCAAATACTCTGCAAACAAATGTGGATAGGGAAATGAATAAAAAAAATAAAAAAACATAAAAGACCTTAAAAAAATTAAAATTCTAAATGATGTAGGGAGAAGAGATTGATGAGGCGGTGAATGGGTGGATGTGGCCGTTTAGGCTCACATGGCTGTCTAGGTGAACGCGGTGGCAAAGAAGGAATAGGTAGCCAACACAGATGTGTGTTATTTTGCATTTTTACAAAGGGGTATCCCCCAAAATATTGGGACATAAAAAAGAAAAAGGAATAAGTGCACTTGAGTACAAGGATGGATGG
The DNA here is from genome assembly GCF_014858855.1 of Bufo gargarizans. Taxonomy (NCBI): domain Eukaryota; kingdom Metazoa; phylum Chordata; class Amphibia; order Anura; family Bufonidae; genus Bufo; species Bufo gargarizans. The sequence continues at coordinate 406,542,330 of NC_058082.1, read as the reverse complement.
TTGAGGCTGTTAGAACTGTCTATTCTGCACAAGGTATAGACAAGTCTTGTGGGATCCAGGGCTGGTTCATTTTAACCGCCTCTGGACCGCCTAACGCAGGATCGCGGTCCGGAGGCGGCAGTCTCAGGCACAGTCACGCATATACGCGTCATCTCGCGAGACGCGAGATGACGCTCACAGCCGGCCCGCGGATGCGCATCGCGGGCCGGCAAAAGTTTGAGGGGGGTTGCATCATCAGCCTGCCAGCCAATGATCATCTCTGGCAGGCTGATGATTTTTTTTTTAAAACGAATCACAAGCCAGTTAACGCTTTATATTTATAAATATAAAGTGTTAAATGGCTGCTGTGCTCCTCTGCTGATTCTTTTTGTCGGTTTGTCTCAGCAGAGGAGCACAGTTCACAGTGAGTACACCAAAAACTTCACTTAGCCCCCAGATCACCCCCCATCACCCCAATTAACCCCTTGATCACCCCTGTCAATCACCTAGTAAAAGGGAAAAAAGTGATCAGTGTAAACTGTCAAATTTTTTTTTTCACTGGTATTGACTGATAGGTTTTAGAATAGTTTAGGCCCCTTGGTTAGGTAGTTAGCAATCGGTTAGCACCCAGCCCACCGCACCGCAGTCACTGATTCGCTGATTAGCGTATCGCTAATCAGCATTTGTACTTTTATAGTATCTGTAAGTTATCAAAACTGATCACAGTCAGATCTATAATAGTATTAGTGTCACCTTAGCTTGCCCTCCACCCAAAACGCAGTGTTTGCCCGATCACGCCCGCCCCGCCGCAGTGACAAAAAATGTATTTATTTTTGATCACTGCACAATCACTTTCCAAGCGCTGCGGCGATAAAAAAATCAGTTTTGATATTTTTTATCAATCGCAGTGGACTCCGGTACTCCCATTTGTAAGACAGGCTTGCTTTTTTTCTTGGGTAGTCTCAGGGAATACCCCCAAAATTTTGTAGTCCAAATGTCAAACAAAGGGGAATTCTTCTGAAGAGGCCTACAGGATTCTGACCCAGTCGGATGATGAATGGGAACCCTCATCTGACGAATCTAGCGGGTCAGAATATGAACCTGTAGAAAGCAGTGGCAGTCTGACCCAAAGTTCGGATGAGGAGGTTGAGGTCCCTAATACCAACAGGCGAACCCGGCCCCGTGTTGCTAGACCACAGGTTGCGTAGGATACGCTTCAAGGACAGCAGAGTGGGGCTGGCGCTGTCGGATTACGTGGTGAGGCATACACCAGCAGCGCAGCCCACCCTGGAACTAGTACCAGCACTTTCGTACAACATGGTGAAGTGGCGAGCACCAGAAGGACAGTTGAAGCTGGTACGGTGGCACGTGCAATAGTTACCCCATCGCAGCCACTGCACAGACAGGCCCGTAGACCCCTTAGAGTCCCTGAGGTGCTGGCAAACCCTGATTGGCATGCCCCAACTTCAGCCGCACCATTAGTTCCCCCTTTCACCGCCCAGTCTGGGGTTCAGGTTGAGACAGCTCAGATCAGTTCAGCCCTGGGATTTTTTGAGCTGTTCTTGACTGCGGAGCTCTTGGACATAGTCGTGGCAGAAACAAACCGGTATGCCACTCAATTTATATCCGCCAACCCGGGAAGCTTTTATGCCCAGCCTTTCCGGTGGAAACCCGTCCAGGTTTCCGAATTAAAAACATTTCTGGGCCTTCTCCTCAACAGGAGTCTAACCAAAAAGCATGAATTGCGGTCATATTGGTCCACAAACCCAATTCATCACATGCCCATGTTCTCTGCTGCCAGCTTTTGAACCGGCTCCACAAAATTAGGCCCCTCATAGACCACTTCAACAACAAATTTGCAGATTTGTATACCCCTGAGCAAAACATCTTCGTAGACGAGTCCCAAGCAAGCGCGCCCGGTATGGGGTCAAATTGTATAAGCTCTGTGAAAGGGCCACAGGCTATACCCACAAATTTCGGATCTATGAGGGTAAAGATCAGACCCTGGAGCCGGTCGGTTGCCCTGACTACCTGGGGAGCAGTGGGAGGACAGTCTGGGACTTGGTGTCACCCATATTTGGCAAGGGGCACCATCTTTATGTGGACAATTTCTACACAAGTGTGCCCCTCTTCAGGCATTTGTTCCTAGAACAGATTGGCTGCTGTGGCACCGCGCGACCTAGTCGCCGGGGCTTTCCCCAACGGCTCGTTGCCACCCGTCTTACAAGGGGAGAGAGGGCTGCCTTGTGTAATGAAGAACTGCTTGCGGTGAAATGGAGAGACAAGCTTGACGTTTACATGCTCTCCTCTATTCACGCAGACACGACAATACCAATTGAACGACCAACCAGTGTCATTGAAAAGCCCCTCTGTGTCCACAACTATAATTCGCTCATGGGAGGGGTGGACTTCAATAACCAGATGTTGGCTCCCTATTTAGTTTACCGACGCACCAGACGCTGGTATAAGAAGATGTCTGTATATTTCATTAAATTGGCTGCATATAATAGTTTTGTTCTCTACAGTAAGGCTGGGAGAACAGGATCCTTCCTCAAATTTCAGGAAGAGACCATCGAGAACCTCCTGTATCCAGGAGGTTCCATGGCCCCATCCACCAGTGTAGTGAGCTGTCTACACGAGCGACATTTCCCCAATGTCGTTGCTGGTACCTCAACCCAACCGTCACCCCGAAAAAGATGTTGTGTCTGTAGCAGGAGTGGAATAAAGCGTGACACCCTCTATTTCTGTCCTGACTGCCCTGACCACCCTGCGCTATGCTTTGGGGAGTGTTTCCGGAAGTACCACACACAGGTATGCTTAGCATAGGGATTGCATCTCATAGGACAGGCACACAGGGCTATTAGGGCCTATTCACACAGAGCTGCTGCAAACCTCTCCTTTCATCTGGGACAAAGTGCATAATGTACTTCACCACATCTTTGGGCGATTTGCACTTTGCACATTGTCCCATGGGGAAGGAGAGGTTTGTCCTTCCAGGTGGACCAACCGAACGACTAGCTGCAGCACTGATGTGCATTCTGACAGAAGCATTGCGCTGCTGTCAGATTACACAAAAGTCAATGTATGCGGCACTGCAAGACGAGATTTCTCCTCTGCAGTAAAAGATACGTTTGCCGTGGAATATGAGCTGAGGAGGCGGCGGTGTTCATATGCTTTGGCAAACACTTTGCATATAAAAAAAAAATCCCCGGCAATGATTTATTCATCCACATCGATTGATGTGAATGGAGAAATCGGGTTTGCCAGGGCATACGAGCTAAGTGGGTATGGATGTTGGGCGGAGCTCCTATGTCCTGGCAGACGCCTTTCCCCTCCTTTTTTTTGGGCAGAGATTTTTTCATCCACATTGATTGATGCAAATGAAGAAATTTGTGCCGTTCATTTTTTCTTTCAGCCCAGAGGCTGAACGGAAAAAAAAAATCTTATTACCTGCATGCTCAATATAAGGAGAATAGCAGAAACTCCTAATGCTGGCCATACATGTAATGATTGCGGAGACCCTCAAATGCCAGGGCAGTACAAACACCCCACAAATGACCCCATTTTGGAAAGAAGAAACCCCAAGGTATTCGCTGAGGGGCATATTGAGTCCATGAAAGATTGAAATTTTTGTCCCAATTTAGCGGAAAGGGAGACTTTGTGAGAAAAAAACAACAAACAAAATCAATTTCTGCTAACTTGTGCCCAAAATTTTTTTTTCTATGAACTCGCCATGCCCCTCATTGAATACTTTGGGGTGTCTTTTTTCCAAAATGGGGTCACATGTGGGTTATTTATACTGCCCTGGATTTTTAGGGGCCCTAAAGCGTGAGAAGAAGTCTGGGATCCAAATGTCTAAAAATGCCCTCCAAAAAGGAATTTGGGCCCCTTTGCGCATCTAGCTTGCAAAAAAGTGTCACACATGTGGTATCGCCGTACTCAGGAGAATTAGGGCAATGTTTTTTTAGGTGTCATTTTACATATACCCATGCTGGGTGAGATAAATATCTTGGTCAAATGCCAACTTTGTATAAAAAAATTGGAAAAGTTGTCTTTTGCCGAGATATTTATCTCACGCAACATGGGTATATGTAAAATGACACCCCAAAACACATTCCCCAACTTCTCCTGAGTACGGCGATACCACATGTGTGACAATTTTTTGCAGCCTAGGTGGGCAAAGGGGCCCAGATTCCAAAGAGCACCTTTCGGATTTCACAGGCCATTTTTTACAGATTTTGATTTCAAACTACTTTGCATGCTTTTGGGCCCCTAAAATGCCAGGGCAGTATAACTACCCACAAGTGACCCCATTTTGGAAAGAAGACCCCCCCAAGGTATTCCGTGAGGGGCATGGCGAGTTCCAAAATTTTTATATTTTTTGTCACAAGTTAGTGGAAAATGATGATTTTTTTTTTTTTCAAACCTCAAACCTCTTTTTTTCAAGTCTCAAATTCCACTAACTTGTGACAAAAAATAAAAACTTCCAAGAACTCACTATGCCCAAGGTATTTCATGATGGGCATAGTGAGTTCATGGAAGTTTGTTTTTTTTGTCACAAGTTAGTGGAATATGAGACTTTGTAAGGAAAAAAATAAAATAAAATAAATCATAATATTCCGCTAACTTGTGACAAAAATAAAAAAGTACTATGAACTCACTATGCCCATCAGCGAATACCTTAGGGTGTCTACTTTTCATTTGTGGGGTTTTTCTACTGTCTGGGCATTGTAGAACCTCAGGAAACATGACAGGTGCTCAGAAAGTCAGAGCTGCTTCAAAAAGCGGAAATTCACATTTTTGTACCATGGTTTGTAAACGCTATAACTTTTACCCAAACCATTTTTTTTTTTTTTACCCAAACATTTTTTTTTTATCAAAGACATGTAGAAAAATAAATTTAGCGAAAAATTTATATATAGATGTCGTTTTTTTTAAAAATTTTACAACTGAAAGTGAAAAATGTAATCTTTTTTGCAAGAATTTTATTAAATTTCGATTAATAACAAAAAAAGTTAAAATGTCACCAGCAATGAAATACCACCAAATGAAAGCTCTATTAGTGAGAAGAAAAGGAGGTAAAATTAATTTGGGTGGTAAGTTGCCTGACCGAGTAATAAACGGTGAAAGTAGTGTAGTGCAGAATTGTAAAAAGTGGTCTGGTCATTAAGGGTGTTTAAACTAGGGGGGCTGAGGTGGTTAATGAACGTGAGCTTGTCCACGTTGGCTGTGGACAGGTGGCTGCGTCTGTCTGTAATGACGCCTCCTGCCATGCTAAATACACGTTCAGAGAGTACACTGGCTGCAGGGCAGGCCAGCACCTCCAAGGCATACAGGGAAAGCTCTGGCCATGTGGACAATTTGGAGACCCAGAAGTTGAATGGGGCAGAACCATCAGTCAGTACGTGTAGGCGTGTGCACAGGTACTGTTCCACCATGTTGTTCAAATGCTGCTTCCTGCTGACACGCTCCATATCAGCAGTTGGGGCCGGTTGTTGCGGCGAGGTGACAAAGCTTTTCCACATGACGTTCATGCTAACCCTGCCTTCTGAGGTGCTGGTGCTGTAACAGCTGTGTTTGCGACCTCTTCCTCCTCCTCTGCCTTCACCTTGTGCTTTCACTTGTCAGTCGGGAATGCTCTCAGGAGCGCGTCTACCAGCGTGCGCCTGTAGTCGAGCATCTTCCGATCACGCTCCAGTGAGGGATTAAGGACGGCACATTGTCTTTGTAACGGGGATCCAGCAGGGTGGCCACCCAGTAGTCAGCACACGTTAAAATGTGGGCAACTCTGCTGTCGTTGCGAAGTTACGCTGTAGAGCAGACAGTTGAGCGGCGGCAGGATGAGAACGCCAGAAGCACGCACAGAAAGCCCGCACTTTCTGCAGCAGCTCTGACATGTCGGAGTAGTTGTGAATGAATTTCTGCACCACCAAATTCAGCACATGTGCCAGGCAAGGGATGTGCGTCAAACCGGCTAGTCCCAGAGCTACAACGAGATTTCGCCCATTATCGCACACCACCAGGCCGGGCTTGAGGCTCACTGGCAGCAACCACTCGTCGGTCTGTTGTTTTATACCCTGCCACAACTCCTGCGCGGTGTGTGGCCTGTCCCCAAACACATCAGTTTCAGAACGGCCTGCTGACGTTTACCCCTGGCTGTGCTTAAGTTGGTGGTGAAGGTCTGTTGCTGACCGGATGAGGAGGTGGTAGAAGAGGAGGAGGAAGCCGAGTAGGAACAGAAGGCAACAGGAGGCAAAGAATGATGCCCCGCGATCCTTGGCGGCGGAAGGACGTGCGCCAAACAGCTCTCCGCCTGGGGCCCAGCCGCAACTACATTTACCCAGTGTGCGGTTAGGGAGATATAGCGTCTCTGGCCGTGCTAACTAGTGCATTTATCTGTGGTTAGGTGGACCTTGCAACAGATGGCGTTGTGCAGTGCACACTTGATTTTATCCGACACTTGGTTGTGCAAGGAGGGCACGGCTCTCCTGGAGAAGTAGTGGCAGCTGGGAACGACGTACTGTGGGACAGCAAGCAACATGAGTTGTTTGAAGCTGTCCGTTTCCACCAGACTGAATGACAGCATTTCAAAGGCCAGTAGTTTAGAAATGCTGGTATTCAGGGCCAGGGATTGAGGGTGGCTAGTTGGGAATTTACGCTTTCTCTCCAAGGTTTGTGAGATGGAGAGCTGAACGCTTCCGTGTGACATGGTCGAGATGCTTGGTGACGGAGGTGGTGTTATTGGTGGCACATCCTCTAGAGGCAGAGGAAGAGGCCGAGGCAGCAGCAGAAGAGGGAGCAGGAGGGGCCTGAGCCCTTTCTTAGTTTTGAAGGTGCTTACTCCACTGCAGCCCGTGTCTCGCATGTAGATGCCTGGTCATGCAGGTTGTGCTAAGGTTCAGAACGTTAATGCCTCATTTCAGGCTCTGATGGCACAGCGTGCAAACCACTCGGGTCTTGTCGTCAGCACATTGTGTGAAGAAGAGCCATGGGAACTCCTTGAAGCTGCCTTTGGTGTGCTCGGTCCCTGGTGACGGTGGCCAGTAGCAGGCAAACTGTTTTGGCGACGACTGCTCTGCTTTTGCACCCTGCTCCCTCTTTTGCTATGCTGTTGGCTCGGTCTCACCACTGCCTCTTCCTCCAAACTCTGAAAGTCAGTGGCACGACCTTCATTCCATGTGGGGTCCACTGCGTAGTCTTCCACCCAGTCTTCCTCCCTTACCTCCTTTTCGGTCTGCACACTGCAGAAAGACGCAGCAGTTGGCACCTGTGTTTCGTCATCGTCAGAGACGTGCTGAGCTGGTATTCCCATGTCCTCATCAGTAAACATAAGTGGTTGTGTCAGTGCATTCTATGTCTTCCACCCCTGGGGAAGGGCTAGGTGGATGCCCTTGGGAAACCCTGCCAGCAGAGTCTTCAAACAGCATAAGAGACTGCTGCATGACTTGAGGCTCAGACAGGTTCCCCAATATGCACAGGGGTGATGTGACAGACTGATGGGCATGGGTTTCAGGCGCCACCTGTGACTTTCTACAGAAGACCGGGTGGGAGATAATGTGAACCTGCTGGATCCACTGTCGGCCACCCAATCGACAAGCGCCTGTACTTGCTCAGGTCTTACCATCCTTAGAACGGAATTAGGCCCGACCAAATAACGCTGTAGATTCTGGCGGCTACTGGGACCTGAGGTAGCAGGTTCAGTAGGACGTGTAGCTGTGGCAGAACGGCCACGTCATCTCCCTGCACCAGAGGCTCCACCAACACCACCACCACGACCATGACCGCGTCCTTTTTTAGATGTTTGCCTCATAGTTAGCGTTCATCAAGCAAAGTAAAAAGTGGTTAAGTCTGTTTAATAATTAACTGCCCCAAAAAATAAATAAAAAAGATGTAGGGTATTGCACTAATTTTTTTTTATTTTTTTTAACTCTATATGATAGTGGTATTTGTGGCCTAAATTTCACATTAACTTATGCCTATCTAATCCCAGATGTGCAGTATATATGAGGTTTTTTTTTAACCCCAGTAAGCTAAAAGCCGTATGTGTGGCCTAAATTTCAGTCACTTATGCATGTCTAATCCCAGATGTGCAATATATCAGAGGTTAGTTTTTTTAACCCCAGTAAGCAAAAAGCTGTATTTCTGGCCTAAATGTGACACTCACTTATGCACCTATAATCCTAGATGTGAACTATATGAAACAGATGTTTTTTTTTTCTCCCCAGTATGCCCCAGTAAGCAAAAAGCCGTATTTGTGGCCTAAATTTCACAGTCACTTATGCATGTCTAATCCCAGATGTGCAGTATTTCAGAGTGTTTTTTAACCCCAGTAAGAAAAAAGCTGCATTTCTGGCCTAAATTTCACAGTCACTTATGCATGTCTAATCCCAGATGTGCAGTATATCAGAGGGTTTTTTAATCCCAGTAAGAAAATAGCTGTATTTGTGGCCTAAATTTCAGTCACTTATGTATGTCTAATCCCAGATGTGCAGTATATCATAGGTTTTTTTTTTTAACCCCAGTAAGCAAAAAGCCGTATTTGTGGCCTAAATTTCACAGTCACTTATGCATGTCTAATCCCAGATGTGCAGTATATCAGAGGGTTTTTTAACCCCAGTAAGCAAAAAGCTGTATTTCTGGCCTAAATGTGATACTCACTTATGCACCTATAATCCTAGATCTGCACTATATAAAACAGATGTTTGTTTGTTTTTTTCACCCCAGTAAGCAAAAAGCCGTATTTGTGGCCTAAATGTGACACTCACTTATGCATGTCTAATCCCAAATGTGCAGTATATCACAGGCTTTTTTTAACCCCAGTGAGCAAAAAGCCATATTTGTGGCCTAAATGTGACACTCCCTTATGCACCTATAATCCTAGATGTGCACTATATGAAACAGATGTTTTTTTTTCACCCCCAGTTTGCCCCAGTAAGCAAAAAGCCATATTTGTGGCCTAAGGCCTTGTTCACACTTCAGTGTTTAGTCAGTAATTTCCATCAGTGATTTGTGAGCCAAAACCAGGTGCAACTCTAAACACAGAACAGGAGCAGATCTTTCCCTTCTATCTCATGTCTGTGGAGGCTCCAGTTCTGGTTTTGGCTCACAAATCACTGATGGAAATCTCTGACCAAACACTGAAGTGTGAACGAGGCCTAAATGTGACACTCAGTTATGCACGTCTAATCCAAGATGTGCAGTATATCAGAAGGTTTTTTAACCCCAATAAGCAAAAAGCCATATTTCTGGCCTATATGTGACACTCACTTATGCACCTATAATCCTAGATGTTGACTATATGAAACAGATGGTTTTTTTTTTAGTTTTTTGTTTTTCACCCCAGTATGTTCCAGTAAGCAAAAAGCCGTATTTGTGGCCTAAATGTGACAATCACTTATGCGCCTATAATATTAGATGTGCACTATATGAAAAAAAGGTGTTTTTTTTTTTTTTAACCCCAATGTCTCAAAGCAGTATTTCTGGACTTGCAGACATGCAGATATCCTGTGCTAGTGCACTATCGTTGCATAAAATGGCTGCCGATTATGTATTGATATTGACTAACTGAAGAAAAAAAAGTTTGTTTTCAGTAGTAGTTGGCTCAGGCCAGGCTTAAAAGATTTGTGCACTGCACCCACAAAACACATTTGCTGTAGATTACTGAGTAAAGAAGCAGTTATTCATAAGATTTCTCCCTGATCTCTTGCTCACAGCAACTGAAGCCTATCCCTACACTAATCTGAGCAGAGTGACAGGCAGCGCTACGTGACTCCAGCTTAAATAGAGGCTGGGTCACATGCTTCAATTGGCCAATCACAGCCATGCCAATAGTAGGCATGGCTGTGATGACCTTTTGGGGCAAGTAGTGTGACACTTGTTGATTGGCTGCTTTGCAGCCTTTGAAAGAGCGCCATAAAAATCGCCGAACACTGAACACGAACTTTTGGGTGAACTAATAAATGGAACCCCTGAGAAGTGACCACATATTGAAACTACACTCCTCAAATAATTTGACCCCACAGGTGTTTTGCAGAAATTGATGAGCAGTGCAAAATCAAAATTGCACTTTCAGTTATAACATGGTTATAACAGAAAATAACAAAATCCATAACGGATCCGTTCTTCTGCCCATAGACTACTATTTGGACAGAAAGCAGATGGAATGCCTTTTAAAGGCTTCAGTTTTGCATTCTGTCTGGGAATTCCTTTATTTTCTGTTCATGTTATAATGAAAAGTTATAACAGAATCCCTAACGCTAGTGTGAACCCACCCTAAAATTACAATACACTCCAGTACAGAAATATTGCAGTTTATTGTTGAAGCAATCACATGTTCAAGTACTCTACTCTAGGGGGGAATAAAAATAAAACTATTTTTTTTAACCTTTTTAAAAAATACAAAACATAAAAAAAACTCACCTCCCCAAAATAGGAAAAACATGATCAAAAAGTTATATGTATCCCATAATCGTACCAATAAAAACCCAGCTCAATTAAAATTTTAAAACAAGTTTGTAATTTTGAAAGTTGCCCATAGAAACCAATCAGATTGATCCCATCATTTTCCAAACGAGATCGGAAAATGAAAGGTGGTATCTGATTGGTTGCTATGGGAAACTAAACCAGTTTTTCTTTGCACCAGATTTGATACATCTCCCCCTCTGTCTGAAAGCGGCATAAAACTGGCTTTGGTGGGAACAGGTAAATGTTGGAACAATTCTGCAAGGTGTGGTGGTCTTTTAACAGTGATTAGTGAAGGACAAATATTGAAAATCTAAAACAGAGTATGCAAAACATAGTCAATAAAATATATGAAAGAAATATATTCATTATTAAACACAGAAAAGGACACATCTGTTGCTTTATTAATGATGAAATTGTAACTTGCAAGCATCCCGATACACATGATGATATGAGCTTAGAAAATCTAATAATGCAATTAGAATAGTCTGAAGTGTCAGCTATCCCCATGCCTTGTAGGGAGCCAGCTCTAATTAAGGAAACAATTACCCACTTTTACCAGAGTGTTAGGGAGTTCCATCTCCAGGGAGTAATAATTGAAGAAAATTATTTTGTCACTAATATTTGGCATGTAGCCTCATGAAGTGCAATCAACATTTTGTGCAACAAACAGAGTCCTGTTAAGTGAAATTACACTTTTTAAACACATTCTTAAAACCTCAGTAGCACAATGGAAACTGTCAGCGGGACCCAATTACAAGTTCTATCTACTTTCCCTTAGCAGCTGATACTGCAACTTCTAAATATACACAATTTTATTCCTTACAAGCTCCAGCTTGGTGGTGACACCACCTGTGCTAGTTATCACTCTTACAACCTCTAAGATAATAGGTGCAACATCAAATGTTGGCTGATTTTCAGCTTTTCCAAAGCTTCAAAATAAAATCTAAGGAATTAAATGATTCTAAAGTTTAAAGTGCACATGTTGAAGTACAGTAAATTCATGTTGTTATGCTTATTTAAGTTTTCAGATTTCTTTTCTTAAAAGCAGGTCTATTATAATTACTGTTATTTAGAAAGCTAAAAGTCTCCGACTAGGATTGAGCAAACTTGGGTTTTTACCTAACTTTAGGTTTTTTGGACCCCGGACTCGGGGTTCGGCGAGTTAATGGCGCTTTTCAAAAGGCTGCAGAGCATGCGTGCGCACGCATGGACGTAACATGCGCACCTCTCTCCGGACTGTGAGTTCTAGCCCGCACATTTCGGAGAAGACGCTGCCGATGCCGTTTTAGATACGGCTTTCAGCCCTCCCGCTCTGCTGGATTGTCGTTTATTTCCTGCCGCTTTGCTGCCCAGAAGTGTAGGCCAGTTTTTGGAGGAGGAATCTGAGGGTGCGAGGTAAATCCCCCCTCTGACTCCCCTGAATCCCTCCCTATTTGCCATGTGCAATTGGTCCGTCACTTAACAACTCTGGACGTTCACTGACGGTTGTACAAGCAGAATAAATACCCCTCTTCACAATATTAACTGTGTGAAGGTAAGAGACTTATTCATGGTCTGGACTGTTTCTGTTTGGAGGAGTGTTTGTAGTGGACCTATTTCGATATATGGAAAAGTTGTAAGTTACATTCGGCTTGGCAATGAAATGGAGGATGGAAGGAAAAGAATATATAAAAAAATAACTGTGGCATGAATTAACTTGACTAACTATGTTTTTGCCATATTTTCTGATCATGGAAGACATTTGGGATTGACTAACGGATCCAGCTTTACCGACTGGTCGGGGAAGCAGCGGCATCTGTCAATTTTAATGGGCGTGAGATTTCAGCTGTGCTAACTACATAAATGGCATGATATGTACTAACCTAACTAACTGTTTGCCTGCTATATAACTTATTTTTTTGGTTTGCTATTTTAACTGTGAAACCCACTGTGTCTGTGTGATCCTGCTACATTGGCTGGTTGGGGGGGGGGCGTGGCTTCGGCCACATGAATCAACTTAAATAACCTGGTTGCTACATGATTTATTTTTTGCCAACTATTCAACTGTGAAGTAGCTGTGCCCTGCCTCTCGAAAGCAATTGGGACGGTTAAATTATGCAACCTTACTAAATAGCAGGAGTCTGAAGCTGTGCTGACCACATTAAACAGGTTACGACTGCACCTGTATTACTGATACTAATGTGGGAGCAAGGAATAACTTATTAACGGACTGATGGAGTAATAACTGTAAACGTAGCATATCTTGTATTGTTGGGGGAAAGTCCTATTTGGATGTGTATATATGTACAGGCATAATCCATAGCAGCCCGTGCTGGTAAAAGTCGGCGATTCTGTGCCCAACAGGCTTAAGGAGGATTATTTTTTTAAATATTATTAATCAACCACTGTATTTTAACGCTTGCGGAAGTCCGGTCATAGCAGGCCTGAATAATTTGACGACAAGGTGCGACATAAAAAAGCGGGACAATCACTGGATAATAGGGCAGGAGGGACCGTTAGACATTAATTGCGGACATCAAAAAGCAAAAGGGAAGTTGAGAAGGTAAAGAGAGAAAACATATGTAAAAGGAAGGAAGGAGGAAAGGGGAAGGAAGCAAGGGAAGCAGGGGGGATTAAGGGGAAAGGGGAAGGGAAGAAGTGGGGGGGGGAAGGAAAAGAAAGAAGAAAGGTGGGACTCCTGAGGACAGACCTACAAAAATATAAAGATAGGCTAGTAAATGTAGAAAAGAGAATTTCTGAGGCAAAAGAAAAAAGTGTACTAAAGGAAGAAAATACAGAACTTAAAAATAAATTACTCGATCTAGAAAATAGATCCAGGAGGTCTAACCGGAGATGCCTGGGGGTTTCCGGAGGGTGTGGAAGGACGGTACCCCTGTGGCTTTATACAAACCTGGCTCAGGGAGCAAATAGGCCAGGATATTTCAGATCATAAAAACTTTATAGAGCGAGTTCATAGACTGTCGGCAAGGATTCCCCCTCCGGGAACGAGACCTCGACCAATTATATTGAATTTTCTGTTGGTTAGAGAGGAGGTAATACGCAGGTCAAAAATTAAGGGGAAATTAGAATATGCGGGTATGGCAAAATGTTGTTTTCAGATTATGCACAAGAAACAGTAAGAAAAAGAACCAAATTTATAGATATAAATTGCTTTTAAAAAATGTAAACTACTCAATGATGTTTCCGGCTAGGCTGAGAATTGAATGGGGAAATAAGACATGGTTCTTTGATACAGCTGAGGCAGCGCAAGATTGGATCAAAGAAAATATAAAAGGCTGAGGAAGCGGGGCTGGGACTTGATTGGTAGGGAGCAATGCAAGAGAGAGGGCCGGGTTTCAATGTTATCCTGGGCTATTCAGGTGGGGTGGTAAAGGGAGGGGTTTGTAACCTGTTGCAGCGTTTGGTTCTGGGTAGGAGGTGCACAAGGGGAATATATTGTTATGCCCCTTTTATTTTAATTTTTTTCTCTCGTTTTTGTTCCCTTCCCTCCCCCCTGTGTCATTTGCCCCCCCCCCCCCCCCTCCCGGGTTCACACAATAGATAGGAAACAGATAGCCACTACAATGAGATCCAATGAGAATAATCTCATGGAAAATTAGGGGACTTAGTAAGGGAGTCAAGAGAGTTGCAGTTTTTGATTCAATACAAAGGATTCTACCCGCCCTGGTCTGTCTCCAAGAGACACACCTATATGCACAATATGCATTCCACTCCACTTTTTCATCATACGCAAGTGAGCATATTGATCCATCAAAATATAGATATTAAAATACTAAACACAGCTATAGACGAGGAGGATCGATATGTTTGTATCAACTGTATTTTGGAAGGCAGACCATGGATTATAGCAAATGTATATATACCCCCCCCCCCCTTAGATTAGATGTCCTATTAAAAATAAATGAATTTGTGCACAGAGTGGGAGATAAGCCACTTTTAGTTATGGGAGATTTTAATAATGTAATAGATGCCCAAATGGAAAGATGTAGAATAAATAATACCCAACTAAGTAATACCGGGTCAAAATTAAGACATATAACAATAGAACTGGGGTGGATTGATATTTGGAGGGAGATGAACCCTAAGTCAAAAAGATACTCACGTTTTTCTAAGACACATAAGAGTCTATCATGGATTGATTTTTTTTTTTTTTTTACTGACAATAAAGGTGCACAGGATGTTGAACAGGTTAAGTATAGAAGAAGAGGGATTTTGGATCACAATTCAATTATTATAAAGATAAAAACACAAAAAGAGGGATGAGGGTAAGTATTGGTTGGATTAATATAATGGGTATTCACAATAGGATAATAAAAGAGATTAGGGAATACTGAGATTAATGAGGGGTCAACTGAAAATAATATAGTATGGGACGCCGCAAAGGCTTTTATAAGAGGTATTGTCACAAAATATACTATGATATATAGGAAAAGTATCAAGAAAAAGATTATTGACTTAGAAAGTGAGGTGGAAAAACTTAAAAAAAAAATATATAGATGACCCTATAGTTCAAAATTATAAAGAGTGGACAGACAAAGCAGCTACATTTGAAATGGAGCTCCTCTTAATGGCCGATCAACAGAAAGAGAATTATGTAAGGGATAATTTCATACATGCACATATACCCGGCAAAAAAATGGCAGCCTTGGTAACAACTTCCATTAAAAACAAATATATTCATAGCTTGACAGACAAATTTGGTCATTAAATTACAGAACAATCAGCTAAAATAATTATCCTTAAGGAATACTTTGAAGATATTTAAGGTAGTAAGACAAATAAGAGTGGGGGGGAACTACAACAGTTTCTGGGTAAAATCTCTATCTCTATGCTAACAGCTGATCAAAAAGAAAGTCTAGAAGCTCCTATAAATTCGGCAGAGGTAGAGGCAATATTGTCAAAGATAACTAAGAATAGGACCCAAGGAACAGATGGGATTCCATTTGAGATCGATGTACAATATAAAGAGTTAGTGATTCCAAAACTTCTTACAATGTGGGCTGCCTCGCGGGAAATAGGGAAACTTCCAGACTCTGCAAGAGAGGCTTTGATAACACTTATTCTAAAACCAGGGAAAGAGTCAACATTACCAGATTCATACCGTCCTATCTCATTAATAAACACCGATAATAAAATACTAGCAAAGATTTTAGCAAATAGACTCGGAAGAGTGGCTCCGGGGATTGTCCACGAGGATCAATCGTGCTTTATGCCAGGTAAAACTTCAACTGATAACATAATGAGATATTATACGGGTACCCAACTGGAGCCCTCAAATGTTGGAGAACGTATAAGTGTAACTATAGACGCCTCCAAGGCCTTCGACATGATAGAATGGCCCTTTCTATTTGCTACACTGACGAGAATGGGATTTGGAGATAATTTTATAGACTGGGTCAGGCTGCTGTACACTGAGGCCTCTGCAAGGGTGATGTTAAATCACTAGTACTCAGATAAAATAAGCATTGGCAGGGGGGTTAGGCAGGGATGCCCCCTATCCCCCTTGCTGTTCGCTATAGCTATGGAACCCATGGCTGATTTGATTAGACAAGATAAAGAAATTGAGGGGTTCAGGTTTGGGACCAACGAGGAAAAAATTTCCTAATATGCAGACGACAATATGCTGTTTGTGTGATCACATGGTTCACTAGGGATGATTTTTCAAGTATTTAAAGACTATAGTAACTATGCGGGACTGAATATAAATTGGTCGAAATCAGCCTGCATCCCGATTGATCCTCTGAACGTTTTTTCACCGAGCCTAATCGAAATTAAAGAGAGGCAGGAACCAGTTAAGTATTTAGGTATTCAGATAACATCTACTCCTGGTCATTACGTACAGTTGAATGTACTCCCAAAAATACATGAGATGCACAAACGGATAGGGGTTTGGAAAAACATGCGCATTTCAATGGCGGGTCGTATCTCGCTAGTGAAAATGTGCATGTTGCCTTCCCTGAACTATATATTCTGTCACACACCAGTAATAATTCCTAAGAGAATCATTAAAGCAATAGCCACCTGAATAACTGATTTGATACGGAGAGGGGAAAAACCAAGAATAAGAACACAGATTTTGTGCATTCATGAAAAAGAGGGTGGACTATCAGTTCCTGATTTGGACCTCTATTTTCTGGCTGTTCAAATTAAAAAAATAATAACATGGAGTAACTCACAGCGCTGTAAAAGTATGATAGTGGGGTTTAATAAAAACCTCGCAAATTGCTGTATTTTTCAATTATTAGAAGCAGATATTTTCTCACAACAACAGGTTAATACATTATCTTTAATTGAGTTGTGGATTAAATCCTGGAACAGGGTAAAGGAATTGTGGTCCCATAAGGGTCTACATTCAGACACACTGCTATGGCATAACATCCACCTAATGGAATTTAAATTAATAGAACAAAAAGTTTTGTGGAAATATGGAATTTTTAGACTGGGCCAGATATGGAAAGAGGGAGATATAATTACTTATAATTAGAGGCACAAAAAGAGATAAGAAAGGGAATGCAAATTGTCCCCCTCCCAACACCCTTAGCTAATATCACTAAGCTAGCTGTAGGGAAGAAATTGCTTTCCAGGATATATGAATGCCTACTCCACCAGAAGACAAAAAAAAGAGCTGTCACAACTTTAAATTATAGATGGCAAGAGGCACGGTCTAAAAATAGTGTGTCAGGCAACTTCTCATATAGAATTATGCAATTTAATATATTATATAATTTATACTACTCTCCCAAGATATTAATGAAATGTTATAAAACTAAACAATTTAACTGTAAAAAAGTATAAAAACTCTTTGGAGGGAGGTGATTGAAAAAATATAGAGCTTTCATACAAACCGGATTCCCAAAAAGTTGGGACACTATACAAATCGTGAATAAAAACTGAATGCAATGATGTGGAGGTGCCAACTTCTAATATTTTATTCGGAATAGAACATAAATCACGGAACAAAAGTTTAAACTGAGAAAATGTACCATTTTAAGGGAAAAATATGTTGAATCAGAATTTCATGGTGTCAGCAAATCCCCAAAAAGTTGGGACAAGGCCATTTTCACCACTGTGTGGCATCTCCCCTTCTTCTTACAACACTCAACAGACGTATGAGGACCGAGGAGATCAGTTTCTCAAGTTTAGAACTAGGAATGCTCTCCCATTCTTGTCAAATACAGGCCTCTAACTGTTCAATCGTACTTGGGCCTTCTTTGTTGCACCTTCCTCTTTAGGATGCGCCAAATGTTCTCTATAGGTGAAAAATCTGGACTGCAGACTGGCCATTTCAGTACCCGGATCCTTCTCCTACGCAGCCATGATGTTGTGATTGATGCAGAATGTGGTCTGGCATTATCTTGTTGAAAAATGCAGGGTCTTCCTTGAAAGAGATGACGTCTAGATGGGAGCATATGTTTTTCTAGAACCTGAATATATTTTTCTGCATTGATGGTGCCTTTCCAGACATGCAAGCTGCCTATGCCACACACACTCATGCAACCCCATACCATCAGAGATGCAGGCTTCTGAACTGAGCGTTGATAACAACTTGGGTTGTCCTTGTCCTCTTTGGTCCGGATGACATGGCGTCCAAGATTTCCAAAAAGAACTTTGAATCATGACTCATCTGACCACAGAACAGTCTTCCATTTTGCCGCACTCCATTTTAAATTATCCCTGGCCCAGTGAAAACACCTAAGCTTGTGGATCTTGCTTAGAAATGGCTTCTTCTTTGCACTGTAGAGTTTCAGCTGGCAACGGCGGATGGCACGGTGGATTGTGTTCACTGACAATGGTTTCTGGAAGTATTCCTGAGCCCATTCTGTGATTTCCTTTACAGTAGCATTCCTGTTTGTGGTGCAGTGTTGTTTAAGGGCCCGGAGATCACGGGCATCCAGTATGGTTTTACGGCCTTGACCCTTACGCACAGAGATTGTTCCAGATTCTCTGAATCTTCGGATAATGTTATGCACAGTTGATGATGATAGATGCAAAGTCTTTGCAATTTTTCGCTGGGTAACACCTTTCTGATATTGCTCCACTATCTTTCTGCGCAACATTGTGGGAATTGGTGATCCTCTACCCATCTTGGCTTCTGAGAGACACTGCCACTCAGAGAAGCTCTTTTTATACCCAATCATATTGCCAATTGACCTAATTAGTGTTAATTGGACTTCCAGCTCTTCGTTATGCTCAAATTTACTTTTTCCAGCCTCTTATTGCTACTTGTCCCAACTTTTGGGGGATTTGGTGACACCGTGAAAATTTGAATCAACGTCTTTTTCCTTTAAAATTATACATTTACTCGGATTAAACGTTTGATCTGTCATCTACGTTCTATTACAAATAAAATATTGACATTTGCCATCTCCACATAATTGCATTCAGTTTTTATTCACAATTTGTTTAGTGTCCCAACTTTTCGGAATCCGGTTTGTACATTTAATGTCCCTACCTGCATCGAGAAGTAGCAGTTAAACTCTTATTTTATGCAGGGAAAACAATTGTAGCTCAAAGAGGAGCAAGGACAATACCAACAGTCAACGAATGGGAGAATTTGACTAGACTCTTGCTCGCTAGAGATGAATCTCACTTGGTATCAATTAAGGAAAAATATACATTTGCTAAAAAATGGCAGAAATGGGTTAAATAGCGGGCTTGGTTGGTGCTGGACCCGGGGGACAGGGATGGGGTGTTCGGGAAGGGGGGGTGGTGAGGGAGACAGGAACATTTATATATATATACAGTGGGATGCGAAAGTTTGGGCAACCTTGTTAATCGTCATGATTTTCCTGTATAAATCGTTGGTTGTTACGATAAAAAATGTCAGTTAAATATATCCTATAGGAGACACACACAGTGATATTTGAAAAGTGAAATTAAGTTTATTGGATTTACAGAACGTGTCCTATAATTGTTTAAACACAATTAGGGAGGTGCATACATTTGGGCACCACAAAAAAGAAATGAAATCAATATTTAGTAGATCCTCCTTTTGCAGAAATTACAGCCTCTTAATGCTTCCTGTAGGTTCCAATGAGAGTCTGGATTCTGGTTGAAGGTATTTTGGACCATTCCTCTTTACAAAACATCTTTAGTTTATTCAGGTTTGATGGCTTCCGAGCATGGACAGCTCTCTTTAAGTCACACCACAGATTTTCAATTATATTCAGGTCTGGGGACTGAGATGGCCATTCCAGAACGTTGTACTTGTTCTTCTGCATAAATGCCTTAGTGGATTTTGAGCAGTGTTTAGGGTCGTTGTCTTGTTGAAAGATCCAGCCCCGGCGCAGCTTCAGCTTTTTCACTGATTCCTGGACATTGGTCTCCAGAATCTGCTGATACTGAGTGGAATCCATGCGTCCCTCAACCAGTCCCTGCACTGGCCACACAGCCCCACAGCATGATGGAACCACCACCATATATTTACTGTAGGTAGCAGGTTTTTTTCTTGGAATGCTGTGTTCTTTTTCCTCCATGCATAACGCCCCTTGTTATGGCCAAATAACTCAATTTTAGTTTCATCAGTCCACAGCACCTTATTACAAAATGATGCTGGCTTGTCCAAATGTGCTTTAGCCCACCTCAAGCAGCACTTTTTGTGCTGTGGGCGGAGAAAAGGCTTCCTCTGCATCACTCTCGCATACAGCATCTTCTTGTGTAAAGTGCACCAAATGGTTGAACGATGCACGGTGACTCCATCTGCAGCAAGATGATGTTGTAGGTCTTTGGTGCTGGTCTGTGGGTTGACTCTGACTGTTCTCACCTTTCGTCGCTTCTGTCTATCCAAGATTTTTTTGGTGCCACTTCGAGCCTTAACTTGAACTCAGCCTGTGGTTTTCCATTTCCCCAAAATGTTCCTAACTGTGGAAACAGACAGCTGAAATCTCTGAGACAGCGTTCGGTATCCTTCCCCTAAACCATGATGGTGAACAATCTTTGTTTTCAGGTCATTTGAGAGTTGTTTTGAGACCCCCATGTTGCTACTCTTCAGAGAAACTTAAAAGAGGAGGGAAACTTACAATTGACCTCCTTAAATATTCTTTCTCATAATTGGATTCACCTGTGTATGTAGGTCAGGGGTCACTGAGCTTATCAAGCCAATTTGAGTTCCAATAATTAGTTCTAAAGGATTTGGAATCAATAAAATGACAACAGTGCCCATCATGACGATTAACAAGGTTGCCCAAACTTTCGCATCCCACTGTATATATATTTTTTTGTATTAGTTTTTTCTCTTTGATTTCACTAACCCCTCCAGAATAAGATAAAGCAACAGGGAAGGTACAAGGGCTTTTGTAAATTCATATTGCTGTTAATTATTTATATTGTTGTATTTTTTAACCTTTTATTTGTTTTTTTATTTCAATTTTGTGAAGACATATACACAAATCACAACAATATTACAATATAAAAGTCTATATTTCAAATTAGTAAATATTATAAAAACCTTTTTTTTGTTTTCTTTCTTTATTTTTTTTTATCCAAATACCCACCCACCACCCTTAGAGAGAGAGAGGGATGGGAAAAAAAAAAAAAAACATAAATACCCAGGTCTAGTATAACAATGTTTTCCATATTTCATAAATTTTTTCTGATTTTTTTTGTATAACTGTCAGTCACCATTCTACTTTAAACAGGTTGACAACTGCCTCTCGCCACTGTCCCACTGGGGGGGGGGGGGGGGGAGGCTTACTTTACCCATTTCCTAAGTATGAGGAGTCTAGCTTGAGATAGTACATTACCCAAAACCAATTGTACTTCTTTATTTAACTTAAGATGTTCAGTTGCCCCCAGTATACAAACTACTGGATCTTTAAAAACTTGAACATCCAAAAATACTAGTGCGATCTAAATTTGCAGCCTTTGCTGCATTTCTCACAGTGAAATACAAGCGCTAGATACTGCTGTTATTTTCTGATATTTAAAAAAACACTTTTTTGGCAATACAATACATCTTGGGCCTTTGCTGCATTTATCACAGTGAAATACAAGCTTCAAAAACTGCAATAATATTCTGGGCTTAAAAAAAAACACACCCCTTTTGGGCTAGATAATAAATTTGCGATCTTTGCTGCATTTCTCATTAGTAAAATACAAGCATTAGATACTGCTGTCATATTCTGTTATAAAAAAAACACCCATTTTGGGTAAAATACAAAATTTGCGGCCTTTGCTGCATTTGTCAAAGTGAAATACAAGCATTAGATACTGCTGTTATATTCTGTTATTAAAAAAAACACCCTTTTTGGGCAAGATACTAAATTTGCGGCCTTTGCTTCATTTGTCGCAGTAAAATACAAGCTTGAAAAACTGCAATAATATTCTGGGTTTAAAAAAAAAACACCCATTTTGTCCAAGAAACTAATTTTACTGTCTTTGCTACAATTGTCACAATGAAATACAAGCTTGAAAAATTGCAATAATATTCTAGGATTTAAAAATAAATTTGCGGCCTTTGCTGCATTTTTCACAGTCAAATACAAGCGTTAGATACTGCTGTTATATAAAAAACACCCTTTTTTGGCAATACCCTACATCTGGGGCTTTTTGCAAGATACTAATTTTTCTGCCTTTTCTGCATTTGTCACAGTGAAATACATGCATTAGATACTGTTGTTATATTCTGTTATAAAGAAAAAAAGAATACACCAATTTTGGGCAAGATAATACATTTGTGGCATTTGCTGCATTTGTCACAGTGGAATACAAGCGTTAGATACTGCTGTTACATATACTGTTATATTTTTTTTTTAAAACACCCTTTTTTGGCAATACCCTACATCTGGGGCCTTTGCTGAATTTGTCAATGTGAAATACAAGCTTGAAATACGGCAATAATATTCTTTTTATTTTTTTAAGCACCCATTTTTGGCAATACCCTACATCTGTGGCCTTTGCTGCATTTGATCCTATGTCACATGGACTCTGGTGTCACACGGACATGCATCCCCGCGTTTTGGCCTATGTCACATGGACTCTGGTGTCACGCGTACATGCATCCCCGTGTTTTGGCCTATGTCACATGGACTCTGGAGGACCTATGCTGGAAAATAACTGATCAGGCATATCCTAATGTATTCTAAATGGAAAGAAATCTGTCCAGTTTGCATCAGGATGTCATCTATTTAGTCTGTGGTGATTCAAAATACAAATTTATTCAGCACAAAACGGATTTTATTATGAAAGAGTAGTAAAACATTAAAGTATATAAATTTGGTATCCCGATGTATCAACACACAGAATAAAAAATAAATCATAAAACAGAATTGCTAGAGTCACCAGCACTAAACCCTTTTCCCCCCACCTAAACATTCTCCAAAGGATAAACAAAATAAAGATAACAAAGGGTGTAGTGCTTATCCTTTCTTCCATCACTGCTTGAGAACAATAGCTAGACAATGTTGGGGGTTGGTGTTAGTCACAACTGGAGTGAGATACACTTCTGTTGGCTACAATACTAACACCAACAAAGCCCATAATTGTGTATAAATAACAGATAAACAAATAGTTTTATTTTTCTTTACCTAATATTTATAACCACTTATTATATAGTTCCTTCCTACCATTTATAACTTCTTATTACCAAAATACAATAAAACAGTTATTTTTTAACTGAAGGCTATATGCCATAAGCAAGGTATAAGCTAATGTCCTATCTTTGAGACAAGTACCATTAGCATACCTCACAGTGGCAGCCTGAGACATATTAAACTAGCTCTGAATCCAAAAGGAGAACGCCAGTAAGTCTCAATATTAGTTTATTTTGGATTTCTAGGGGTCCTGTGCACCAGTCATTACCATTAGGGTGAAAACAATCGTAATATTTTTATTTATTTTTTTATGCTAGCTAACTCCTCTTTTACTGCTTAAGAGGGCTGCATTAAAATGTTCTGTTTTCTAATTGTCCGAATACAGTAAATTCAAATAACCTTTCTAGAATGCTTTGTCAAGTAAGCTAATTTGCATAAATATTGACAAGATATTGCAAACAGTGTTCCGGCTGATAAACCAGGAAGTCAGGTAGCAGAGCAGAGAGACGCCGCAGCAGGGAGGAGTGTAATCCAATCCTAGAGTGGAAGCCAGCCCCGCCCACTCCGGCCTGGAACCAATCAGAGCTCAGGCAAGCAGCTCTGAGTCACACACTGTACAGGAGGCAGTCTGTACACTCATTCCATTCTTTGAGTTAAAAGAACCATGAGTCACTCAAACAGTTTACACTGAGGCTGATGACTCAGGCTACAGCAGTGATAAGGTTAAGGGACAGAGCAGTCAGCAGAGAGATAAGAGAAGTGACAGGACACAGTTCAGATTACAGGTTGAATTTACCCTTTAGGGTCAAATTGCCTTCTCAAGGAGATATATGTTAAAGGCATCCCTTCTTCTGTCTCATTCAGTAACTATATACCTATTGAGAGAGATGTATTTTTTTTAAAATACATTTACACATTTTACCCTCCATTTTAATAATTTTATTTACCCCAATGTTAAATTCACCACCCCTGGATGCTTGTTCCCCCCCCCCCCCCCCTACAGTGGGGTAGATAATTACACATTTAGGGTCCATTCACACGTCCGCAAAAGGGTCTGCACCCGTTCCGCAATTTTGCAGAACGGGTGCAGACCCATTCATTCTCTATGGGCCCGGACGTGAAGCGGAGCGCGGCCCCAAACTTCCAGTCCGCAGCTCCACAAAAGATAGAACATGTCCTATTCTTGTCCACAACTGCGGACAAGAATAGGCATTTCTATAGCGGGTGCCGGCCGGGTGTGTGAATGGACCCTTACACACAGGGTTTTAAAGAATAAACTTCCTGACTCAGACCAAGAGCCGAGTCAGCAAGTGAATTGAAGCTTCCGCGCATGCGCATTGGGCAACCTAAGCTTCGGTTCACTTGCTTCTTGTTAGCTCAGCGAATGAACCGAAGATTCGATTCATGAATCGAAGATCTGAACTTCCCATCTCTACAGGACATAAGACTATGTATCCAATAGATGGCGCTGTCCATGAGGAAAATGATAATAGTCTGCAGACTGTAGGGCATAAGACTATGTATCCAATAGATGGCGCTGTCCATGAGGAAATTGATAATAGTTTGCAGACAGTAGAACATAAGACTATGTATCCAATAGATGGCGCTGTCCATGAGGAAATTGATAATAGTCTGCAGACTGTAGGACATAAGACTATGTATCCAATAGATGGCGCTGTCCATATTGAAATTGATAATAGTTTGCAGACTGTAGGACTTAAGACTATGTATCCAATAGATGGCGCTGTTCATTATGGAAAGTAGGCTAATATGCATATTTATGCAAATTAGTTTACATA
Source organism: Bufo gargarizans (assembly GCF_014858855.1). NCBI lineage: Eukaryota > Metazoa > Chordata > Amphibia > Anura > Bufonidae > Bufo > Bufo gargarizans. The sequence continues at coordinate 406,517,558 of NC_058082.1, read as the reverse complement.
ACAAAACAGCATAGATGGGTTATTAAATATATATTAGAACAATTAGAAAGCCGTACATTTTTATACAGCCCTCCTAAGCAGTTAGAGAAGAATTAGCTAGCAATAAAAAAATATAAAAAAAATAAAATTATAATTTTGTCACCCTAATGATAAAGATTTAGGTGCATGGTCCCCCAAGCTATCCAAGAGCTCTTAGACAACTTTGATATTTACTGACTCTCAGTTAGATGAGAGATGGTTTTAAATATCACATAGTGAACCAGGCTGCTATTGTAAGGTATCCCAGTTACCTGTTTGAAGAATAGGTGCTGCTTTGCATTATACCTGGTTTTTGGCATGTAGCCTGTGTGTTTTGTTATAAATAGGCATTTAAATAAAAATAAATTAAGTATAAATAGTAAGGTAAATAAAAACTATAAAAGTTGATCATTAGTTTATAAAATAAATTAATGTTTGATGTAAAAATAGTTAAATTGTTAGTGCAATCATTGTAAAATGTCTGTAGGTATGTTAAAATTTTAGAATGTTCTATGAGCCATCTGCTGGTTATAGAGATAAATTGCATTCTGATTTTTTAGTTACTATTTTTACTTACGTTATCATTCTTTGCTTTCGCTATTGTGATGGGAGTGGTAGCGTTGCTACATCTGTACAAGCTTGAAATACTGCAATAATATTCTGGGTTTAAAAAAATGCACCCATTTTGGTCAAGATACTAAGTTTGCGGCCTTTGCTGAATTTGTCACAGTGAAATACAAGCGTTAGAGAATGCTTTTATATTCTGTTATTAAAAAAACACCCATTTTGGGCAAGATACTATATTTGTGGCCTATTCTACATTTGTCAAAGCGAAATATAAGCGTTAGATACTGCTGTTATATTCTGTAATTTAAAAAAAAAACTATTTTTGGGCAAGATACAAATTTTGTGGTCTTGGCTACATTTGTCACAGTGAAATACAAGCGTTCGATACTGCTGCTATATTCTGTTATTAAAAAAACACCTTTTTTGGGCAAGATTCTAAATTTGCAGCCTTTGATGCATTTTTCACAGTAAAATACAAGCTTGAAAAACTGCTCTAATATTGTGTTATAAAAAAACAAAATAAAAATTTAACAAGATTCTAAATATGTGGCCTTTGCTGCACTTGTCACAGTGAAATACAAGTGTTAAAAACTGCTGTTACATTCTATTAAAAAAAATACCCATTTTGGGCAACATTATAAACTTGTTGCCTTTACTGCATATCTCACAGTGAAATACAAGCGTTAGATACTGCTGTTATATTCTGTTATTAACTACTACAGGACCGCCGCACGCAGGATTGCGTCTTTGCAACGGCCCTGTTATTCCTCCTGAATTCGACGGGGCACACAGGTGCGCGCGTTCACAGGAACAAAAGGTAAACTAGCTTATCTACAGCCTGCCAGCGGCGATCGTTCGCTGGCAGGCTGTAGATGCAATTTTTTAATGATAACAGCGTCTAATATACCTGCTACCTGGTCCTCTGGTGGTCCCTTTTGATTGGATCGACCACCAGAGGGCACAGGCAGCTCTGTAATAAGTAGCACCAAACACCACTACACTACAACCCCTCTGTCACTTATTAACCCCTTATTAACCCCTGATCACCCCATATTAGATTACCTGATCAAACCCCTGTCATTGATCACCCCCCGTCATTGATCACCCCCCTGTAAGGCTCCATTCAGACGTCCATATGTGTTTTGCAGATCCGATCCATGGATCCGCGGATCCGCAAAACACATACAGACGTCTGAATAGAGCCTTACAGGGGGGTGATTAATGACATATAGCCCATCTAGACTCCCTGATCATCCCCCTGTCATTGATAACCCCCCTGTAAGGCTGGCTCCATTCAGAGGTCCGTATGTGTTTTGCGGATCTACGGATACATGGATCGGATCCGCAAAACACATATGGACGTCTGAATGGAGCCTTACAGGGGGGTGATCACCCCATATTAAGTTCCCTGATCACCCCCTGTTATTGATCACCCCCCTGTAAGGCTCCATTCAGACATTTTTTTGGCACAAGTTAGCGGAAATGTATTTATTTATTTTTCTTACAAAGTCTCATATTCCACTAACTTGTGACAAAAAAAAAATCTCACATGAACTCACCATACCCCTCACGGAATCCAAATGCGTAAAATTTTCTAGACATTTATATTCCAGACTTCTTCTCACACTTTAGGGCCCCTAAAATGCCAGGGCAGTATAAATACCCCGCATGTGACCCAATTTTGGAAAGAAGACACCCCAAGGTATTTTGTGAAGGGTATGGCGGGTTCATGTAAAATTTAATTTTTTTGTCACAAGTTAGCGGAAAGGGAGACTTTGTGAGAAAAAAAAAATAAAAAATCCGCTAACTTGTGCCAAAGAAAAATAAACTTCTATGTAATCGCCATGCCCCTCACGGAATACCTTGGGGTGTCTTCTTTCCAAAATGGGGTCACATGTGGGGTATTTATACTGCCCTGGCATTTTAGGGGCCCTAAAGCGTGAGAAGAAGTCTGGAATCCAAATGCCCTCCTAAAAGATACTCATTGGAATTTGGGCCCCTTTGCATACCTAGGCTGCAAAAATGTGTCACACATGTGGTATCGCCGTACTCAGGAGCAGTTGGACAATGTGTTATTAAAAAAAAAAAACTTTTTGAGCAATATTCTAAATTTTAAAGCCTTTGCTACATTTGTCACAGTAAAATACAAGACTGCTGTTTTATTCTGTTATTTAAAAAAAAAAACTTTTAAGCAATATACTAAATGTGCGGCCTTTGCTGCATTTGTCCGATTGAAATACAATTGTTAGATACTGCTGTAATATTTTTTTATTAAAAAAATACCCATTTTGGGCAAGATATTAAACTTGTGGCCTTTGCTGCATTTGTCCGAGTGAAATACAAGCGTTAGCTTATATTCTGTTATAAAAAAACTTAATTTTTGGGCAAGATACTTTATTTGAAGCCTTTACTTCATTTGTCCCAATGAAATACAAGCATTAGATACTGCTGTTATATTCTGTTATTAATAAACACACCGTTTTTGGGCAAGATACTAAATTTGGGGACTTTGCTGCATTTGTCAGATTGAAATCCAAGCGTTAGATAATGCTGTAATATTATTTTCTTTTAAAAAATACCCATTTTGGGCAAAATAATAAACTTGTGGCCTTTGCTGGATTTGTCATAGTGAAATCAAGCGTTAGATAATGCTGTTATATTCTGGTATTTAAAAAAAACACCCATTTTGGGCAAGATACTATATTTGCAGCCTTTGCTGCATTTGTCACAGTGAAATACAAGCGTTGGAGACTGCTTTTATATTCTGCTATTTAAAAAAAAAAATTGGGGCAAGATACTAATTTTGCGGCCTTGGCTGCATTTGTCACAGTGAAATACAAGCGTTAGATACTGCTGCTATATTCTGTTATTTCAAAAAACTGCTTGAAAAACTGCTCTTATATTGTGTTATAAAAAAAAAAACTTTTTGAGCAAGATTCTAAATTTGTGGCTTTTGCTGCACTTGTCAAAGTGAAATACAAGTGTTAAAAACTGCTGTTATATTTTGTTATTAAAAAAATACCCATTTTGGGCAACATAATAAACTTGTTGCCTTTGCCGCATTTGTCACAGTGAAATACAAGCGTTAGATACTGCTGTTATATGCTGTTATTAAATAAAACACCCATTCTGGGCAGGATACTGAATTTCCTAGCCTTTTCTACATGTGTCACAGTGAAATACGAGCTTGAAAAACGGCACTAATTATCTGTTATTAAAAAACACCCTTTTTGAGCAAGATACACAATTTGCTCTCTTTACTGCATTTGTCAAAGTGATATACAAGCATTATGTAGTGCTGTTATATTCTGTTATTTAAAAATAAAACACCCATTTTGGGCAAGGTACTATATTTGAGGCCTTTGCTACATTGCTACCAATGATTTTAATACAGGTGAGGGTACACTGCCAAACAATGATTTTAATACAGGGGAGGGGAGGGGGGGGGCACACTACCCATGAATGATTTTAATACATGGTAGGGGGAGGGTGTACTGCCCACCAATGATTTTAATAACAGGGAGGGAGGGCACTCTGCCAACCAATGATTTTAATACCGGGGAGGGCACACTGCCCACCAATGATTTTAATACCGGGGAGGGGGCAGGGCGCACTGCCCACCAATGATTTTAATACCGGCGGTGGCCCACTGCCACCAATGATTTTAATTCTGGGGAGTGGGGGGGAGGGCGCACTGCCCACCAATGATTTTAATACCGGGGAGGATGCACTGCCCACCAATAATGTTAATACTGGGGAGGATGAACTGAAGACCAATGATTTTAATACCGGGAGGGAGGGGAGGGTGCACTGCCCACCAATGATTTTAATACCAGGGAGGGGGGCGCACTGCCCACGAATGAATTTAATACCATGTAGGGCGCACTTGGGCTAATGGAGAGGCGGCACTGGGGGCTGATTTAAAGGCACTGGAGGCTGGTGAGAGGCACTGGGGGCTGATGGAGAGGCTACTGTGGGCTGATATGAGGCTACTGGGGGCTGCTATAAGGTTACTTGGGGTTGCTATAAGGCTACGTAGGCTGATATGAGGCTACTGGGGGCTGCTATGAGGCTACTGGGCTCTTATCTGAGGTCTGATTGGGGGTCATTCATATTGGGGTCTGAGCTGAGGTGCTATCTAAGGTCTTATTGGGGTCTTATTAACATTGGGGATCTTATTGGGGCGGTTAGCTGAGGTCTGATTAACATTGGGGGTCTGATTGGTGGTCTGACCTTAGGTATAATATTTTTTTTTTTTGCGGAGCAGCTTGGAGAAAAAAAGGCCTCACAGTCTACTACATTCCTTCTGCCTGGCCAGCCAGCACCCCTGAGTCTTCAGAACTGTAAGTAAATTATATATAAGGGGAGCTTATAATTTGAAAAAGATTATTGTGTCTGAACAGACAAATAGCACAAATTCCAGTTTTTGTTTACGTTTTATGTTGCACTGAATTTTCAGCAAACTATATATATATATATATATATATATATATATATATATATTATATTTTTTTTTTGGGGGGGGGGTGGCAGTGGATCTTGGGTGAGTTCCCACACTTTTTTTCCCAGGACTTGACCTTGGAGTGGTCCCACAGTCTGGGCGTCAGTTCTGACTAGTCCTACTTTAATACACAGACATTTTGATTCATACATTTCCTACACTGGCACAAATGTGTTGCCAGTGACCAACTGTCTGTGCTAAGTCCTACGCGTAACCGTCGCAAGTGCATGAAGAGCTACGGATGTGGCCCGAGAGGTATGTGGGGGTGGGAGTCCATAAAAAGATTTTGATATAATGCCCAGTCATTTCTAACTACATCCCTGGACAACCCATAAAAAAAAAAAATACCCATTTTGGGCAAGATACTATATTTGCGGCCTTTGCTGCATTTGTCACTGAAATACAAGCTTGAAATACTGCAATAATATTCTGGGTTTAAAAAAAAACACCCATTTTGATCAAGAAACTAAATTTGCTGCCGTTGCTGCATTTGTCACAGTGAAATACAAGCTTGAAAAACTACACTAATATACTGTTATTAAAAAACAAAAAACTTTTGGACAAGATACTGAATTTGCATCCTTTGCTACATTTGTCACAGTGAAAAACAGCGTTAGATACTGCTGTTATATTCTGTTATTAACAAAACACCCTTTTTGGGCAAGATACAAAATTTGCGGCCTATGCTGCATTTATCACAAGCGTTAGATACTGCTGTTTAGTGATGAGCGGGAGGTGCCATATTCGATTTTGCAACATTTCGCAAATATTTGTTTGAATATTCATCTTATATTCGTCGAAACCGAATATTAGTCATTATTTTATTTATCGTGAATAATATGCAATTTAATTATTTGCATATTGCGATATTTTTCATTTTCATTTTTTTTTAACTGTATAAGACAAGTTTTCTATTGGTTTGCTATGGCTATTGGCAAATATTTGCTATATTGCTACTTTTCTTGTTTTAGAATATGACAAATATAAAAAAAATCTAAATTATAGCAATATAGCTAATATTCGTAAAATACACATATAGACTGCAATTTATCTAATATAGTGCTATAATCTTTATATATATATATATATATATATATATATATATATATATATATATATATAGTCTAATTTGTTTTGTCTCTTCTGGACTTCAGATTTGGAAAAAATTGAAACAAAAAAAAATAAAAAATACTATAGCACTATATTCGCTAAATTGAAGTCTATATGTGTATTTTACGAATCATCTCTATATTGCTATAACTTTGTTTTTTAGAATATTCCGAATAAAAAAATGAAGTTATAGCAATATAGCAAATATTCATAAAATACACATATAAACTGTCATTTAGCTAATATAGTGCTATTTTTTTTATAGTCAATTTTTTTTTGTCTCTTCTGAACTTCAGATTTGGAAAAAGTACACTATTAAAAAAAATACTATAGCACTATATTAGCTAAATTGCAGTCTATATGTGTATTTTGTGAATATTCACTATATTGCAATATATTCTTGTCTTAGAATATGACAAATATTCTAAAAAATCAAGTTATAGGAATATAGCAATATATTCATTATTTAGAACAATTGTCTTTTTTTTCCCAATGTGTACTGCTATTCCACTTTGGCATACTCCTCCCCGACAAGCGTCCCAGTCACCATGGGAACGCCTGTGGGTTAGAATATCCTATTGGACCTGAGTTTTCACGATCTCAGGGAAAACTCAGATCCGATGGTATTTTCTAACCCACAGGCGTTCCCATGGTGACGAGGACGCTCATCAGGGAGGAATATGCGAACAACTGTACAGATAGGGAAACATATATGTTAATATTCTAAATAATGAATATATTTCCTATATTGCTATATATTAGTTTTTTAGAATATTCGTCATTTTTTTTTTTCCATATGAAAACATGATTCCTTCCTGCTTAAGTTGCTTGTGGGCCATGACTCATTGACCCACAAGAATGAAGCAGGGAGAAATGATGTTTTCAGATATAAATTTTTTTAGGAATATTCAATATAGCTACTATATAGCACTATATTTGAAATATTTGCAAATTAGCGAAGTTGCAATATTCGCAATTAATATTCGCTATTTGAATATTCATGCCCAACACTACTGTGGTTATATTATTATTATTATAAAAACACCCATTTTGGGCATGATAATATATATGCGGCCTTTGCTGCATTTGTCACGGTGAAATACAAGCTTAAAATACTGCAATTATATTCTGGGTTTTAAACCCTTCCCGACCTATGACATACTACTACTTCATGGGAACCACTGCGTTCCTGCAATTTGACATAATAGTACGTCATATTGATTGCGCGGGCACCGCAGCGGTGCATGCACGATCACTGCAGGGGCCTGGCAGTCCGTAGTAGCCAGGCCCCTGCTGTATCCACCGGCATCGCTATAAAAGCCGATACCGGCGGATTAACCCCTTCTATTCCACGGTCCGCGCTGACAGCAACATAGAAGCGGTTTGTGTCCGGTGAGTGATCGCATAGAGTCCCAGCGCTGCTGTGGCAGGACCCCGATGCGGCACAAGGCAGCCAGATGCCATGCAGAGGCTGCCCAATGCCTTGCAGGGATTCAGGAACTGCCTTATATGGGTGCCGAGGAGATCTAGCCTCATGCTGGGTCTCTTAGGCAACCTGTCAGTGTATGACTCAGATGTACAGTCATGGCCAAAACTTTTGAGAATTACATAAATATTGGAAATTGAAAAAGTTGCTGCTTAAGTTTTTATAATAGCAATTTGCATATACTCCAGAATGTTATGAAGAGTGATCAGATGAATTGCATAGTCCTTCTTTGCCATGAAAATTAACTTAATCCCAAAAAAAAACCTTTCCACTGCATTTTATTGCTGTCATTAAAGGACCTGCTGAGATAATTTAAGTAATCGTCTTGTTAACTCAGGTGAGAATGTTGACGAGCACAAGGCTGGAGATCATTATGTCAGGCTGATTGGGTTAAAATGGCAGACTTGACATGTTAAAAGGAGGGTGATGCTTGAAATCATTGTTCTTCCATTGTTAACCATGGTAACCTGCAAAGAAACGCGTGCAGCCATCATTGCGTTGCATAAAAATGCCTTCACAGGCAAGGATATTGTGGCTACTAAGATTGCACCTCAATCAACAATTTATAGGATCATCAAGAACTTCAAGGAAAGAGGTTCAATTCTTGTTAAGAAGGCTTCAGGGCATCCAAGAAAGTCCAGCAAGCGCCAGGATCGTCTCCTAAAGAGGATTCAGCTGCGGGATCAGAGTGCCACCAGTGCAGAGCTTGCTCAGGAATGGCAGCAGGCAGGTGTGAGCGCATCTGCATGCACAGTGAGGCGAAGACTTTTGGAAGATGGCCTGGTGTCAAGAAGCGCAGCAAAGAAGCCACTTCTCTCTCAAAAAAACATCAAAAACAGATTGATCTTCTGCAGAAAATATGGTGAAACTATGGACTGCTGAGGACTGGGACAAATTCATATTCTCGGATGAAGCCTCTTTCCGATTCTTTGGGGCATCAGGAAAAAGGCTTGTCTGGAGAAGAAAAGGTGAGCGCTACCATCAGTCCTGTGTCATGCCAACAGTAAAGCATCCTGAGACCATTCATGTGTGGGGTTGCTTTTCATCCAAGGGAGTGGGCTCACTCACAATTTTGCCCAAAAACACAGCTACGGACAAAGAATGGTACCAAAACACCCTCCAACAGCAACTTCTTCCAACAATCCAACAACAGTTTGGTGAAGAACAATGCATTTTCCAGCACGATGGAGCACCGTGCCATAAAGCAAAAGTGATAACTAAGTGGCTAGGGGACCAAAACGTTGACATTTTGGGTCCATGGCCTTGAAACTACCCAGATCTTAATCCCATTGAGAACTTGTGGTCAATCCTCAAGAGGTGGGTGGACAAACAAAAACCTACTAATTCTGACAAACTCCAAGAAGCGATTATGAAAGAATGGGTTGCTATCAGTCAGGAATTGGCCCAGAAGTTGATTGAGAGCATGCCCAGTCGAATTGCAGAGGTCCTGAAAAAGAAGGGCCAACACTGCAAATACTGACTCTTTGCATAAATGTCATGTAATTGCCGATAAAAGCCTTTGAAACGTATGAAATGCGTTTAATTATATTTCACTACATCACAGAAAAAACTGAAACAAAGATCTAAAAGCAGTTTAGCAGCAAACTTTGTGAAAACTAATATTTGTGTCATTCCCAAAACTTTTGGCCATGACTGTATTGTAATGCATTGCAGAGGGGATCAGACCCCAAAAAGAGAATGTCATAAAAAAAGTTAAGAAAAAAAGTTAAAAAAGGGCTTTTAATAAATTAATTAAGTAATAAAATGAATTAAGTAAAAAAGAAACAAAACGCCCCTTTCCTCTTATTTTATAATAAAAAAACTGAAAAAACTAAACAAAACCCACACATATTAGGTATCTCTGCGTCCGTAATGACCGGCACGATAAATATATCACATGATCCACCCTGTCCGATAAACACCATAAAAAAAACTGTGTAAAAAAAAAAGCCATCTTTGTCACCTTACATAACAATAAGTGCAACACCTAGCGATCAAAAAGGCATATGTCCTACAAAATGGTATCAATAAAACCATAACCTCATCCCGCAAAAAATAGCCATATAACACATGGAGACACAAAATTATTATTTTTTAAAAACTGCTATTATTGTGCTAAAGTGAAAGAAAATCAAAAAGTATGCATATTAGGTATCGCCACGTCCGTAACAACCAGCTCTATAAAAATATCACATGACCTAGCCACTCAGGTGAACACTGTAAAAAAAAAAAAAAAATGTAAAAAAAAGCAATTTGTCACATTATATCACAAAAATTGCAGCAGCAAGTGATCAAAAAGGCTTATGCCCCCCAAAATAGTACCAATCAGACCGTCACCCCATCCTGCAAAAAATGAGACCCTACCTAAGAGAATCAAACAATAAAAAAGTTGACATATTATGTATTGCCACGTACGTAACGATCTGCTATATTAAAAAAGTCACATGGTGACAAAAACATCCATTTTTTGTTTACCTTGCCTCACAAAAAAGTAATATAGAGCAATTAAAAATCATATGTACCCCAAAAAAGGACCAATAAAAGTGTCACCTTATCCTGTAGTTTCCAAAATGTGGTCACTTTCTTGAGTTTCTACTGTAGGGGTGCATCATGGGGGCTTCAAATGGGACATGGCATGTAAAAACCAGTTCAGCTAAATCTGCCTTTCAAAAACCATATGGTGTTGCTTTCCTACTGCGCCCTGCCGTGTGCCCATACAGCAGTTTACGATCACATGTGGGGTGTTTCTGTAAACCTCAGAATCAGGGTAATAAATATTGAGTTTTATTTGGCTGGTAACCCTTGCTTTGCTACTGGAAATAATTGATTAAAAAGTAAAATCTGCCAAAAAAGTGAAATTCTGAAATTTCATCTCCATTTTCAATTAATTCTTGTGGAATAACTAAAGGGTTAACAAAGTTTGTAAAACCAGTTTGTATACCTTATGTGGTGTAGTTTCTATAGCGGGGTCATTTTCGGGTGGTTTCTATTATGTAAGCCTCACAAAGTGACTTCAGACCTGAACTGGTCCTTAAAAAGTGGGTTTTGGAAATTTTCCGAAAAATTATAAGATTTGCTTCTAAACTTCTAAGCCTTCTAACGTCCCTAAAAAATAAAATGTCATTCTCAAAATGATCCAAACATGAAGTAGGCATATACTATTATAAAAGGAGAGAAATAGAATTAGGACATTTTCCCAAATTTTTGGTAAATTTGGTAGTTTTTTTATGAATAAACATTATTTTTTTACTCATTTTTTTGCTGTCATGAAGTACGATATTTGACAAGAAAACAATCTCAGAATGGCCTGTATAAGTAAAAGTGTTTTAAAGTTATCCCCACATAAAGTGACACATGTCAGATTTACAGATTTGCAAAAAATGGCCTGGACAGGAAGGTGAAAACAGGCACAGGGTTGAAGGAGTTAAACAACACCCTTTTTGGGCAGGATACTAAATTTGCAACCTTTGCTGCATTTATTACAGTGATATATAAACGTTAGATACTGCTGTTATATTCTGTTATTAAAAAAAACACCCTTTTTGGGCAAGAAAATACATTTGCAGCCTTTGCTACATTTCTCACAGTGAAATACAAGATTGAAAAATTGCACTGATATTCTGGGTTTAAAAAAAACACCCATTTTGGGTAAGATAATAAATTTGCAGCATTTGCTGCATTTGTTACAGTGAAATGCAAGCTTGAAATATTGCAATTATATTATGATATAAAAAAAGACCCATTTTGGCCAAGATACTAAATTTACGGCCTTTGCTGCATTTTTCACTGTGAAATAAAAGCTTGAAATACTGCAATAATGTTCTGGGTTAAAAAAAAAAAAAAACACCCATTTTGGTCAAGATACTAAATTTGCATTATTTGCTGCATTTGTCACTGTGAAATACAAGCTTGAAAAACTGCACTAATATTCTGTTTAAAAAAAAAAACACCCATTTTGGGCAAGATACAAAATTTGCAGCCTTTGCTGCATTTGTCACTGTGAAATACAAGCGTTAGATATTGCTGTTATATTATGTTATTATAAAAACACCCATTTTGGGCAAGATAATGCATTTACGGCCTTTGCTGCATTTGTCACAGTGAAATACAAGCGTTAGATACTGCTGTTATATTCTATTATTGAAAACACCCATTTTGGGCAAGATAATAAATTTGTGGCCTTTTCTGCACTTGTCACAGCACTTGTCACAGTGAAATACACACGTTAGATATTGCTGTTATATTCTATTATTGAAAACACCCATTTTGGGCAAAATACTATATTTGCAGCCTTTGCTACATTTGTCATAGTGAAATGCAAGTGTTAGATACTGCTGCTATATTCTGTTATTAAAAAAACACCCATTTGGTGTAACTGGCATAGCGGCATGATGTGAGCATTTGGGCGTGCCACGATCCCTCCCACCTTCCCCCTCTTGTCTGGCTCATGCGTGTGGATCCTTTGCACCTGCTGCTCCCCGGTGCCCTATTCTACCGCGGTCCCGGCTGGTGAGAGTCAGAGATGTGGGGAGCGGTTTCCATTCTGTCTCTTTGTGGGGAGCCCCGGCTGTGTTGATGGATGTCCAGCTGGCGCGGACGGGGTTGGTGTTGGTGGCGTAAGAAACTCCTGAACCAGCGGTGGAGTTCATGGCTGTCAAGTCCTTCTGCACTCTGTGGCCCCTATTGCGGCCCCCACTGGCCTGCCTGGAAGATAGAGTCTTCGCTGAGTGCCTGCACGCTATGTTGAAGGTGGCTGGGTTTGTGCCGGCTGCCTTGTGGAAATACACATAGGCAATCCTCATGTAGCAACGTGGCTGGCCCGGGGCACGTGAGTAGCTTAAGGGATGTATCTTGAGCACCAGTTTTTTGGAATGCAAGGCAGGGACAAATATAAGAAAGCCAAGCACACAAATTTAATATCAGCCAATATTACGGACTGCTGATCTACTATTAAATGGAGTGCCGGGTCCCTGATATATTTGTATTGCAAGACTCAGCTGGACTACTCTCTGACATAATATATGCCATTTTGTGCGGCCCCTGGCCCTTTGCCTGAACTATGTGAGCAATATGAGAGGTGACCCCTACGTATAAATTTATTGGAATGTCCGGCGGTTAAACAACATGTGACTTGAAAATAACTAAAACCAACATCCATTAACACCTGCTGCTATTTGATCTGCTAATCTTGCCAACCCCTTTGGCTGATGAACGTATGGATACTAAGCACTAATCATTAGACTAACTACTAATCATCTATGTTATATACATCTGTTATACTCCCGTTTCCGCTATATTCCTGCCATATAGCTCTGTTGGATGAATCGAACGTACGGCCGGGAAGTTATTAGAAATTGCTTACAACAAAACTCATATCTGTTTATGTGTCCTAACATCTGTCTTGTTAACCCTTTTTGGTCAACTTACACTTGTGCCTAATATACCCATCCTATAGTTTCACCGGACTATGTGAGCGATAAGTATGTCAGTGAAATAATCCTAAAAGTCAAAACAAGCACCTGCTAAATCTGATAACATCTGCAGTTATTCGTGACAGCAACTTTCTTGGCGGATTACTACTAAGGCTCGGAGGACCACTACGCTTCATAATCCGTTGTGACTCTATAATTAATTTTTTAGTGTTTGTTGTTGAATTCTGTCTGTTTCAGTATCTAACATTATATTATCATATATATCTGCTGGATTGTTATGTTTATATAACTTGTAGGTACTCCGTAAGTTTTTCCCTTTTTTTTTATCTCACCTTTCCCTTCTTGATCCTTGCTGTCTGTTTATGTTTGTCTATACAATGCCAGCTAAGGTCCAGAATAGGAAGTCTTTGAGTGCAAGCGGAGGCAGTCCAATTTCCAAAATAGACACATTTTTTAAATCCCCGCAATATAAGACTAGGACAAATCAGAAGGGTAATAGGAAGAATAACGTTATAAAGCACTGGGAGATCTGTCAGCTAAAATCTCCACTGTGCAAACAGATTTATCCATCATTAAGGACAAGATAAATAAAGTACGGAAGAAAGTTAAATATCTCCAACTGGTTACACAAGAGTTAAAAAGAGAGATGGATGGGATTAAAAATAGAATGGGGGTGATGGAAACAGAAAATAAACTATTACAGGAAAGAGTTACTGAAATGAAGGATAGATCTCGCAGAGTAAATATACGCTTGGCTGGGTTTCCTGAAGGATCTGAAAAAGGAGACCCAACAGGGTTTATTCAGTAATGGCTATTAGAATAGTTTGGTGTATATCAAATGTCTGGGGTTTTAGGGGAGAGAGACCACCGGACACCAAACAAGCAATTACCAGTAGAGAGCCCCCCAAGAGCAATTCTTGCTAAAATGACAAATGTCTGGGATAGGGATAATATCATGAAAAATAAAAGAGCTTTACCTCCCTTAGAGTATAATGGAAGGCAAACAGAAATATATCCTGATTATTCAAGGGCGACACAGGCTAAAAGACGTGAATTTAGAGAGGTTAAGAAAATAATGTTGATAGCCAAGATTAAATATTCACTGTTCTACCCTACGAAATTGAGAGTGATATATCAGGACCAAGCTTTTTTTTTTTACTCAACCAGAGGAGGTGCTGGAGTGGCTGGATGGTAGGGGGATAGGGAAGTAATGCTGTATTCAACTTGTGCTGGGGAGGAGTGAGGAGGTGGGGGGAAGGGCAAAGTGTAAGAGGTGGGTGAACCGTTTGGTTTGTCTGACCAGGTGGGGCTGGTGGGAGGGGGGAGGATTGGTGTTGGGGTGGGGCAAGTGGGGTCTCGGTGGTTGCTAGGGGTCGCTCTCCCTCTTCCCCCCCTTCCCCACCTTCCCCGCCCCTGCGGTGGGTTCTGAAGGTTGCAATCCTGTGTAGGAAAGAATATGAAATTTTTAACATGGAATATACGTGGAATGGCCGAGAGGACTAAGCGAGTGGTCATATTTGATGTAGTTGTGAGACATCTTCCTGCAATAGTATGTCTTCTGGAAACACATCTTGTAAATGAGAACATTAACTATTTGAAAAGGAATTGGGCAAAGTATGACTACCACACTTGCTTCTCGGTGCCTTTGCTGCATTTGTCACAGTGAAATATAAGTGTTAGATACTGCTGTTATATTCTGTTATTAGAAAAAACACCCATTTTGGGCAAGATAATACATTTGTGGCCTTTGCTGCATTTGTCACTGTGAAATGCAAGCTTGAAATACTGCAAAATTTGTCTTGGTTTAAAAAACACCCATTATCAGCAAGATACTAAATTTGCAGCCTTTGCTGCATTTCTGACAGTCCAATACAAGAGTTATATACCGCTGTTATATTCTGGAACATCCATTTTGGGCAAGATACTAAATTTGGGGCCTTTGCATTTCAGTGTGACAAATGCAGCAGTCAGTCAATACTGCTGTTACATTGTTGGTTGACAAATTAAATTTTTTTGTAACTGTGGAGTATTTGTATAAAATTTGACTGTGTGACCTCAAATTTTTTTTCCTCTTGATGACACCGGCACTGCCTTACTCTCAGTGAACTTAATTGTTGACTATTGGCGGGAACATTTTTTTGCCTAACATAAACCATCTGTTAGTTTGGTGGGTGAACGCAAAGAATGAGGAGAGTGTCAAATAAGGTACATGGCCCCGGTCGTGGTGCTGCTGTTGGAGCTCCTGTTGCAGGGAGAGGACGTGGTCAGTCTGTGCCAGCTACACACACAAGTGAAACACCTTCCTCTGGTGCGAGTAGATGACAGAACCTTCAGCATTATTTACTCAGGCCTAATGCGTCTCTACGAATGGTGAGTCCAGAACAAGTACAAGAGATAGATTGGGTGGCTGACAGTGCCACCAGTTCCTTCACATTGTCTCCCACTCTGTCTCCTGCTGCTCCTATCAGAGTTGGCACCTGCAGCCAATGTCCATCAGTCTTTCAACTCACCCCCTTGCAAATCAGCAAAGAAGTCTGAGCAGCAGTCTCTTCTGATTTTTAATGACTCTGCTAGCAGGGTTTCCCAGGGCCATCCACATAGCCTTGCCCCAGAAGTGGAAGAGATTGAGTGCACCGATGCAATCTTATGTTTCATGATGAGTACATGGGAGGACCACCGCATCACGTCTTGGATGATTACGTAACACAGGTTCCAACTGTTGAGGCTTTCCGCAGTGTGAAGACCGACAAGGAGGGCAGGGGTGAAGACTGGGTGGGAGATGATGTGGAGGACGATGAGGAAGAGGCAGTGGTCGCAAAGAACCACCAGCACAGCAAAAAAGGGAGCAGGGTGCAAAAGCGGATCGGCCGTCCCTTACACAGTGGGGGACAAAATCAGTTGCGCACTGCGCAACGCCATCTATGGCAAGATCTATATAACTACGGATAAGTGAGTAAGCACAGTCAGGGAAATTATCTCTCACTAACAGCACACTAGGTAACTGCAGTGGCAGCTGGGCCTGAGGCGGATAGCAGTTTGGCGCATGTCCTTCCACCACTAAGGATTGCAGGGTGCTTCTCTGCCTCCTGTTGCTTCCTCCTCCTACTCCGCTTCCTCATCCTATACTGCCTCCTCATCCGGCACCACCAACTTTAGCACAGCTAGGGGTAAACGACAGCAGGCAGTTTTATAACGTATCTGTTTGGGGGACAAATCCCACACCGCGCAGGAGCTGTGGACAGGCATAGAACAACAGACCAATGAGTGGTTGGTGCAAGTGAGCTTCAAGCCCAGCCTGGTGGTGTGCGATAATGGGCAAAATCTCATAACAGCTCTGGGACTAGCTGCTTTGACGCACATCCCTTGCCTGACGCATATGCAGAATTTGGTGGTGCCTTAAAAACTACCACGATATGTCAGAGCTGCTGCAGAAAGTGCAGGCCATCTGTGCGCACTTTCGGCTTTCTTACTCTGCTTCTCGCCTGTCAGCGCTACAGCGCAACTTCGCCCTTCCCGATCACCCCCTCATATACGATGTGCCCACAAGGTGGAACTCCACCTTGCACATGCTGGCCAGACTGTGTGAGCAGCAGCAGGCGATAGTGGAGTTTCAGCTGCAGCACGCACGGGTTAGTCGCTCTGTGGAACAGCACCACTTCACCACCAATGAATGGGCCTCCATGCAAGATCTGTGTGCCTTGTTGCACTGTTTCGGGTACTCCACCAACACGGCCAGTGTTGATAACACCATGATGGAAGAGGATGGATGCACAAGATGGCAATGATGGAAGAGGATGTTGCACAAGAGGAGGAGGAGAAAGAGGGATCATTTCATAGGGTTTCATGGCAGTCATTCACAAGTAGATCCAAGGGTGGGTTCCTGCACCCACAAATGCAAGGTACACAATTGTTTAGCCAGGGCACAGTTCTGGAGGATGACGAGGTGGAGGATGAGAAGGAGGAGATGGAGAAGGAGGAACCGTGTTCACAGCAGGGTAGCCCCCAAACCAGCTCATGGACATCACTGGTGCATAGCTAGGGGGATACAGTGGATACAAACGATACACCTCCCACAGAGGATAGCTCTTTGTTGTCTCTGGGCAGCCTTGCACACATGAGCGATTACATGCTGCAGTGTCCCCTCAATGACCGCCAAGTTGACCACATTCTAACTTGTGCTGATTACTGGGTGGCCACGCTGCTGGATACCCATTACAAGGACAACGTACCATCCTTAATTCCGTCACTGGAGCGTTATCGCAAGATGCGCACGTACAAGCGCGCGCTGGTATATGCGCTGCTGGTGGCATTCCCATCTGACAGCAGGGGCACAGTGGAAGCACATGGTGAAGGCAGAGGAGGAGAAAGAGGTCGTCAATGCAGCTGGGGCACCATCAGCACCTCAGAAGGTAGGGTTAGCATGGGCAAAATGTGGAAAAGCTTTGCCAGCACACAACAGCAACCAGCACCACCAGCTGATATGGAACGTCTTAGCAGGAGGCAGCATTTCTGCAACATGGTGGAGCAGTGTATGTGCACATACATACACGTACTGGATTTTGGGTCTGCCCCCTTCAACTTCTAGGTCTCTAAATTGGGCATCTGGCCTAAGCTAGCCTATTATGCCTTGGAGGTGCTGGCCTGCCCTGCAGCCAGTGTATTGTCTGAACGTGTGTTTAGCATGACAGGGGACGTTCTCACAGACAAGTGCAGCCGCCTGTCCACGGCCAATGTGGACAAGCTCACATTCATTAAATTGAACCAGACATAGATCCCACAGGACTTGTCCTTACCCTATGCAGAATAGACATGTATACCGGCCTTACCCAGCCATTGCTATACTACAGCGCAATTGCTCATTGTTGTATTTTTTATATTTCCCACTCTTTTGCGGTGTACTCTTATATATAAAAAAAATAATAATAATTTAAACCAAAAACCAGTGTTGGCTACCTCGTCCTCCTCCACTGCCGCTTTCACCTACGCCGCTATGTCCCCCGCCTCCTCAACATCCTACTCCATAGCACAAACACCAAATATGAACTAAGTCTATTTTTTTTCTTTTTCTCTAGAAATATGGCAATAAACGCTTCTAGAACGAATAACATCAAATAAGAACTGTGTCTATTTATCTCGTATTGGAGTAAAATACATAAAAAAATTATGCTTTTAGCTCAAATAACACCAAATATGAACTGTATTTTTTCCCTTTTCTCTTGATATATGACAAAAAACGCTTTTAGCACAATTAACAGCAAATATGAACTTAGTCTATTTTTCTCTTTTTATCTAGAAATGTGGCAATTAATGCTTTTAGCGCAAATAACACCAAATGTGAACTGCGTCTATTTTTCCAGTATTGTAGTGAAATATGACAACAAAATGCTTTTAGCGCAAATAACAGCAAATATGAACTAAGTCTATTATTCTCTTTCTCTAGAAATATGGCAATAAATGCTTTTAGCGCAAATAATACCAAATGTGAACTGCTTCTATTTCCCCGTTATTGGAGTGAAATGTGACAAGAAACGTTTTTAGCCAAATAACACCAAATGTGAACTGCGTCTATTTTTCTCTTTTTCTCTATAAATATGGCAATAAATGCTTTAAGAGAAAATTAAACCAAATGTGAACTGCGTTTATTTTTCTCATATTGTAGTGAAATATGACAATAAATGCTTTTAGCGCAAATAACATCAAATGTGAACTGTGTCTATTTTTCTCTTTTTCTCCAAAAATATGGTAATACACGCTTTTAACGCAAATAACATCTAATGTGAACTGCGTCTATTTTTCTCATATTGGAGTTAAATATGACAATAAATGCTTTTAGCGCAAATAACATCTAATGTGAACTGTGTCTATTTTTCTCGTATTGGAGTAAAATATGACAATAAAATGCTTTTAGCGCAAATAACAGAAAATTTAAACTTAGTATATTTTTCTCTTTTTCTCTATAAATATGGCAATAAATGTTTTAAGAGCAAATAACACCAAATGTGAACTGCATTTATTTTCCCGTATTATAGTGAAATACGACAAAAATGCTTTTAGCGCAAATAACACCAAATCTGAATTAAGTCTATTTTTCTTTAGAAATATGGCAATAAACACTTTTAGTGCAATTAACATCAAATGTGAACTGTGTCTATTTTTCTCGTATTGGATCAAAATATGACAATAAATACTTTTAGCGTAAATAAGACCAAATGTGAACTGCGTCTATTTTTCTCTTTTTCTCTATAAATATGGCAATAAACACTTTTAGTACAAATAAAACCAAATGTGTACTGTGTTTATTTTTTTCGCATTGTAGTGAAATACTTTATGACAAGAATTTTTTTTAGCGCAAATAAGACCAAATTTGAAATAAGTCTATTTGTCTATTTTCCTCTAGAAATATAGCAATAAACAGTTTTAGCGCAAATAACACTAAATGTGAACTGCATCTATTTTTCTCGTATTGTAGTGAAATATGACAAGAAACGCTTTTAGCGCAAATAATAACGAATATGAATGTAGTTTATTTTCTCTTTTTATCTAGAAATATGAAAATGTACGCTTTCAGCACAAATAACACCAAATGTGAGCTTCATCTATTTTTCTAGTATTATAGTGAAATATGACAACAAAATGCTTTTAGCACAAATAAAACCAAATGTGAACTGTGTCTATTTTTCTCGTTATTGGAGTGAAATATAACAAGAAAGGTGTTAGCGCAGATAACAGCAAATATGTACTTAGTCTATTTTTCTCTTTTCACTATGAATATGGCAATGAAAGCTTTTAGCGCAAATAACACCAAATTTGAACTAAGTCTATTTTTCTATTTTTCTCTAAAAATATGGCAATAAACGCTTTTAGCGCAAATAACAAGAAATGTAAACTGCGTCTATTTTTCTCCTATTGGAGTAAAATATAATAATAAATGCTTTTAGATCAAATAACACCAAATATGAACTGTGTCTCTATTTTTCTCTTATTATCTAGCAATATGGCAATAAACGCTTTTAGCACAATTAACATCAAATGTGAACTGCGTCTATTTTTCTCATATTGGAGTGAAAAATCACAAGAAACACAAATAGCAGAAAATATGACCTTAGTTTGTTTTTCTCTTTTTCTCGAGAAATATGGCAATTAATGCTTTTAGCACAAATAACACCAAATGTGAACTGCCTCTATTTTTCCCATTATTGGAGTGAAATATGACAAGAAATGCTTTTAGCGCAGATAACAGCAAATATGTATTTAGTCTATTTTTCTCTTTTCTCAGAGAATATGGCAATAAAAGCTCTTAACGCAAATAACAGAAAATATTAACTTAGTAATTTTTTCTCTTTTTCGCTAGAAATATGACAAGAAACTCTTTTAGCGCAAATAACACCAAATGTGAACTGTGTCTATTTTTCTCGCATTGTAGTGAAATATGACAAGGAACGCTTTTCGTGCAAATAACACCAAGTGTGAATTGCATTTATTTTTCTCATATTGTAGTAAAATATGACAAGAAACACTTTTAGCGCAAAAATCACCAAATCTGAACTAAGTCTATTCTTTTTTTCCTAAAAATATGGCAATAAACCCTTTTAGCGCAAATAACACCAAATGTGAACTGTGTATATTTTTCTCACATTGGAGTGAAATATGACAATAAATGCTTTTAGCACAAATAACACCAAATGTAAACTGCATCTATTTTTCTCTTTTTCTCTATAAATATGGCAATAAATGCTTTAAGAGCAAATAACACCAACTGTGAACTGCATTTATTTTTATCGTATTGTAGTAAAATATTACAATAAATGCATTTAGCACAAATGACACCAAATGTGTACTGTGTTTATTTTTTTCGTATTGTAGTGAAATACGGTTTGACAAAAAATGTTTTTAGCGCAAATAACATTAAATTTGAACTAAGTCTAATTTTCTCTAGAAATATGGCAATAAATGCTTTTAGCGCAAATGACACAAAATGTGAACTGCGTCTATTTTTCTCTTTTTATCTAGAAATATGGCAATAAACGCTTTTAGCGCAAATAACATCAAATTTGAACTGCGTCCATTTTCTCGCATTGTAGTGAAATATGACAAGAAACGCTTTTAGCGCAAATAACACGAAAATCTGAACTAAGTCTATTCTTTTTTTTTTCTAGAAATATGGCAATAAATGCTTTTAGCGCAAATGACACCAAATGTCAACTGTGTATATTTTTCTTACATTTCAGTGAAATATGACAATAAATACTTTTAGCGTAAATAACACCAAATGTAAACTGCATCTATTTTTCTCTTTTTCTCTAGAAATATGGCAATAAACGCTTTAAGCGCAAACCATGTCGGTCCTTTCCTTTTGCGGCCTCCCTTTTACTGATACAGCAGTTTACGACCACAAATGTGGCGTTTCTGTAAACTGCAGTATCAGGGTAATAAATTTTAACTTTTGTTTGGTTGTTAACTCTTGTTTTGTTACCGGAAAAAACTGATTGAAATGGAAAAGTGCCAAAAATAGCGGTTTTGGCACCGTTTTTTTTTTTTTTTTTTTTTAACCATGTTAATCTGGGTAGTTAGGTCATGGGATATATTTATAGATGAGATTCTTACGGACGCGGCAATACCTAATAAGTGTACTTTTTTTTACAATTATTTATGTTTTTGACTATATTATCTTTTTTGATACAATTTTTTTTTGGGGCATCTCTAAAGTGTAAGTCTCATTTTTTTTTTCTTTTATCCAATTATCTTATGTGGGCGCTCATTTTTTGCGGGATGAGCGGACGGTTTTATTGGCACTATTTTGGGGGCTATATGACTTTTTGATCGCTTGCACCTATTTTTATTTATTTTTTTGACTGTGTTAATCTGGGGGGTTGGGTCATGGGGTATTTTTATAGAGGAGATTCTTACGGACGCCGCGATACCTAATCAAATTTTTGGGGTATCTCTAAACTCTAAGAGTCAGTTTCTATATTTTTTTTTTATCCGATTATCTTATGTGGGGGCTCATTTTTTGCGGGATGAGACAACGGTTTTATTGGCACTATTTTGGGGGCTATATGACTTTTTGATCGCTTGCTATTAAACTTTTTATTATGTAAGGTGACAAAAAAAAACACTTTTTTTGCACCTTTTTTTTTTTTTCTGGACCATGTTAATCTGGGGGGTTAGGTCATGGGGCATTTTTATAGAGAATATTATTACCGATGCAGCAATACCTACTATGTCTACTTTTAATAAATTATTTTAGTTTTTTTGGGTGTCTCAAGTCTGAGAACCAGATTTTTTTATCCGATGTCAGTGCTAAATTGGGATATAAATTTAGTACTCCATGGAAGTGTGATATTCCCTGAAGCAACCGTCAATGCAGAGGCCCGGATGATCAGGGCATGTGTCGCACTGAGTAGTCATGTCCTTCCGTATCCCCCTCCTGCGACACAGTCTGCACTTTTTTTGGGTTTGTCCCTTCTTTCCAGTATGGGGGACCACACCTGGAAAGTGTTGGCCAGGGACGATCCGGGCGCCTACAGTTCCCGAGGTACTCCGGCCTGCTCTTTCCCGGTCTGAAAAAATCAGGGCCTTGAGTACTGCCTCATAGAACTGGAGGAATGTCCCTGTGCTGCCAGCACTTCGGGATAGTACAAAAGAGTTGTACATGGCAATCTGTACCAAGTAGACCGCAACTTTTTTGTACCATGCCCGGGTTTTGCGCATGGCGTTATATTGCTTGAGGACTTGATCCGAGAGATCAACTCCTCCCATATACTGATTGTAGTCGACGATACAATCGGGCTTGAGGACCGTTGCCGCGGTACCTCGCACAGGGACAGGGGTGATGCCGTTACCATGAATTGTGGACAGGATAAGGACATCCCTCTTGTCCTTATACCTGACAACGCAACAGGTTTCCAGTGGTAAGGGCACGGGTCTCACCCCTGGGGATAGGTACCTGGAGGGGGTGGGCAGGAAGGCCGCGTTGATTTTTCCGCACGGTCCCACAAGCGGACGTGGATCTGCCGGCAAGGGACTGGAACAAGGGGATACTGGTATAAAAGTTATCCACGTACAGGTGGTAACCCTTATCCAGCAGTGGGTGCATAAGGTCCCACACAAGTTTCCTGGTAACACCCAGAGTGGGGGGACATTCTAGGGGTTGAATCCGGGAATCTCGTCCCTCGTATACACAAAATTTGTAAGTGTACCCTGAGGTACTCTCACAAATTTTGTATAGCTTCACGCCATACCTCGCCCGCTTGGAAGGCACATACTGGCGGAAAATGAGTCTCCCCTTGAACGCAATGAGAGACTCATCAACCATGACCTCCCTTCCAGGTACATAGGCCTCCATGAATTTGGCCCCAAAGTGATCGATGACCGGCCGTATCTTATACAGACGGTCATGGGCAGGATCACTTCGGGGGGGACATGCTGCATTATCGGAATAATGCAGACATTTCCGGATGGCCTGAAACCGGGACCGTGTCATGGCCGTACTGTAAAGTGGGGTCTGGTATAGGATGTCCCCACTCCAGTACAGCTTGGCACTGGGTTTCTTGACCAGGCCCATATGCAGCACGAGGCCCCAAAATGTCCTCATTTCAGCTGCACTGACCGGCGTCCAGCCACCGGGACTGGCCAAAATGGAGCCCGGGTGTTGAGCGACGAACTGTTGGGCGTACAGATTCGTCTGCTCCACCATCAGATTCACCAGTGGGTCACTGAAAAAATGACAAAAAAAGTCGTATTCAGTGTAGCCCACTGTGGAAATCTGGATTCCTGATTGGCCTACAAAATCAGGAATCACAGGCTCGTATCGCTCTGGGCTACACCAGACTAGTTCACCGGCAGGGTGCTCCGGTGGATTTAACTGGTGGGCCAGGAAACCAGTACGAGCCCCAGAGCTGCTCGTACTAGTGTTGGCCACAGGGTCCCTAACATGGTGGTCCCCTTGCTCCGCCTGGCAGCATCTCCGCCGCCTTGGGGGCTCATCATCATCGCTAGATGATGAGGAGGATGCGGATGACAACAGGAATGTGGGGTCATCCTCATCCTCACTGGGACTCTCGGAGTCGGAGGCAAGCTGGGCGTATGCCTCCTCGGCTGAAAACGTCCAGCGGGCCATAGGTGTGTGTCTGCGTGTATATGTGCGTGTGTGTAACTCTTTATTTGGTGTGCGTGTGTGTGGGGGCACGGGTGTTCACGAACTCACCCTAAAACTAACAGAAAAAAAAAATAAACAAAAAAAAAGGGCAAAAAATGTGGGGGAAAAAAATCAAAACCGCTGATCAACCATCCAAAGTTGATCAGCGGTGGGGTGTGTGATGCGCTAACAGTGGCCGGACGCTAAGTGCCGGCCACAGTCAGTGTACACACAAAAAAAAAAGTGGCAGCACCCCTGGGGGGTCTAGGGTCACACAGCCGTGCTGTGGACCTTAGACACCCTAACTGGGGTGATGCAATCAAAGTTCTAAAAAACTACCTTTCCCTTTTTTTTCCCTGCTAACCCAAACTTTCCCTATGCTGTCCCTATGTACCTGATGGGGTGCTGGTGGCAGAGATCAGGTCCTGGGGGCACAGATCGGGGTGCAGGCAGTGGTGGCAGACACATGCAGGCAGCTCCTCTCTCCTCCGGCTCCGGAACACAAAAGGAGGAGAGAGGAGCGCATGCCTCTTTTGAATATCGCGCCGGACCGCCCACAGACCAATCAGAAAGCGATCCTGAGTGGTGAAGTCACCATCACCACTCAGGATCGCTGGATGGTGATTGGTGGGGTGAAATCACACCACCATCACCATCCTGTCCCGGGTTATCGGGTCTTCAGAGACCCGAATAACCCGGAAACGCAGAAAACCGCAGGTCTGAATTGACCTGCGGTTTTCTGCGATCGCATACATGGGGCGGTCACCGGACCCCCCGACGCATTTGCCCCAAGTGCCTGCTCAATGATTTGAGCAGGCACGGGGTTCCGATCGCCGCCGGCCGCGCGGCAGTGATCGAAAATACACAGGGCGTACATGAACGCCCTGTGTCCTTAAGTACCAGGGCACAAGGGCGTACCTGTATGCCCTGTGTCCTTAAGAGGTTAATCGAAACTGACTGAAATTTTTGCAAAAAAACTACATTTTTCACTTTCTGTTGTAAAATTTTTCAATTTTATATTTATAATATATTGTATTTTTACATATACCCATGCTGGGTGAGAGAAATATCTCTGTAAATTGACAACTTTACATACATTTTTTTTAAAGTTGTAATTTACAGAGATAGTTCTCACACACAGTATATAAAAATACATCCCAAAACACATTGCCCTCCTTCTCCTGAGTACGGCGATACCACATGTGTGAGACTTTTTTGCAACCTAGGTGCGCAAAGTGGCCCAAATTCCAATTAGTACCTTTTAGGAGGGCATTTGGATTCCAGACTTCTTCTCATGCTTTAGGGGCCCTAAAATACCAGGGTAGTATATACCCCACATGTTACCCCATTTTGGAAAGAAGACACCCCAAGGTATTCCGTGAGGGGCATGGCGAGTTCCTAGAATATTTATTTTTTGGCACAAGTTAGCGGAAAATGATTTTGTAAGAGAAAAGAAAAAAACTAACATTTTCCGCTAACTTGTGCCAAAAAAATAAATATTCTAGGAACTCGCCATGCCCCTCACGGAATACCTAGGGGTATCTTCTTTCCAAAATGGGGTCACTTATGGGCATTTTAGGTGCCCTAAAGCGTGAGAAGAAGTCTGGAATATAAATGTCTAAAAATTTTTACGCATTTGGATTCCATGAGGGGTATGGTGAGTTCATGTGAGATTTTCTATTTTGTCACAAGTTAGTGGAATATGAGACTTTGTAAGAAAAAAAAAAAAAAAAATATTCCGCTAACTTGTGCCAAAAAAAATAATTCTTCGATGAACTCGCCATTCCCCTCAAAAGTGATTCTGTCACTGCGGTGGGGCAGACTGAACGCAAGTGTGCGCACAAGATCAGGCTTGATCGGGCGAACACTGCGTTTTTTGTAGAGCCTATAGAACATGTCCTATTCTTGTCCGCAATTGCATAAAATATGTAAAAATAATAAATAATAATCTTGATCTAGGAGGAGGAGGTCCATATGGAGTATGAAGTTGAGGTGGATGTGGCGGTGTAGGTGGAAGTGGCGGTGGATGAGGAGGAGGTAGCCTACACTGCTTTTTGGTTTTACATTTTTTTTTTTTTTAATTAGGGTACACCACAAAACATTGGGAAATGTAACCTGTGATAACCCCCTCCAGTCATGCTAAGCACAAGTTCAGACAATACACTGGCTGCAGGGAAGGCCAGCACCTCCAAGGCGTAAAGGGCAAGCTCATGCCATGTGCCCAATTTGGAAACCCAGAAGTTGCAGGGGGCAAAACCATCCGTCAATTTGTGTATGCATGTGCAAACATACTGCCCCACCATGTCGCACATCCCTGTGATGATCATGAACCACTTGTATATCTGTTCTATCAACTTTCAATGTTCTTTTCTGCACCTACCATGTTGATCATGCTTAGCGGCGAATCAGGGTTCCACCCTGAAGAGGGAGCGCGAAAAAGAGAGACCACATCCAAGGGAGATCAATGGATGAAATTTTATTGTAATCGAGCGGAAATGTGGGAGAAGCTAATAAAACTGAGGAATTGAAGGAAAGGGGGGGGGGGGAGTGCAGCAATTACCCACTCCCGACTCGGGAAG
This sequence comes from Bufo gargarizans, assembly GCF_014858855.1. NCBI lineage: Eukaryota > Metazoa > Chordata > Amphibia > Anura > Bufonidae > Bufo > Bufo gargarizans. The sequence goes on along the minus strand of NC_058082.1, from coordinate 406,490,728 downwards.
GTAGTGACGATAAATAACAGTACAGAACTTTTAAGATACCTTGTTATTTGAATGATTAATTAAAAATTACAGGGAATGTCACTGCGGTATTTTGGATTAGGAAACGTTAGGAGAGGCCCTGCTGCCGCTTTGTTGACTCCAGATAACTTCTGCCTGATCACACGTCCCTGTGACATCCACCATCCATTTGGATATCTTCTCTATCAACTTTCAATGTTCTTTTCTGAGCCTACCATGTTGAGCATGGCAATCGGAGAATCAGGGTTTCACGCTGGAGAGGGAGCATGAGAAAGATAGACCACATCCAAGGGAGGTTAATTGTTTCAAATTAAATATGATAATGCATAAATGTGGGACAAACTATTGAAGCGTAAATGTGGGACAACTTGTTAAAGCATTGAATGAAAGGAGGTGGCACGCATCAATTAAAGAAGAATTTCTGAAATGTTATTCCCTGTCAACTATGCAGAGCAGGGGTATGTATCCGGCAAAATTTGTAAAATGTCACCTGACAATGTAACAGACGATTTTTTGAAATTTATGTTCCTGTCACCTATGCAGAGGTGCCCCCATGAAGTCCTCCATCCATTTGGATATCTTTTCTTTCAACTTTTAATGTTCTTTTCTGAGCGTACCATGTTGATCACGGTTATTGGCAAATCAGGGTTCCACGCCGGAGAGGGAGAAAGGGAGACCTCATTCAAGGGAGGTCAATGGCTGCAATGGGATGAAGCGAAAATGTGGGACAAATTATTAAAGCAGGAAGATCAAAGGGAAGGGCCAATTAAAGACGAATGTTAAAAATTTAAGTCCTTGTCACCTATGCAGAGCAGGGGTTTATATCCAGCAAAATTGGTAAAATGTCACCTGACAATGTAACAGACAATTTTTTATAATTTATGTTTCTGTCACCTATGCAGAGGTGCCCCCGTGATGTCCACCATACATTTGGATATCTTCTCTATCAACTTTTGATGTTCTTTTCTGAGCCGAACATGTTGATCACGGTTATCAGCGAATCAGGGTTCCACGCCAAAGAGGGAGCGTGAGAAAAGGAGACCTCATTCAAGGAAGGCCAATATCTGCAATGGGATGATGGTTGCACAGACAAATTAGTTTTTTTTTTTAACCTGTCTACTAGGTAGAGCAGTGGAATATCACAGCCAAAAATTGGTGAATTTCATCCAAAAATGTAACAGACACATTTGTGAATTTTTTTAACCTGTCTACAAGGTAGAGCAGTGGTATATCACAGCCAAAAATCGGTGAATTTCACCCGAAAATGTAGCAGACAAATTAGTGATTTTTTTTACCTGTCTACTAGGTATAGCAGTGGTATATCACACCCAAAAATGGGTGAATTTCACCCAAAAATGTAACAGAAAAATTTGTGAAATGACATAAAATAAAATGCGTACAAATAAAAAAAAAAAAAAATTATTTTACACATTTTGGCCATGCTAACCCTGCCTTCTGAGGTGCTGGCGGTGCCCCAGCTGCATTGTCGACCTCTTCCTGCTTCCACTGTGCCCCCGCTGTCAGGTGGGAATGCAATCAGCAGCACGTCTACCAGCGTGCGCTTGTACTTATGCATCTTACGATCACGCTCCAGTAATGGAATTAAGAATGGTAACGGGGATCCAGCAGCGTGGCCACCTAGCAATCAGCATAAGTTAAAATATGGGCAACTCGGCTGTCGTTGAGGAGACACTGCAGCATGTAATTGCTCATGTGTGCCAGGCTGCCCAGAGGCAACAAAAAGTTGTCCTCTGTGGGAGGTGTATTGTCTGTGTCCTCAGTATCGCCCCAGGCACTCACTATTAATGGCCATGAGCTGGTCTGGGTGCCACCCTGCTGTGAACAAGGTTCCTCCTCCACCTCCTCCTCATCCTCCACCTTGTCATCCTCCAGAACTGTGCCCTGGCTGGACAATTGTGTATCTGGCATTTGTGGGTGCAGGAACCCACCCTCGGAACCACTTGTTAATTACTGGCTGGAAACCCTATGATCCATCTTCCTCCTCCTCCTCCTATGCCACATCCTCTTCCATCATCGCTAGCAGCGTTTTTTTAAGGAGGCATAAAAGTGGGTTTGTAAAGCTGAGAACGGCGTTATCTGCACTGGCCATGTTGGTGTAGTTCTCGAAACAGCGCAACAAGGAACAAAGGTCTTGCATGGAGGCGAAGTCATTGGTGGTGAAGTAGTGCTGTTCCGCAGAGCGAACCACCTGTGCGTGCTGCAGCTGAAACTCCAGTACCGCCTGCTGCTGCTCACTCACTCTGGCCAGCATGTGCAAGGTGGAGTTCCACCTTGCGGGCACGTCGCATGTGAGGCGGTGAGCGGGAAGGCCGAAGTTACGCTGCAGCGCTGACAGACGAGTAGCAGGGTGAGAATGCTAAAAGCGCACACAGACAGCCTGCACTGTATGCAGCAGCTCTGACATATCAGGGTAACTTTTAAGGAATCTCTGCACCACCAAATACAGCACATGCACCAGGCAAGGTATGTGCATCATACCGGCTAGTCCCAGAGCTGCTACAAGATCTTGCACATTATTGCACACCACCAGGCTGGGCTTGAGGCTCACTGGCACCAACCACTCATCGGTCTGTTGTTCAAGGCCCGTTCACAGCTCCTGCGCAGTGTGGGATTTGTCCCACAAACAGATAAGTTTAAAACTGCCTGCTGTCGTTTACCCCTGGCTGTGCTGAAGTTAGCGGTGAAGGTGTTATGATGACCGGATGAGGAGGCGGTAGAGGATCAGGAAGCAGAGTAGGAGGAGGAAGCAACAGGAGGCAAACTGAAGTGCCCTGCAATCCTCGGTGGTGGAAGGACATGCGCCAAACTGCTATCTGCCTCAGGCCCAGCCGCCACTGCATTTAAAGGCATCTTATCTTATTTACCCAGTGTGCTGTTATGGAGATATAACAGCCCTGACCGTGCTTTCTGGTCCACGTATCCGTAATGAGGTGCACTTTGCCACAGATGGCATTGCGCAGTGCACACCTGATTTTGTCCCCCCCTTTGTTGTGCAGGGAAGGGGGGCACGCCTGGAAAAGTAGTGGCAGCTGGGCACGACGTACTGTGGGACAACCACCGCCATAAAGCTTTTAAAACTCTCTGACAGCATTTCAAAGGCTAGTAATTTTGAAATGCTGGCATTCAGGGCCAGGGATCTCGGGTGGGTAGGGGTGGGGGACTTCCTTGTCCACTTCAGTGTTTGGGAGATGGAGAGCTGAACGCTTCCGTGGGACATTGTGGAGACGCTTGGTGACCCAGGTGTTTGTGTTGCTGGCAGATCCTTTATTTGCGGGGTGGCAGGTGTCACTATCACTCCAGAGGTGGATGAAGAGGCCGAGACTGCAGCAGAATAGAAAGCAGGAGGAGCCAGAGACCTTTCTTGGTTTTAGAGGTGTCTACTCCACAGTAGCTCGTGCTTTGCACTTAAATGCCTGGTCATGCAGGTTATGCTCAGGTTCAGCAAGTTAATGCCTCCTTTCAGGCTCTGATTGCACAGCGTGCAAACCACTCGTGTCTTGTCGTCAGCACATTGTCTGAAGAACTGCCACGCCAGGGAACTCCTTGGAGCTGGCTTTGGTGTGCTCATTCCCTTGATGCGGTGGGCAGTAGCAGGTGTACTGTCTAGAGGATGGTCGCTCCTCTTTTGCACGCTGCTCCCTATTTTGCTGTGCTGGTGGCTCTGGGCGACCACCTCTTCCTCCGAACTACACAGGTCACTCGCATGACCTTGATTCCATCTGGGGTTGAGGACCTCATCATCCTCCATATCATCTTCCACCCAGTCTTCACCCCTGCCCTCCTTGTCGGTCTGCACACTTTAGAAAGCCACAGCAGTTGGCACCTGTATTTTGTAATCATCGAAGACGTGCTGCGGTGGTCCTCCCATGTACTCATCCTAAAACATAAGTGGTTGGCCATCAGTGCACTCAATCTCTTCCACTTCTGGGGCAGGGCTATGTGGATGGCATTGGGAAACCCTGCTAGCAGAGTCATAAAAAAGCAGAAGAGACTGATACATGACTTGGGGCTCAGACTGCTTGGCTGATTTGCAAGTCGGTGAGGTGAAAGACTGATGGCCATGGGCTGCAGGTGCCAACTCTGATCTTTCAGCAGGAGACTGGGTGGGAGACAATGTGAAGGAAATGGAGGCACTGTCAGCCACCCAATGTTTTATCGCCTGTTCTTGTTCTGGCCTCACCATTCGTAGAGCAGCATTCAATAGCAGAATAGAACTGGGGGCGGAATCTGCACTGGACTGTGATGGTCGTATAGTCAGGAGCTCTCCGTACTAGATCCCCTACAGCACCAGCCTACATAAGTTGCAGCTACTCTGGTGGCTCGAGAGACCAAGATGGCGCCGAACCCACCACACAAGGTGAGCGAGCGCACCGCTGACCTCTCTGAAGGAGAGAGTGATACAGAGGACTCTCACGGCAAAACAGCGCTTCCTATCACACACCGCTTCTTAAAGCAGTCACTCAGTAAAGCTATGGAGCCGGTCTTGAGCGAGCTCACGGCCCTCCGCCATGATATGCACCACATAGGCAACCGGGTAGTGTCACTATAAACGCGCCTAGCCGCAGTACTTGATCACCAAACTGCAACCGCATCCTCCCTGCAGAAATGCCAAACTTACCTCAATGACCTCCACTATGCTCTGGAAAACAGAGGACGCAGGAATAACCTGCTATTCAGGGGGATACATGAAACCGGCGCTGCGGCAGACATACCTGGAGCTGTGTTTGCAATATGCTGCTCCCTGCTGGGTCCAGATTACCAAACTGACATCATTGAACGTGCTCATTGAGCCCTGAGACCTAAGCCCAAGATCTCAGAACCTCCCAGAGATGTGATCTGCAGTTCCTTAACAGTGGTCTTGGAGGCCGCAAAGAACCATGCAATTCTGACATATGAGGAAGCCTGCACTTCGAACTATCAAGACCTGGCACCCTCAACACTAAAAAAAACGCAGAACCTTGAAGCCCCTAACGGACTGGCTCAGGGCAAACAAGATTCCATACAGATGGACTTTTCTATTCGGAATATCGTTCTTCCATGCAGGACGTCGCCTCACCATAACCACATTTGCAGATTTAATCGGAGCCTACGATCATTTACAGATACCCCCACTAGAAGTAGAAAATTGGGAGCTGTACCAAGACCTAACAGAACTGCCAGACCTGCCAAAGATCTCACCATTTTAACTCCTACGTACTCAGAAGACTCAAAAGTTCAAGCGGAGGAACACACAACTGACCCCATAGAGACTGACTCGGCTTCTTACTGGCCTTTCTCCCCACCTCTCACTCTGACTCACCTTTCCCTAATCACCCCACCTCCCTATCAGTTAATTACTACTGATTCTGCTCCTATCCCCATCATATCCCTTCCCCGCTATACCTGAACTACCCTCCTCCCCTTATGGCTCCAATTTCATCTGTCTGAAAGCCTCACCTCAGAGGCTTCTATTTAGTGCCTAGGGAATCGCAACAGGGTTGACCAACCATTTCCCCCCTTGTGATTTCTACCTCAAACACTAGTGTAACCCATTTCGATGGGAAATGTTCCTCAATGTGATCCTGGTTTTGTTATTGGTTTATTTTTTGTTATATTTTTCCTTTGTTAACTCACACTCAGAGACTATGGTGGTACTATGTCTGACTATATGATTGTGACATACAGAAGTCTGATTCTACTCGGGGCCGCCTATCAGTCCTACATTCCCCTCTACAGTTGGGACCAGCAACATAACGCCCGAACTCCCCCTCATTTCCAATATAATCCCTCATTACAGATTTCAAACTTACATCCTTCAATGTGAATGGACTTAGATATCCCTCTAAAAGATCCCAAATCCTCTCTCTTCTATGGAAGAAGAGCTGCTCAGTAATTTTTCTCCAGGAAACCCACTATAAACAGGGTAAATTCCCAGACCTTTCCCACTCTAGATTTCCAGAGTGGTTTCATTGTGGTTCAGATGGCGCAGCCTCGAGGGGAGTCAGTATAGGCTTTCGAAAAAACATCCCTTTCCAATATTGCACCCATATTTCAGACCCAGAGGGAAGATATATCATCCTAAAGGGTCTTATTGGACATAAGATGTTTACCCTTGTGAATGTCTACTCAGATAACTCTGACCAGGTCCCGTGGATTCTCTCTGTCCTATCTTTGGTGGAATCCATCCGGGAAGGTACATTGATTTTAGCAGGCGACTTTAATCTTGCACTACATCCTCTAGTGGATACTTCTTCCAAAAAATCTATCAGTTAAACTTCTGAAAAAACTCAAAGCTATATTAAACATGAGTCTGACTGAGATATAGAGATGTATGAACCCTTCTGCTATTGATTAGACTTTTTATTCAGCTCCAGGTCACTCATAGTAGAATTGACTATATCTTCATACCCAAAGACTTCCTGCATCAAAGCACAGACCCTGAAATTGGAAACATTACCATCTCAGACAACTTTCCGATTTTCTACACTTTCTGCTCCCTACCTGAGTCTGGTAAGTCCCCCACTTGGAGACTTAATGAGTCCATATTGAGCGACGAAGCCCATATAAACCATTTCCCCTCTCTCCTAGAACAGTATTTTAAAACTAATGACACCCTTGACACCCATTTCCCCACAAGTGCTATGGGATGCCCACCAAGCATTTATTCAAGGTCACTTCATCAGTAAATGATCCTATCTAAAAAAAACAAGCAGACAAACAACTTGCGTCCCTACTAGACCGTATACATGCCTTGGAAGGGTTACATAAACAATTCCTTGCTCCTCAACACCTATCTGACCTCTCAACTATTAGATCAGAGCTCAAAAACCTACTTAACAAAAAAACGCCAAATACTACATTTCCACCCAACATAAATTCTATGCCCATGGTAACAAGGCCTCAAAATTTATGATGAATCACATTAAACATAAATAAACGCCAGATATGTAGCCTCAATTAAATCCCCCCAAGGTCATCAACTTTTTTCGCCTGAGGCCTTGCTGAACAATTTTGCCTCTTCTACAAAGACCTTTATAATTTACCGCCTCCCACTGCCACCCAGCCCAAAATGGATGAAAACCTACTCACCAAATCCTTTTTAGACACCCTAAACCTGCCACCCTTAATCCCTTCCCAATGCGAAGACCTGGTAAAACCATTCACCATTGCTGAACTCACTTTAGCTCTCAAAAACTGTCCAAAAAGGTAAATGCCCCGGACCTGACGGGCTTTCAACTATCTATTACTCCACCTTCCAGGCCACATTACTTCCCTACCTGATACGCGTATGTAAATTAGCCCTACAAACCTGCCCCCTTTCTACAGACATGACAAACGCAATGATTACTATCATACCTAAAGAGGGCAAAGATCCCACCTTATGTGCTAACTACCGCCCCATAGCCCTCCTAAATATTGACCTAAAACTCCTAGCAAAGATGTTTGCAACAAGAATCCAATCCCTCACCACGAACCTGATTCATCCTGATCAGATGGGCTTTGTTAAAGGACGGGAAGGCAAAGACAATACCACCAAAATTCTAGACGCTCTTTACTACACCACATACAAAAAGCTGCCACTGGTTCTCCTGGGCACCGACGCGGAAAAAGCTTTTGAACGCATAGATTGGTCTTACATTAAACTCACTCTACTCAAATTCAACTTCCCTGCCCCATATATACACGCCATTTTCGCAATCTACAATAATTCTGCCGCCTCGGTCCTAGTGAACAACCTTACTTCTTCCAGTTTACTGATTAAGAATGGAACACATCAAGGTTGCCCCCTCTCACCCCTCATCTTTGTCCTAGTTATGGAAACCCTCATGCAGGCCCTAAGACAGGAGAGCATCATCCAGGGTTTGAAAATTGAGTCCCAAGAATTTAAACTTGCTGCTTTTGCTGATGACCCCCTAATTCTTACCACCAATCCCCTTACATCCATGCCCAAGATACTCTCATCACTTAACAAATTTAGCTCCCTCTCCAACTTCAAAATTAACCCACAAAAATCACAAATCCTGCACACTCGCCTATCCCCTCCTTGCATCAAGGCACTTCAATCAAACTCTCCATTCAACTGGACTGAACAACACCTAACATATTTGGGTATTAAAATAAACTCTCACGTTCCTGACTTATTCCACCTGAACTACACTCCCCTCCTAAAATCCATTGCCGCTCAATTGGACTCACTGGAGGAACACCATATTTCTTGGTTTGGCAGAAAAAATATGGTAATGTCTTTGGTCATCCCTAGGCTTACTTATCTCCCCTAAGTGTTGCCTATCATGATTCCCTGCTCCTATTTCAAAAAACTAAATAGTCTCATTCGCCAATTCCTGTGGCAAGGGAAAAAGCCCATAATCTCCTTTTCCACCCTTACAAACCTAAACACTTGAGAGGTATATGTCTACCTGACCCTGAGTTGTATATGAAATCCATCCACCTTTGTAAAGCAATTGATTGGATCTGCATCCCTCCCCACAAACTTTGGCTCTCAATTGAGAATGCTAAATTTAACTTGCCCCTCAGGTCTCTGTTATTTACAGATAAACCACTAACGGCCCCACCCCCAGGGACTAACACCTTGATATGCTCCACCATTAAGGTATGGAATCTGTTCTCCTCTAACCACAGTGTCCTACTGCCTCTCTCCCCCTTCCTACAAATTAAAGATCTATTCTCCTTAGCTCCTGTGGAGATTAGATCATCAGCCCCTCCAAAGCTTAAGACATTCTCCACCCTTATAATGAACCTCTTTGACAAGGATGGTTGCGTTCTCTCTGAATTAAAGCTTGCTTCCTCCTGAAATATCCCACCCACCAATGTCCTCACTCTTAAATTCCTCAGAGCTGAGTTAATCCTGCGAGCTAGATCTATATCCAACATGAACTCCCCTAACTGGCTTGAGAACCTACTAATCAATGCCTGCTACTCCCCCAAATTGATCTCCCTTCTCTATAAAAAACTGAATCTCCCCCCCACAAGGGTTAAACCTGCCTTTGTTGGTCTATGGGAAAAAGACCTAGATAGACAGTTTTCAGGCAGAGAAATCAATACACTCCTCAATATTCCACATAAACTCTCAAGGTGCGTCCGGGTGTAAAATATTGTCTAGGTGGTATAAAACTCCTGATAAAATAGCTCTCCTGTACCCCGACGTTCCCGATACGTGCTGGAGATGTGGCTCTAAAAAGGGCACTTTCATACACATCTGGTGGAATTGCCCTGCCCTATCTGCATGGTGGAAATACATTTTCCAGATGAGCAATAATACATGCAAATCAAACTCCCCTTGCACCCCTGAAATTGCCCTCTTATCCTTTGGCATAACAAATACTGGAAATCAAAAAACGTCTCTGCTATCAGCAGCCCGCCTCCTATTCCCCACAATGTGGCGCTCTGCTGAAACCCCCTCAATTGAACAATGGAGAAACAGAGTAGACCAAATCTACCGCCTTGCGGAGCTCTCTGACTGGGAACTAAGGACTAGAAAAAACTTTCTCTCTACTTAGACTGCTTGGAAGAATTACAGAAATTTCTCTTAAACCAACTGGTCTTCCATGTCTTCCCCCTTATGTAACTACCTTAACCAGAGGAAAACTTGTCCCCCCCCCCCTTTGATCTTTTACCTCTTTGATCTCTACACAATCAAATGTATAATGTACTTTCTCCCTACCCTCTGTATATGCATATTTTGACACCTGATTGAGGTTCACTTTATCCTGATGTGTCAGGAATAGGGATGAGCGAACTCGAACTGTATAGTTCGGGTTCGTACCGAATTTTGGGGTGTCCGTGACACGGACCCGAACCCGGACATTTTCCTAAAAGTCCGGGTTCGGGTTCGGTGTTCGTCGCTTTCTTGGCGCTTTTGTGACACTTTCTTGGCGCTTTTTGAAAGGCTGCAAAGCAGCCAATCAACAAGCGTCATACTACTTGCCCCAAGAGGCCGTCACAGCCATGCCTACTATTGGCATGGCTGTGATTGGCCAGAGCACCATGTGACCCAGCCTCTATTTAAGCTGGAGTCACATAGCGCCGCCCGTCAATCTGCTCTGATTAGCGTAGGGAGAGGTTGCGGCTGCGACAGTAGGGCGAGATTAGGCTGATTAACTCCTCCAAAGCACTTGATTAATTGATCGATCTGCAGCTGTGGATCATTGAGCTGCTGATACTCAATTGCTCACTGTTTTTAGGCTGCCCAGGCCGTTTGTCAGTCACTTTTTTCTGGGGTGATCGGCGGCCATTTTGTGTCTTGTGCGGTGCTGCGACCAAGTGCATCCAAGCTGCGGCCAAGTGCATTTAACCCTCAATGGTGTGGTTGTTTTTTGGCTAAAGCCTACATCAGGGTGAAGCTGTCACACCAAGTGCATTTAACCAGCAATAGTCTGTTTATTTTTTGGCCATATACTACATCAGGGGCAAGCTGCGCCTGTCACCAAGTGCATTTAACCCTCAATGGTGTGGTTGTTTTTTGGCTAAAGCCTACATCAGGGTGAAGCTGTCACACCAAGTGCATTTAACCAGCAATAGTCTGTTTATTTTTTGGCCATATACTACATCAGGGGCAAGCTGCGCCCGTCACCAAGTGCATTTAACCCTCAGTAGTGTGGTTGGTCAAGCTATCACACCAAGTGCATTTAACCAGCAATAGTCTGTTCATTTTTTGGCCATATACTAAATCAGGGGCAAGCTGCGCCCGTCACCAAGTGCATTTAACCAGCAATAGTCTGTTCATTTTTTGGCCATATACTACATCAGGGGCAAGCTGCGCCCGTCACCAAGTGCATTTAACCCTCAGTAGTGTGGTTGGTCAAGCTGTGACACCAAGTGCATTTAACCAGCAATAGTCTGTTGATTTTTTGGCCATATACTACATCAGGGGCAAGCTGCGCCCGTCACCAAGTGCATTTAACCCTCAGTAGTGTGGTTGGTCAAGCTGTCACACCAAGTGCATTTAACCAGCAATAGTCTGTTCATTTTTTGGCCATATACTACATCAGGGGCAAGCTGCGCCCGTCACCAAGTGCATTTAACCCTCAATGGTGTGGTTGTTTTTTGGCTAAAGCCTACATCAGGGTGAAGCTGTCACACCAAGTGCATTTAACCAGCAATAGTCTGTTCATTTTTTGGCCATATACTAAATCAGGGGCAAGCTGAGCCCGTCACCAAGTGCATTTAACCCTCAATGGTGTGGTTGTTTTTTGGCTAAAGCCTACATCAGGGTGAAGCTGTCACACCAAGTGCATTTAACCAGCAATAGTCTGTTCATTTTTTGGCCATATACTAAATCAGGGGCAAGCTGCGCCCGTCACCAAGTGCATTTAACCAGCAATAGTCTGTTCATTTTTTGGCTATATACTACATCAGGGGCAAGCTGCGCCTGTCACCAAGTGCATTTAACCCTCAATGGTGTGGTTGTTTTTTGGCTAAAGCCTACATCAGGGTGAAGCTGTCACACCAAGTGCATTTAACCAGCAATTGTCTGTTCATTTTTTGGCCATATATACTACATCAGGGGCAAGCTGCGCCCGTCACCAAGTGCATTTAACCCTCAGTAGTGTGGTTGGTCAAGCTGTCACACCAAGTGCATTTAACCAGCAATAGTGTGGTTATTTTTTGGCCATATCCCAGTCTAATTCTGTCACTAAATCCATACCGGTCACCCAGCGCCTAAATACTAGGCCTCAAATTTATATCCCGCTAAATCTGTCGTTACCGCTGTACTGTTGTGGCTGGGAAAGTTATTTAGTGTCCGTCAAAGCACATTTTTTGTTCAGGGTTGAAATACAATTCCCAATTTAGCAATTTCATAATTTAGTGGTTTCTGCTATATCAGAGCTATTTGAAATCTATCCCTAAAAGGGTATATAATATTCAACGTGCACATAGGGTCATTCAGAATAACTTCACACACACGCTACTGTGCATTTCCAAGTCTAATTCTGTTAGTAAATCCATACCGGTCACCCAGCGCCTAAATACTAGGCCTCAAATTTATATCCCGCTAAATCTCTCGTTACCGCTGTACTGTTGTGGCTGGGAAAGTTATTTAGTGTCCGTCAAAGCACATTTTTTGTTCTGAGTTGAAATACAATTCCCAATTTAGCAATTTCATAATTTAGTGGTTTCTGCTATATCAGAGCTATTTGAAATCTATACCTAAAAGGGTATATAATATTCAAGGTGCACATAGGGTCATTCAGAATAACTTCACACACACGCTACTGTGCATTTCCAAGTCTAATTCTGTCACTAAATCCATACCGGTCACCCAGCGCCTAAATACTAGGCCTCAAATTTATATCCCGCTGAATTTGAATACAATACATTGGGCTAAATAATATTTTTGTTGTTGTGGTGAACCATAACAATGAGGAAAACATCTAGTAAGGGACGCGGACGTGGACATGGTCGTGGTGGTGTTAGTGGACCCTCTGGTTCTGGGAGAGGACGTGGCCGTTCTGCCACATCCACAAGTCCTAGTGTACCAACTACCTCAGGTCCCAGTAGCCGCCAGAATTTACAGCGATATATGGTGGGGCCCAATGCCGTTCTAAGGATGGTAAGGCCTGAGCAGGTACAGGCATTAGTCAATTGGGTGGCCGACAGTGGATCCAGCAGGTTCACATTATCTCCCACCCAGTCTTCTGCAGAAAGCGCACAGATGGCGCCTGAAAACCAACCCCATCAGTCTGTCACATCACCCCCATGCATACCAGGGAAACTGTCTCAGCCTCAAGTTATGCAGCAGTCTCTTATGCTGTTTGAAGACTTCGCTGGCAGGGTTTCCCAAGGGCATCCACCTAGCCCTTCCCCAGCGGTGAAAGACATAGAATGCACTGACGCACAACCACTTATGTTTCCTGATGATGAGGACATGGGAATACCACCTCAGCATGTCTCTGATGATGACGAAACACAGGTGCCAACTGCTGCGTCTTTCTGCAGTGTGCAGACTGAACAGGAGGTCAGGGATCAAGACTGGGTGGAAGACGATGCAGGGGACGATGAGGTCCTAGACCCCACATGGAATGAAGGTCGTGCCACTGACTTTCACAGTTCGGAGGAAGAGGCAGTGTCGAGACCGAGCCAACAGCGTAGCAAAAGAGGGAGCAGTGGGCAAAAGCAGAACACCCGCCGCCATGAGACTCCGTCTGCTACTGACCGCCGCCATCTGGGACCGAGCACCCCAAAGGCAGCTTCAAGGAGTTCCCTGGCATGGCACTTCTTCAAACAATGTGCTGACGACAAGACCCGAGTGGTTTGCACGCTGTGCCATCAGAGCCTGAAGCGAGGCATTAACGTTCTGAACCTTAGCACAACCTGCATGACCAGGCACCTGCATGCAAAGCATGAACTGCAGTGGAGTAAACACCTTAAAACCAAGGAAGTCACTCAGGCTCCCCCTGCTACCTCTTCTGCTGCTGCCGCCTCGGCCTCTTCTGCTGCTGCCGCCTCAGCCTCTTCCTCCGCCTCTGGAGGAACATTGGCACCTGCCGCCCAGCAAACAGGGGATGTACCACCAACACCACCACCACCTCCGTCACCAAGCGTCTCAACCATGTCACACGCCAGCGTTCAGCTCTCCATCTCACAAACATTTGAGAGAAAGCGTAAATTCCCACCTAGCCACCCTCGATCCCTGGCCCTGAATGCCAGCATTTCTAAACTACTGGCCTATGAAATGCTGTCATTTAGGCTGGTGGACACAGACAGCTTCAAACAGCTCATGTCGCTTGCTGTCCCACAGTATGTTGTTCCCAGCCGCCACTACTTCTCCAAGAGAGCCGTGCCTTCCCTGCACAACCAAGTATCCGATAAAATCAAGTGTGCACTGCGCAACGCCATCTGTAGCAAGGTCCACCTAACCACAGATACGTGGACCAGTAAGCACGGCCAGGGACGCTATATCTCCCTAACTGCACACTGGGTAAATGTAGTGGCAGCTGGGCCCCAGGCGGAGAGCTGTTTGGCGCACGTCCTTCCGCCGCCAAGGATCGCAGGGCAACATTCTTTGCCTCCTGTTGCCACCTCCTCCTTCTCGGCTTCCTCCTCCTCTTCTTCCATGTCTCCTTGAGAAAACACTTAGGGCGATGATGGAAGAGGAGGTGGCCCAGGAGGAGGAGGAGGAGGAAGAGGGGTCATTTTTAGCACTTTCAGGCCAGTCTCTTCGAAGTGACTCAGAGGGAGGTTTTTGGGAACAGCAGAGGCCAGGTACAAATGTGGCCAGCCAGGGCCCACTACTGGAGGACGAGGAGGACGAGGATGAGGAGGAGGTGGAGGAGGATGAGGATGAAGCATGGTCACAGCGGGGTGGCACCCAACGCAGCTCGGGTCCATCACTGGTGCGTGGCTGGGGGGAAAGGCAGGACGATGACGATACGCCTCCCACAGAGGACAGCTTGTCCTTACCCCTGGGCAGCCTGGCACACATGAGCGACTACATGCTGCAGTGCCTGCGCAATGACAGCAGAGTTGCCCACATTTTAACGTGTGCGGACTACTGGGTTGCCACCCTGCTGGATCCACGCTACAAAGACAATGTGCCCACCTTACTTCCTGCACTGGAGCATAATAGGAAGATGCGCGAGTACAAGCGCACGTTGGTAGACGCGCTACTGAGAGCATTCCCAAATGTCACAGGGGAACAAGTGGAAGCCCAAGGCCAAGGCAGAGGAGGAGCAAGAGGTCGCCAAGGCAGCTGTGTCACGGCCAGCTCCTCTGAGGGCAGGGTTAGCATGGCAGAGATGTGGAAAACTTTTGTCAACACGCCACAGCTAACTGCACCACCACCTGATACGCAACGTGTTAGCAGGAGGCAACATTTCACTAACATGGTGGAACAGTACGTGTGCACACCCCTCCACGTACTGACTGATGGTTCGGCCCCATTCAACTTCTGGGTCTCTAAATTGTCCACGTGGCCAGAGCTAGCCTTTTATGCCTTGGAGGTGCTGGCCTGCCCGGCAGCCAGCGTTTTGTCTGAACGTGTATTCAGCACGGCAGGGGGCGTCATTACAGACAAACGCAGCAGCCTGTCTACAGCCAATGTGGACAAGCTGACATTCATAAAAATGAACCAGGCATGGATCCCACAGGACCTGTCCGTCCCTTGTCCAGATTAGACATTAACTACCTCCCCTTAACCATATATTATTGGACTCCAGGGCACTTCCTCATTCAATCCTATTTTTATTTTCATTTTACCATTATATTGCGAGGCTACCCAAAGTTGAATGAACCTCTCCTCTGTCTGGGTGCCAGGGCCTAAATATATGCCAATGGACTGTTCCAATGTTGGGTGACGTGAAGCCTGAATCTCTGCTATGACATGCAGACTAATTCTCTGCTGACATGAAGCCAGATCCTCTGTTACGGGACCTCTCTCCTCTGCCTGGGTGCTGGGAATAAATATCTGACAATGGACTGTTGCAGTGGTGGCTGACGTGAAGCCTGATTTTCTGCTATGACATGCAGACTGATTCTCTGCTGACATGAAGCCAGATTGTCTGTTACGGGACCTCTCTCCTCTGCCTGTGTGCTGGGCCTAAATATCTGACAATGGACTGTTGCATTGGTGGCTGACGTGAAGCCTGATTCTCTGCTATGACATGCAGACTAATTCTCTGCTGACATGAAGCCAGATTGTCTGTTACGGGACCTCTCTCCTCTGCCTGGGTGCTGGGCCTAAATATATGCCAATGGAATGTTGCAGTGGTGGCTGACGTGAAGCCTCATTCTCTGCTATGACATGCAGAATAATTCTCTGCTGACATGAAGCCAGATTGTCTGTTACGGGACCTCTCTCCTCTGCCTGGGTGCTGGGCCTAAATATATGCCAATGGACTGTTGCAGTGGTGGCTGACGTGAAGCCTCATTCTCTTCTATGACATGCAGACTAATTCTCTGCTGACATGAAGCCAGATTGTCTGTTACGGGACCTCTCTCCTCTGCCTGGGTGCTGGGCCTAAATATATGCCAATGGACTGTTGCAGTGGTGGCTGACGTGAAGCCTCATTCTCTGCTATGACATGCAGACTAATTCTCTGCTGACATGAAGCCAGATTGTCTGTTACGGGACCTCTCTCCTCTGCCTGGGTGCTGGGCCTAAATATATGCCAATGGACTGTTGCAGTGGTGGCTGACGTGAAGCCTCATTCTCTGCTATGACATGCAGACTAATTCTCTGCTGACATGAAGCCAGATCCTCTGTTACGGGACCTCTCTCCTCTGCCTGTGTGCTGGGCCTAAATATATGCCAATGGACTGTTGCACTGGTGGCTGACGTGAAGCCTGATTCTCTGCTATGATATGAAGACTGATTCTCTGCTGACATGAAGCCAGATTGTCTGTTACGGGACCTCTCTCCTCTGCCTGGGTGCTGGGCCTAAATATATGCCAATGGACTGTTGCAGTGGTGGGTGACGTGAAGCCTCATTCTCTGCTATGACATGCAGACTAATTCTCTGCTGACATGATGCCAGATCCTCTGTTATGGGACCTCTCTCCTCTGCCTGTGTGCTGGGCCTAAATATATGCCAATGGACTGTTGCACTGGTGGCTGACGTGAAGCCTGATTCTCTGCTATGATATGAAGACTGATTCTCTGCTGACATGAAGCCAGATTGTCTGTTACGGGACCTCTCTCCTCTGCCTGGGTGCTGGGCCTAAATATATGCCAATGGACTGTTGCAGTGGTGGGTGACGTGAAGCCTGATTCTCTGCTATGACATGCAGACTGATTCTCTGCTGACATGAAGCCAGATTGTCTGTTACGGGACCTCTCTCCTCTGCCTGGGTGCTGGGCCTAAATTTATGACAATGGACTGTTGCAGTGGTGGGTGACGTGAAGCCTGATTCTCTGCTATGACATGCAGACTGATTCTCTGCTGACATGAAGCCAGATTGTCTGTTACGGGACCTCTCTCCTCTGCCTGGGTGCTGGGCCTAAATATATGCCAATGGACTGTTGCAGTGGTGGCTGACGTGAAGCCTGATTCTCTGCTATGACATGCAGACTAATTCTCTGCTGACATGAAGCCAGATCCTCTGTTACGGGACCTCTCTCCTCTGCCTGGGTGCTGGGCCTAAATTTATGAAAATGGACTGTTGCACTGGTGGCTGACGTGAAGCCTGATTCTCTGCTATGATATGAAGACTGATTCTCTGCTGACATGAAGCCAGATTCTCTGTTACGGGACCTCTCTCCTCTGCCTGGGTGCCGGGGCCTAAATATCTGAGAATGGACTGTTCCAGTGGTGGGTGACGGGAAGCCAGATTCTCTGCTATGGGACCTCTCTCCAATTGATTTTGGTTAATTTTTATTTATTTAATTTTTATTTTAATTCATTTCCCTATCCACATTTGTTTGCAGGGGATTTACCTACATGTTGCTGCCTTTTGCAGCCCTCTAGCCCTTTCCTGGGCTGTTTTACAGCCGTTTTAGTGCCGAAAAGTTCGGGTCCCCATTGACTTCAATGGGGTTCGGGTTCGGGACGAAGTTCGGATCGGGTTCGGATCCCGAACCCAAACATTTCCGGGAAGTTCGGCCGAACTTCTCGAACCCGAACATCCAGGTGTTCGCTCAACTCTAGTCAAGAAGTATTGTTTACTCAGCCTAATGTATCCTCATCCTTTGGAAAATGTTTTATTGTTTATTAATAAATACTATTTATACAAAATGAAAAAAATATATATATAAAAATAGCATTATAGAACCACAGTATTTAAAGGGTGCATCTCACACGTACAGATGCAGACTAGGCCACAATTAAAGATTTTTGCCCACAATGGGTGTTTTATTAATAGCAGAATAGAACCACAGTATGTAAAGGGTGTATCTCACACGTAGATGTAGAATAGGCCACAATTAAAGATATTTGCCCAAAATTAGTGGTTTTCTAATAGCAGAATAGAATCACAGTATCTAAAGTGTGTATCTCACACATACAGATGCAGACTAGGCCGCAACTGAAGATTTTTGCCCAAAATGGCTATTTTGCTAATAGCAGAATAGAACGACAGTATCTAAAGTGTGTATCTTACACATACAGATCCAGACTAGGATGCAATTAAAAAAATGTGTCCAAATCGGTTGTTTTAATATTAGCAGAATAGAACCACATTATGTAAAGGGTGTATCTCACACATACAAATAATAACTAGGCCTACATTAAAGATTTTTGCCCGAAATGGGTGTTTTATTAATAGCAGAATAGAACCACAGTATGTAAAGTGTGTATCTAACACGTACAGATGTAGAATAGGCCACAAGTAGAGTTGAGCGAACACCTGGATGTTCGGGTTCGAGAAGTTCGGCCGAACATCCCGGAAATGTTCGGGTTCGGGATCCGAACCCGATCCGAACTTCGTCCCGAACCCGAACCCCATTGAAGTCAATGGGGACCCGAACTTTTCGGCACTAAAACGGCTGTAAAACAGCCCAGGAAAGGGCTAGAGGGCTGCAAAAGGCAGCAACATGTAGGTAAATCCCCTGCAAACAAATGTGGATAGGGAAATTAATTAAAATAAAAATTAAATAAATAAAAATTAACCAAAATCAATTGGAGAGAGGTTCCATAGCAGAGAATCTGGCTTCCCGTCACCCACCACTGGAACAGTCCATTCTCAGATATTTAGGCCCCGGCACCCAGGCAGAGGAGAGAGGTCCCGTAACAGAGAATCTGTCTTCATGTCAGCAGAGAATTAGTCTGCATGTCATAGCAGAGAATGAGGCTTCACGTCAGCCACCACTGCAACAGTCCATTGGCATATATTTAGGCCTAGCACACAGGCAGAGGAGAGAGGTCCCGTAACAGAGAATCTGGCTTCATGTCAGCAGAGAATCAGTCTGCATGTCATAGCAGAGAATGAGGCTTCACGTCAGCCACCACTGCAACAGTCCATTGGCATATATTTAGGCCCAGCACACACACAGGCAGAGGAGAGAGGTCCCGTAACAGAGAATCTGGCTTCATGTCAGCAGAGAATCAGTCTGCATGTCATAGCAGAGAATGAGGCTTCACGTCAGCCACCACTGCAACAGTCCATTGGCATATATTTAGGCCCAGCACACACACAGGCAGAGGAGAGAGGTCCCGTAACAGAGAATCTGGCTTCATGTCAGCAGAGAATCAGTCTGCATGTCATAGCAGAGAATGAGGCTTCACGTCAGCCACCACTGCAACAGTCCATTGGCATATATTTAGGCCCAGCACACACACAGGCAGAGGAGAGAGGTCCCGTAACAGAGAATCTGGCTTCATGTCAGCAGAGAATCAGTCTGCATGTCATAGCAGAGAATGAGGCTTCACGTCAGCCACCACTGCAACAGTCCATTGGCATATATTTAGGTCCAGCACACACACAGGCAGAGGAGAGAGGTCCCGTAACAGAGAATCTGTCTTCATGTCAGCAGAGAATTAGTCTGCATGTCATAGCAGAGAATGAGGCTTCACGTCACCCACCACTGCAACAGTCCATTGGCATATATTTAGGCCTAGCACACAGGCAGAGCAGAGAGGTCCCGTAACAGACAATCTGGCTTCATGACAGCAGAGAATCAGTCTGCATGTCATAGCAGAGAATGAGGCTTCACGTCACCCACCACTGCAACAGTCCATTGGCATATATTTAGGCCTAGCACACAGGCAGAGCAGAGAGGTCCCGTAACAGACAATCTGGCTTCATGTCAGCAGAGAATCAGTCTGCATGTCATAGCAGAGAATGAGGCTTCACGTCACCCACCACTGCAACAGTCCATTGGCATATATTTAGGCCTAGCACACAGGCAGAGCAGAGAGGTCCCGTAACAGACAATCTGGCTTCATGACAGCAGAGAATCAGTCTGCATGTCATAGCAGAGAATGAGGCTTCACGTCACCCACCACTGCAACAGTCCATTGGCATATATTTAGGCCTAGCACACAGGCAGAGCAGAGAGGTCCCGTAACAGACAATCTGGCTTCATGTCAGCAGAGAATCAGTCTGCATGTCATAGCAGAGAATGAGGCTTCACGTCACCCACCACTGCAACAGTCCATTGGCATATATTTAGGCCTAGCACACAGGCAGAGCAGAGAGGTCCCGTAACAGACGATCTGGCTTCATGTCAGCAGAGAATCAGTCTGCATGTCATAGCAGAGAATCAGGCTTCACGTCAGCCACCACTGCAACAGTCCATTGTCATAAATTTAGGCCCAGCACCCAGGCAGAGGAGAGAGGTCCCGTAACAGACAATCTGGCTTCATGTCAGCAGAGAATTAGTCTGCATGTCATAGCAGAGAATCAGGCTTCATGTCAGCCACCACTGCAACAGTCCATTGGCATATATTTAGGCCTAGCACACAGGCAGAGGAGAGGTTCATTCAACTTTGGGTAGCATCGCAATATAATGGTAAAATGAAAATAAAAATAGGATTGAATGAGGAAGTGCCCTGGAGTCCAATAATATATGGTTATGGGGAGGTAGTTAATGTCTAATCTGGACAAGGGACGGACAGGTCCTGTGGGATCCATGCCTGGTTCATTTTTATGAACGTCAGCTTGTCCACATTGGCTGTAGACAGGCGGCTGCGTTTGTCTGTAATGACGCCCCCTGCCGTGCTGAATACACGTTCAGACAAAACGCTGGCTGCCGGGCAGGCCAGCACCTCCAAGGCATAAAAGGCTAGCTCTGGCCACGTGGACAATTTAGAGACCCAGAAGTTGAATGGGGCCGAACCATCAGTCAGTACGTGGAGGGGTGTGCACACGTACTGTTCCACCATGTTAGTGAAATGTTGCCTCCTGCTAACACGTTGCGTATCAGGTGGTGGTGCAGTTAGCTGTGGCGTGTTGACAAAAGTTTTCCACATCTCTGCCATGCTAACCCTGCCCTCAGAGGAGCTGGCCGTGACACAGCTGCCTTGGCGACCTCTTGCTCCTCCTCTGCCTTGGCCTTGGGCTTCCACTTGTTCCCCTGTGACATTTGGGAATGCTCTCAGTAGCGCGTCTACCAACGTGCGCTTGTACTCGCGCATCTTCCTATCACGCTCCAGTGCAGGAAGTAAGGTGGGCACATTGTCTTTGTAGCGTGGATCCAGCAGGGTGGCAACCCAGTAGTCCGCACAGGTTAAAATGTGGGCAACTCTGCTGTCGTTGCGCAGGCACTGCAGCATGTAGTCGCTCATGTGTGCCAGGCTGCCCAGGGGTAAGGACAAGCTGTCCTCTGTGGGAGGCGTATCGTCATCGTCCTGCCTTTCCCCCCAGCCACGCACCAGTGATGGACCCGAGCTGCGTTGGGTGCCACCCCGCTGTGACCATGCTTCATCCTCATCCTCCTCCACCTCCTCCTCATCCTCGTCCTCCTCGTCCTCCAGTAGTGGGCCCTGGCTGGCCACATTTGTACCTGGCCTCTGCTGTTGCAAAAAACCTCCCTCTGAGTCACTTCGAAGAGACTGGCCTGAAAGTGCTAAAAATGACCCCTCTTCCTCATCCTCCTCCTCCTCCTCCTGGGCCACCTCCTGTTCCATCATCGCCCTAAGTGTTTTCTCAAGGAGACATAGAAGTGGTATTGTAACGCTGATAACGGTGTCATCGCCACTGGCCATGTTGGTGGAGTACTCGAAACAGCGCAACAGGGCACACAGGTCTCGCATGGAGGCCCAGTCATTGGTGGTGAAGTGGTGCTGTTCTGTAGTGCGACTGACCCGTGCGTGCTGCAGCTGAAACTCCACTATGGCCTGCTGCTGCTCGCACAGTCTGTCCAGCATGTGCAAGGTGGAGTTCCACCTGGTGGGCACGTCGCATATGAGGCGGTGAGCGGGAAGGCCGAAGTTACGCTGTAGCGCAGACAGGCGAGCAGCGGCAGGATGTGAACGCCGGAAGCGCGAACAGACGGCCCGCACTTTATGCAGCAGCTCTGACATGTCGGGGTAGTTGTGAATGAACTTCTGCACCACCAAATTCAGCACATGCGCCAAGCAAGGGATGTGCGTCAAATTGGCTAGTCCCAGAGCTGCAACGAGATTTCGCCCATTATCACACACCACCAGGCCGGGCTTGAGGCTCACCGGCAGCAACCACTCGTCGGTCTGTTGTTCAATACCCCGCCACAACTCCTGTGCGGTGTGGGGCCTGTCCCCCAAACATATGAGTTTCAGAATGGCCTGCTGACGTTTACCCCGGGCTGTGCTGAAGTTGGTGGTGAAGGTGTGTGGCTGACTGGATGAGCAGGTGGAAGAAGAGGAGGAGGAAGCCGAGAAGGAGGAGGTGGCAACAGGAGGCAAAGAATGTTGCCCTGCGATCCTTGGCGGCGGCAGGACGTGCGCCAAACAGCTCTCCGCCTGGGGCCCAGCTGCCACTACATTTACCCAGTGTGCAGTTAGGGAGATATAGCGTCCCTGGCCGTGCTTACTGGTCCACGTATCTGTGGTTAGGTGGACCTTGCTACAGATGGCGTTGCGCAGTGCACACTTGATTTTATCGGATACTTGGTTGTGCAGGGAAGGCACGGCTCTCTTGGAGAAGTAGTGCCGGCTGGGAACAACATACTGTGGGACAGCAAGCGACATGAGCTGTTTGAAGCTGTCTGTGTCCACCAGCCTAAATGACAGCATTTCATAGGCCAGTAGTTTAGAAATGCTGGCATTCAGGGCCAGGGATCGAGGGTGGCTAGGTGGGAATTTACGCTTTCTATCAAATGTTTGTGAGATGGAGAGCTGAACGCTGGCGTGTGACATGGTTGAGACGCTTGGTGACGGAGGTGGTGGTGTTGGTGGTACATCCCCTGTTTGCTGGGCGGCAGGTGCCAACGTTCCTCCAGAGGCGGAGGAAGAGGCCGAGGCGGCAGCAGCAGAATAGGCCGAGGCGGCAGCAGCAGAAGAGGTAGCAGGGGGAGCCTGAGTGACTTCCTTGGTTTTAAGGTGTTTACTCCACTGCAGTTCATGCTTTGCATGCAGGTGCCTGGTCATGCAGGTTGTGCTCAGGTTCAGAACGTTAATGCCTCGCTTCAGGCTCTGATGGCACAGCGTGCAAACCACTCGGGTCTTGTCGTCAGCACATTGTTTGAAGAAGTGCCATGCCAGGGAACTCCTTGAAGCTGCCTTTGGGGTGCTCGGTCCCAGATGGCGGCGGTCAGTAGCAGGCGGAGTCTCTTGGCGGCGGGTGTTCTGCTTTTGCCCACTGCTCCCTCTTTTGCTACGCTGTTGGCTCGGTCTCACCACTGCCTCTTCCTCCGAACTGTGAAAGTCAGTGGCACGACCTTCATTCCATGTGGGGTCTAGGACCTCATCGTCCCCTGCATCGTCTTCCACCCAGTCTTGATCCCTGACCTCCTGTTCAGTCTGCACACTGCAGAAAGACGCAGCAGTTGGCACCTGTGTTTCGTCATCATCAGAGACATGCTGAGGTGGTATTCCCATGTCCTCATCATCAGGAAACATAAGTGGTTGTGCGTCAGTGCATTCTATGTCTTTCACCGCTGGGGAAGGGCTAGGTGGATGCCCTTGGGAAACCCTGCCAGCGGAGTCTTCAAACAGCATAAGAGACTGCTGCATAACTTGAGGCTGAGACAGTTTCCCTGGTATGCATGGGGGTGATGTGACAGACTGATGGGGTTGGTTTTCAGGCGCCATCTGTGCGCTTTCTGCAGAAGACTGGGTGGGAGATAATGTGAACGTGCTGGATCCACTGTCGGCCACCCAATTGACTAATGCCTGTACCTGCTCAGGCCTTACCATCCTTAGAACGGCATTGGGCCCCACCATATATCGCTGTAAATTCTGGCGGCTACTGGGACCTGAGGTAGTTGGTACACTAGGACGTGTGGATGTGGCAGAACGGCCACGTCCTCTCCCAGCACCAGAGGGTCCACTAACACCACCACGACCATGTCCACGTCCGCGTCCCTTACTAGATGTTTTTCTCATTGTTATGGTTCACCACAACAACAAATATATTATTTGGCCCAATGTATTGTATTCAAATTCAGCGGGATATAAATTTGAGGCCTAGTATTTAGGCGCTGGGTGACCGGTATGGATTTAGTGACAGAATTAGACTTGGAAATGCACAGAAGCGTGTGTGTGAAGTTATTCTGAATGACCCAATGTGCACCTTGAATATTATATACCCTTTTTGGGATAGATTTCAAATAGCTCTGATATAGCAGGAACCACTAAATTATGAAATTGCTAAATTGGGAATTGTACTTCAACCCAGAACAAAAAATGTGCTTTGACGGGCACTAAATAACTTTCCCAGCTACAACAGTACAGCGGTAACGAGAGATTTAGAGGGATTTAAATTTGAGGCCTAGTATTTAGGCGCTGGGTGACAGGTATGGGTTTAGTGACAGAATTAGACTTGGAAATACACAGTAGCGGGTGTGTGTGAAGTTATTCTGAATGACCCAATGTGCACCTTCAATATTATATACCCTTTTTGGGATAGATTTCAAATAGCTCTGATATAGCAGGAACCACTAAATTATGAAATTGCTAAATTGGGAATTGTACTTCAACCCAGAACAAAAAATGTGCTTTGACGGACACTAAATATCTTGCCCAGCAACAACAGTACAGCGGTGGGTAACGAGAGATTTAGAGGGATTTAAATTTGAGGCCTAGTATTTAGGCGCTGGGTCACCGGTATGGATTTAGTGACAGAATTAGACTTGGAAATGCACAGAAGCGTGTGTGTGAAGTTATTCTGAATGACCCTATGTGCACCTTCAATATTATATACCCTTTTAGGGATAGATTTCAAATAGCTCTGATATAGCAGAAACCACTAAATTATGAAATTGCTAAATTGGGAATTGTACTTCAACCCAGAACAAAAAATGTGCTTTGACGGACACTAAATATCTTGCCCAGCAACAACAGTACAGTGGTGGGTAACGAGAGATTTAGAGGGATTTAAATTTGAGGCCTAGTATTTAGGCGCTGGGTCACCGGTATGGATTTAGTGACAGAATTAGACTTGGAAATGCACAGAAGCGTGTG
Source organism: Bufo gargarizans (assembly GCF_014858855.1). Taxonomy (NCBI): domain Eukaryota; kingdom Metazoa; phylum Chordata; class Amphibia; order Anura; family Bufonidae; genus Bufo; species Bufo gargarizans. Next base: position 406,465,715 of record NC_058082.1, on the reverse strand, counting down.
TGTGAAGTTATTCTGAATGACCCTATGTGCACCTTCAATATTATATACCCTTTTAGGGATAGATTTCAAATAGCTCTGATATAGCAGAAACCACTAAATTATGAAATTGCTAAATTGGGAATTGTACTTCAACCCAGAACAAAAAATGTGCTTTGACGGACACTAAATATCTTGCCCAGCAACAACAGTACAGCGGTGGGTAACGAGAGATTTAGAGGGATTTAAATTTGAGGCCTAGTATTTAGGCGCTGGGTGACAGGTATGGGTTTAGTGACAGAATTAGACTTGGAAATACACAGTAGCGGGTGTGTGTGAAGTTATTCTGAATGACCCAATGTGCACCTTCAATATTATATACCCTTTTTGGGATAGATTTCAAATAGCTCTGATATAGCAGGAACCACTAAATTATGAAATTGCTAAATTGGGAATTGTATTTCAACCCAGAACAAGAAATGTGCTTGAACGGACACTAAATAACTCGCCCAGCTACAGCACTAGGGACAGATTTAGCTGGATATAAATTTGAGGCCTAGTATTTAGGCGCTGGGTGACCGGTATGGATTTAGTGACAGAATTAGACTGGGATATGGCCAAAAAATGAACAGACTATTGCTGGTTAAATGCACTTGGTGTGACAGCTTCACCCTGATGTAGGCTTTAGCCAAAAAACAACCACACCATTGAGGGTTAAATGCACTTGGTGACAGGCGCAGCTTGCCCCTGATTTTGTATATGGCCAAAAAATGAACAGACTATTGCTGGTTAAATGCACTTGGTGTGACAGCTTCACCCTGATGTAGGCTTTAGCCAAAAAACAACCACACCATTGAGGGTTAAATGCACTTGGTGACAGGCGCAGCTTGCCCCTGATTTTGTATATGGCCAAAAAATGAACAGACTATTGCTGGTTAAATGCACTTGGTGTGACAGCTTCACCCTGATGTAGGCTTTAGCCAAAAAACAACCACACCATTGAGGGTTAAATGCACTTGGTCGCAGCTTGTGCTGGCGCACCACAAGACACAAAATGGCCGCCGATCACCCCAGAAAAATGAGACTGACAAACGGTCTGTGCAGCCTAAAAACAGTGAGCAATTGAGGATCAGCAGCTCAATGATCCACAGCTGCAGATCGATCAGTTAATCAAGTCCTTTGGAGGAGTTAATCTGCCTAATCTCGCCCTACTGTCGCAGCCGCAACCTCTCCCTACGCTAATCAGAGCAGAGTGACGGGCGGCGCTATGTGACTCCAGCTTAAATAGAGGCTGGGTCACATGGTGCTCTGGCCAATCACAGCCATGCCAATAGTAGGCATGGCTGTGATGGCCTATTGGGGCAAGTAGTATGACGCTTGTTGATTGGCTGCTTTGCAGCCTTTCAAAAAGCGCCAAGAAAGCGTCACAAAAGCGCGAAGAAAGCGACGAACACCGAACCCGAACCCGGACTTTTACGAAAATGTCCGGGTTCGGGTCCGTGTCACGGACACCCCAAAATTCGGTACGAACCCGAACTATACAGTTCGAGTTCGCTCATCCCTAGCCACCAGTAAAGATTTTTGCCCAAAATGGGTATTTTGCCAATAGCAGAATAAAACCACAGTATCTAAAGTGTGTATCTCACACATACAGATCCAGACTAGGCTGCAATTAACTACTTCAGCCCTGCTAGCTAAAACCCCCTTCATGACCAGAGCACTTTTTACACTTCGGCACTACACTACTTTCACCGTTTATCGCTCGGGCATGCAACTTACCACCCAAATGAATTTTACCTCCTTTTCTTGTCACTAATAGAGCTTTCATTTGGTGGTATTTTATTGCTGCTGACATTTTTACTTTTTTTGTTATTAATCAAAATGTAACGATTTTTTTGCCAAAAAAATGACATTTTTCACTTTCAGCTGTTAAATTTTGCAAAAAAACGACATCCATATATAAATTTTTCGCTAAATTTATTGATCTACATGTCTCTGATAAAAAAAAATGTTTGGGCAAAAAAAAAATGGTTTGGGTAAAAGTTATAGCGTTTACAAACTATGGTACAAAAATGTGAATTTCCGCTTTTTGAAGCAGCTCTGACTTTATGAGCACCTGTCATGTTTCCTGAGGTTCTACAATGCCCAGACAGTAGAAAACCCCCACAAATGACCCAATTTCGGAAAGTAGACACCCTAAGGTATTCGCTGATGGGCATAGTGAGTTCATAGAACTTTTTATTTTTTGTCACAAGTTAGCGGAAAATGATGATTTTTATTTTATTTTTTTCTTACAAAGTCTGATATTCCACTAACTTGCGACAAAAAATAAAAAATTCTAGGAACTCGCCATGCCCCTCACGGAATATCTTGGGGTGTCTTCTTTCCAAAATGGGGTCACTTGTGGGGTAGTTATACTGCCCTGGCAATTTAGGGGCCCATATGTGTGAGAAGTACTTTGCAATCAAAATGTGTAAAAAATGGCCTGGGAAATCCGAAAGGTGCACTTTGGAATATGTGCCCCTTTGCCCACCTTGGCTGCAAAAAAGTTTCACACATCTGGTATTGCCGTACTCAGGAGAAGTTGGGGAATGTGTTTTGGGGTGTCATTTTACATATACCAATGCTGGGTGAGAGAAATATCTTGGCAAAAGACAACTTTTCCAATTTTATTTATACAAAGTTGGCATTTGACCAAGATATTTTTCTCACCCAGCATTGGTATATGTAAAATGACACCCAAAAACACATTCCCCAACTTCTCCTGAGTACGGCGACTCCACATGTGTGACACTTTTTTGCAGCCAAGGTGGGCAAAGGTGCCCAAATTCCTTTTAGGAGGGCATTTTTAGACATTTGGATCCCAGTCTTCTTCTCACACTTTCGGGCCCCTAAAAAGCCAGGGCAGTATAAATACCCCACATGTGACCCCACTTTGGAAAGAAGACACCCCAAGGTATTCAATGAGGGGCCTGGCGAGTTCATAGAAATTTTTTTTTTTGCATAAGTTAGCGGAAATTTATTGTTTTTTGTTTTTTTCTCACAAAGTCTCACTTTCCGCTAACTTAGGACAAAAAGTTCAATCTTTCATGGACTCAATATGCCCCTCACGGAATACCTTGGGGTGTCTTCTTTCCGTAAAGGGGTCACATGTGGGGTATTTATACTGCCCTGTCTTTTTAGGGGCCCTAAAGCGTGAGAAGAAGTCTGGAATATAAATGTCTAAAAAATTTTATTTATTTGGATTCCGTGAGAGGTATGGTGAGTTCATGTGAGATTTTATTTTTTGACACAAGTTAGTGGAATATGAGACTTTGTAAGAAAAAACAAACAAAAAAATATATATATTTCCGCTAACTTGGGCCAAAAAAATGTCTGAATGGAGCCTTACAGGTGGGGGGGGGGGGGTGATCAATGACAGGAGGGGTGATCACCCATATAGACTCCCTGATCACCCCCCTGTCATTGATCGGATCCGCAAAACACATGCGGACGTCTGAATGGAGCCTTACAGGGGGGTGATCAATGACCCCTGTCATTGATCACCCCCCCTGTAAGGCTCCATTCAGACGTCCGTATGATTTTTACGGATCCATGGATATATGGATCGGATCCGCAAAACACATGCGGACGTCTGAATGGAGCCTTACAGCGGGGTTATCAATGACAGGGGGTGATCAGGGAGTGTATATGGGTGATAACCCCCCTGTAAGGCTCCATTCAGACGTCCGTATGATTTTTACGGATCCATGGATACATGGATCGGATCCGCAAAACACATGCGGACGTGTGAATGGAGCCTTACAGGGGGGTGATCAATGATAGGGGGGTGATCAATGACAGGGGGTGATCAGGGAGTGTATATGGGTGATCACCCGCCTGTCATTGATCACCCCCCTGTAAGGCTCCATTCAGACGTCCGCATGTGTTTTGCGGATCCGATCCATGTATCCGCGGATCCGTAAAAATCATACGGACGTCTGAATGGAGCCTTACAGCGGGGTTATCAATGACAGGGGGTGATCAGGGAGTGTATATGGGTGATAACCCCCCTGTAAGGCTCCATTCAGACGTCCGTATGATTTTTACGGATCCATGGATACATGGATCGGATCCGCAAAACACATGCGGACGTGTGAATGGAGCCTTACAGGGGGGTGATCAATGACAGGGGGGTGATCAATGACAGGGGGTGATCAGGGAGTGTATATGGGTGATCACCCGCCTGTCATTGATCACCCCCCTGTAAGGCTCCATTCAGACGTCCGCATGTGTTTTGCGGATCCGATCCATGTATCCGCGGATCCGTAAAAATTATACGGACGTCTGAACGGAGCCTGACAGGGGGGTGATCAATGAAAGGGGGGTGATCAATGACAAGGGGGTGATCAGGGAGTTTATATGGGGTGATCATGGGTGATCAGGGGTTTATAAGGGGTTAATAAGTGACGGGGGGGAGGGAGTGTAGTGTGGTGTTTGGTGCGACTGTACTGAGCTGCCTGTGTCCTCTGGTGGTCGATCCTAACAAAAGGGACCACCAGAGGACCAGGTAGCAGGTATATTAGACGCTGTTATCAAAACAGCGTCTAATATACCTGTTAGGGGTTAAAAAAATCAGATCTCCAGCCTGCCAGCGAATGATCGCTGCTGGCAGGCTGGAGATCCACTCGCTTACCTTCTGTTCCTGTGAGCGCGCGCGCCTGTGTGCGCGCGTTCACAGGAAATCCCGGCCCTCGCGAGATGACGCGTATATGCGTCGTCGTGCGCAGGGCTGCCGCCTCCGGACCGCACAGATGCAAACTAGGCCTCAATTAAAGCTGTTTGGCCAAAATTGGTGCTTTATTAAAAGCAGAATAGAACCTCAGCATGTAATGGGTGTATCTCACACGTACAGATCCAGACTAGGCCGCAACTAAAGAATTTTGCCCAAAAAGGCTGTTTTTCAAATAGCAGAATAGAATCTCAGCATCTAAAGTGTGTATCTCACACGTATAAATGTAGACTAGGCCACAATTAAAGATTTTTGCTAAATATTAGTGTTTTGCTATTAGCAGAATAGAACCACATTATCTAAAGTGTGTATCTCACACGTACAGATGCAGACCAGGCCACAATTAAAGATTTTTGCCAAAAAGGGGTGTTTTATTAATAGCAGAATAGAACCACAGTATGTAAAGGGTGTATCTCACACACACAGATCCAGGCTAGGCCACAATTAAAGATTTTTGGCCAAAATTGGTGTTTCTTTAATAGCAGAATCGAACCACAATATCTAAACGGTGTATCTCACAATGACATATGCAGCAAAGGCTACAAAATTACGTTTTTTGTCCAAAATTGGTGTTTTTTTAAATAACCGAATATGACAGCAGTATATGACGCTTGAATTTCACACGTGCAGATGCAGCAAGAACTGTAAAATTGTGTATTTTGCACAAAAAGGGTGTTTTTTTAAAACCCAGAAAATTATTGCTGTATTTCTAGCTTAAATTGCACACTGACTAATGCGGCAGAGGCCCAAAATAAAGGTTATTGCCAAAAATGTGTGTTTTTTTTCAAAGCCAGAAAATTATTGATATATTGTTTTTAACCCTTTAATGACCAAGGGTCATTGATGCCCCAGTGTCCAGGTCAAAATTTACAAATCTGACATGCGTCACTTTATGTGGTAATATCTTTGGAACACTTTTACTTATCCACGCCATTCTGAGATTGTTTTCTCGTGACACATTGTACTTTATGATAGTCATATATTTTAGTCAATATATTTCACCTTTATTTATGAAAAAATCCCAAATTTACAAACAATTTTGAAAAATTCACAATTTTCCAAATTTCAATTTCTCTGCTTCTAAAACAGAAAGTCATACCTAATAAAATATTTATTACTTAACAATCCCCATATATCTACTTTATGTTCGCATCATTTTGGAAATGTCATTTTATTTTTTTAGGACGTTAGAAGGCTTAGAAGTTTAGAAGCAATTCTTGCAATTTTTAGGAAAATTCCCAAAACCCACTTTTTAAGGACCAGTTCAGGTCTGAAGTCACTTTGTGGGGCTTACATAGTGGAAACCCCCCATAAATTACCCCATTGTAGAAACACCTCTCAAAATTGATTTTACAAACTTTGTTAACCCTTTAGGCGTTCCACAAGAATTAAAGGAAAATGGAGATGAAATTTCAAAATTTCACTTTTTTGGCAGATTTTCCATTTTATAATTTTTTTTTCTTTAACACATTGAGGGTTAACAGCCAAACAAAACGCAATATTTATTATGCTGATTCTGTGGTTTACATAAACACCCCACATGTGGTCGTAAACTGCTGTACGGGCACACGGCAGGGCGCAGAAGTAAAGGAATGCCATACGGTTTTTGGAAGGCAGATTGCGCTGGATTGGTTTTCTGAACGCCATATGTTTTTTATTTTTCTGCCGATCGTCTTGTGCAGGGGCTCATTTTTTGCAGAAAGTGTTGATGTTTTTATTGGTACCATATTTGGGTACATAGGATTTTTTGATCACTCATTATTACACTTTATGCGGCAAGGTGACCCAAAAAATTGGCTGTTTTGGAACAGTTTTCATTTATTTATTTATTTTTACAGCGTTCATCTGAGGAGTTAGGTCATGTGATAGTTTTATAGAGAAGATCGTTACGGACGTGGCAATACCTAATATGTGTACTTTTTCTTATTTATTTAAGTTTTACACAATAATAGCATTTATGAAACAAACAAAAAAATATGTTTAGTGTCTCTATAGTCTGAGAGCCATAGCTTTTTTATTTTTTTGGCGATTGTCTTAAATAGGGTATCATTTTTTGCGGGATGAGGCGAAGGTTCGATTGGTACTATTTTGGGGGTCATACGCCTTTTTGATCAGTTGCTGTTGCACTTTTTGTGATGTAAGGTGACTTTTTTACACAGTTCTTTTTATGGTGTTTATCGGACGGGGGCGATCATGTGATATCTTTATATAGACGGTCGTTATGGACGCGGTGATACCTAATATGTGCAGTTTTTTTTTTTTCTTCTTTTTTTTTTTTTTTCTTTTTTCTTTAATTTTATTTAATTTTTACTTTTTTTTTCACTTTTTTTTTAATCAAGTCCCTCTTGTATTTTGAAGATCCAGTGGAGCTGTACTATACTTTGCAATGCTCTTGCATTGAAAAGTGTAATACAATCAGAAGCCCTGTAGGTGGCAACAGCGGACGCTTATGCAAAGCGTCCGGTTGCCATGGCAACCATTGGGGCTGCCATCGCAGCGCAGCAGCCCCGATGGTGGAGAGAGGGAGCCCCCTCCCTCCATGAACCCCATGGATGCTGCTGCCGTGGCATCTATGGGGTTACAGCAGAGTGTCAGCATAGAGCTGACACTCTGATGAGCCGCCGCCATCAAACACAGCAGGGGGACAGAGCGGCGGGCAGCGCTGGAAGGGGGGGAGGGAGGGTGTCACGGCCAGCAGGAGGAATGTATGGGGCTGGGAGGGGGCGGACTCAAGGAGGGGCACTGTGGAAACAAGATGGGGTACAGATGGGGGGCTGCACAGATCGGGGGGCCTGCACAGATCGGGTGGGGGGCTGCACAGATCGTGGGGAGCTGCACGGATCGGGGGGGCACGAGGACACTGTGATTTCAGGCTCTGATCTGCAGAGCGCAGATCAGAGCCTGAAACCGGCATTTTTTCACTGCCATGATCCGATTGGTTAGTCTGCACAGACTAACCAACCGGATCGATTGCCGCAAGGGGCCACTCTGATTGGTCCCTTGCTGGCATTACTGCACTGTATGCTGTCCGTGACAGCATACAGGGCAGGGGCAGAAGCTTTAATCTAAGCGCTTTGCAGCGCTTGGATTAAAGAGCTGCCAGAATGTTTATATACGTGGTAGCTGCACGGGGTATGTGCAGCTATCACGTATATATACAGATTGTGGTCGGGAAGGGGTTAACATTCACAGATGCAAAAAGGGTGGTTTTTTTTTCTAACAGAATACAAAAGCTGTATATAACGCTTGAATTTCACACGTGTAGATGCAGCAAGGACTGTAAAATTGTGTAATTTGCCAAAAAAGCGTGTTTTTAAAAACCCAGAAAATTATAACTGTATTTCCAGCTTTCCTTCTGCGCCCTGCCGTGTGCCCGTACAGCAGTTTACGACCACATGTGGGGTGTTTATGTAAACCGCAGAATCAGCGTAATAAATATTGAGTTTTGTTTGGCTGTTAACCCTCAATGTGTTAAAGAAAAAAAATTCTTTAATTCTTGTGGAACGCCTAAAGGGTTAACAAAGTTTGTAAAATCATTTTTGAGTGGTATAGTTTCTACAATGGGGTCATTTATGGGGGGTTCCACTATGTAAGCCCCACAAAGTGACTTCAGACCTGAACTGGTCCTTAAAAAGCGGGTTTTGGACATTTCCAAAATGATGCCAACATAAAGTAGATATATGGGGATTGTTAAGTAATAAATATTTTATTAGGTATGACTTTCTGTTTTAGAAGCAGAGAAATTGAAATTTGGAAAATTGTGAATTTTTCAAAATTGTTGGTAAATTTGGGATTTTTTCATAAATAAAGGTGAAATATATTGACTAAAATATATGACTATCATGACGTACAATGTGTCACGAGAAAACAATCTCAGAATGGCGTGGATAAGTAAAAGTGTTCCAAAGATATTACCACATAAAGTGACGCATGTCAGATTTGTAAATTTTGACCTGGACACTGGGGCATCAATGACCCTTGGTCATTAAAGGGTTAAAAACAATATATCAATAATTTTCTGGCTTTGAAAAAAAAAAACACACATTTTTGGCAATAATCTTTATTTATGAGAAAAATAGACACAGTTCACATTTGGTGTTATTTGCGCTGAAAGTGTTTCTTGTCATATTTCACTACAATACGAGAAAAATAGACACAGTTTGGTGTTTTTTGTACTAAAAGCAGTTATTGCCATATTCATAGAGAAATTAGTTAAATAGACTAAGTAAATATTTTCTGTTATCTGCGCTAAAAGTGTTTCTTGTCATATTTCGATCCATTAATGGGAAAAATAGACGCAGTTCACATTTGGTGTTATTTGCGCTAAAAGAATTTATTGCCATATTTCTAGAGAAAAAGAGAAAATTTGCTGTTATTTGAGCTGAAAGAATTTTGTTGTCATATTTCACTACAATGCTAAAAAAATAGATGCAGTTCACATTTGGTGGTATATGTGCTAAAAGCAATAATTGCCAAATTTCTAGATAAAAAGTTCATACTTGCTATTATTAGCACGAAAAGTGTTACTTGTCATATTTGAGTACAATACAAGAAAAATAGACAATTCACTTTTGGTGTTATTTGAGCTAAAAGCATTTCTTTTTATATTTTACTACAATACGATAAAAATAGATGCAGTTCACATTTGGTGTTATTTGAGCTAAAAATGTTTATTGCCATATTTCTAGAGATAAAGAGAAAAATAGACTTAGTTCATATTTGGTGTTTATTTGCACTAAAAGCATTTCTTATCATATTTCACTACAATACGAGAATAATAAATGCAGTTCACATTTGGTTTAATTTTCTCTTAAAGCATTTAGTGCCATATTTATAGAGTAAAAAAGAAAAATAGACGCAGTTCACATTTGGTTTTATTTTCGCTAAAATCTTATTGTCATATTTCACTCCAATAAGAGAAAAATAGACACAGTTTGCATTTGAAGTTATTTGCACAAAAATAGTTTCCTGTCATATTTTACTACAATACGAGAAAAAAATAAACGCAGTTCACATTTGGTGTTATTTTCTCTTAAAGCATTTATTGCCATATTTATAGAAAAAACAAGATAAATAGATGCAGTTCACATTTGGTGTTATTTGCACTAAAAGCATTTATTGTCCTGTTTCACTTCAAAATGAGATAAATAGACACAGTTCACATTTGGTGTTATTTGCGCTAACAGCGTATTTCTAGAGTAAAGGAGAAAAATAGACGCAGTTCACATTTGGAGTTATTTGCGTTAAAAGTGTTTATTGTCATATTTCTAGAGAAAAAGAGAAAAATACACTAAGTTCATATTTGCTGTTTGCGCTAAAAGCGCTTATTGCCATATTTTTAAAGAGAAAGAGAAAAATAGACTTAGTTCATATTATTTGCGTTTAAAGCATTTCTTGTCATATTGTATTTCACTACAATACGAGAAAATAAATGCAGTTCACATTTGGTTTAATTTTGTCTTAAAGCATTTATTGCCATATTTATAGAGAAAAAGAAAAAAATAGACACAGTTCACATTTATTGCCATATTTATAGAGAAAAAGAGAAAAATAAACACAGTTCACATTGGATGTTATTTGTGCTAAAAGTGTTTATTGCCATGTATTTTTAGAAAAATAGAAAAAAGACTAAGTTCATATTTGTTGTTATTTGTGCTAACAGCGTTTTTTGTCAAATTCCACTACAATATGCGAAAAATAGACACAGTTCACATTTGATGTTATTTGCGCTAAATGCATTTATTGTCATATTTCACTACAATGCGAGAAAAATAAACGCATTTCACATTAGGTTTAATTTTCTCTTAAAGCATTTATTGCCATATTTATTGAGGAAAAAAAATAGACGCAGTTCACATTTTGTGTTATTTGCTCTAAAAGCATTTATTGTAATATGTCATTAAAATACGTGAAAAATAGACACAGTTCACATTTAAAGTTATTTGCACTAAAAGCATTTATTGTGATATTTTACTACAATTTGAGAAAAATTAAACGCAGTTCAAATTTGGTGTTTATTTGGGCGGTGGCGGCCATTTTATGTAAGCTCAGTGCACCAGCAGAGCATCTGTGCTTTTGTGACATTCAAATCCAAGCTTAAAATGCTGCAATTATAATCTGGGTTTAAAAAAAAAAAAAAACTTATTTGGCAATATCCAACATCTGGTGCTGTTGCAGGAATTGTTAGTGTTCAATTTAAGCTAGAAATACAGCTATAATTTTCTGGGTTTTTAAAAACACCCTTTTTTGGCAAAATACTTAATATTGCAGCCCCAGCTGCATCTGTGATTGTTAACCCCTTCCCGACCGCAATCCGTATATATACGTGATAGCTGCACACACCTTGTGCAGTTACCACGTACAGGTCCTTCTAAAAAAATTAGCATATTGTGATAAAGTTCATTATTTTCTGTAATGTACTGATAAACATTAGACTTTCATATATTTTAGATTCATTACACACAACTGAAGTAGTTCAAGCCTTTTATTGTTTTAATATTGATGATTTTGGCATACAGCTCATGAAAACCCCAAATTCCTATCTAAAAAAATTAGCATATCATGAAAAGGTTCTCTAAACGAGCTATTAACCTAATCATCTGAATCAACTAATTAACTCTAAACACCTGCAAAAGATTCCCGAGGCTTTTAAAACTCCCAGCCTTTAAAACTCCCAGCCTGGTTCATTACTCAAAACCGCGATCATGGGTAAGACTGCGGACCTGACTGCTGTCCAGAAGGCCATCATTGACAGCAAAAGGGTAAGACACAGAAATAAATTTCTGAACGAATAGGCTGTTCCCAGAGTGCTGTATCAAGGCACCTCAGTGGGAAGTCTGTGGGAAGGAAAATGTGTGGCAGAAAACACTGCACAACGAGAAGAGGTGACCGGACCCTGAGGAAGATTGCGGTGAAGGACCGATTCCAGATCTTGGGGGACCTGCGGAAGCAGTGGACTGAGTCTGGAGTAGAAATACCCAGAGCCACCGTGTACAGGCGTGTGCAGGAAATGGGCTACAGGTGCTGCATTCCCCAGGTCAAGCCACTTTTGAACCAGAAACAGTGACAGAAGCGCCTGACCTGGGCTACAGAGAAGCAGCACTGGACTGTTGCTCAGTGGTCCAAAGTACTTTTTTCGGATGAAAGCAAATTTTGCATGTCATTCGGAAATCAAGGTGCCAGAGTCTGGAGGAAGACTGGGGAGAGGGAAATGCCAAAATGCCTGAAGTCCAGTGTCAAGTACCCACAGTCAGTGATGGTCTGGGGTGCCATGTCAGCTGCTGGTGTTGGTCCACTGTGTTTTATCAAGGGCAGGGTCAATGCAGCTAGCTATCAGGAGATTTTGGAGCACTTCATGCTTCCATCTGCTGAAAAGCTTAATGGAGATAAAGATTTCATTTTTCAGCATGACCTGGCACCTGCTCACAGTGCCAAAACCACTGGTAAATGGTTTACTGACCATGGTATTACTGTGCTCAATTGGCCTGCCAACTCTCCTGACCTGAACCCCATAGAGAATCTGTGGGATATTAGGAAGAGAAAGTTGAGAGACACAAGACCCAACACTCTGGATGAGCTTAAGGCCATCATCGAAGCATCCTGGGCCTCCATAACACCTCAGCAGTGCCACAGGCTGATTGCATCCATGCAACGCCGCATTGAAGCAGTCATTTCTGCAAAAGGATTCCCGACCAAGTATTGAGTGCATAACTGAACATAATTATTTGAAGGTTGACTTTTTTGTATTAAAAACACTTTTCTTTTATTGGTCGGATGAAATATGCTAATTTTTTTAGATTTTGGAGTTTTCATGAGCTGTATGCCAAAATAATCAATATTAAAACAATAAAAGGCTTGAACTACTTCAGTTGTGTGTAATGAATCTAAAATATATGAAAATCTAATGTTTATCAGTACATTACAGAAAATAATGAACTTTATCACAATATGCTAATTTTTTTAGAAGGTATATAAACGTATATAACCTGTATATAAAGTTCTGGCAGCTCTTTAATCCAAGTGCTGCAAAGCGCTTGGATTAAAGCTTCTGCCCCTGCCCTGTATGCTGTCACGGACAGCATACACTGCAGTAATGCCGGCAAGGGACCAATCAGAGTGGCCCCTTGCCGGAAATCGATGCGATTGGTTAGTCTGTGCAGACTAACCAATCAGATTGCAGCAGTGAAAAAACGCCGGTTTCAGGCTCTGATCTGCGCTCTGCAGATCAGAGCCTGAAATCACAGTGTCCTCGTGCCCCCCCCGATCCGTTCAGCTCCCCCCGATCTGTGCAGCCCCCCGATCTGTGCAGGCCCCCCCGATCTGTGCAGCCCCCATCTGTGCCCCCTCCATCTGTACCCCATCTTGTTTCCACAGTGCCCCTCCTTGAGTCCGTCCCCTCCCCGCCCCATACATTCCTCCTGCTGGCCGTGACACCCTCCCCCCCCTTCTAGCGCTGCCCCCCGCTCTGTCCCCCTGCTGTGTTTGATGGCGGCGGCTCATCAGGGGGTCAGCTCTATGCTGACACTCTGCTGTAACCCCATAGATGCCGCGGCAGCAGCATCCATGGGGTTAATAGAGGGAGGGGGCTCCCTCTCTCCACCATCGGGGTTGCAGCGCTGCGATGGCAGCCCCGATGGTGCCATTTGCAAATAACATCAAATGTGAACTGTCTCTATTTTTGCGTATTGTAGTGAAATTTGACAAAAAACGCTGTTAGCACAAATAACAACAAATATGAACTTAGTCTATTTTCTATTTTTCTAAAAATACATGGCAATAAACACTTTTAGCGCAAATAACATCCCATGTGAACTGTGTCTATTTTTCTCTTTTTCTCTATAAATATGGCAATAAATATGAACTGTGTCTATTTTTCTCTTTTCTCTATAAATATGGCAATAAATGCTTTAAGAGAAAATTAAAACAAATGTGAACTGCGTTTATTTTTCTCGTATTGTAGTGAAATACGATATGACAAGAAACACTTTTAACGCAAATAACACCAAATATGAACTAAGTCTATTTTTCTCTTTATCTCAAAAAATATGGCAATCAACACATTTAGGCTACTTTCACACTAGCGTTGTTTTAATCCGGCGTTCAATTCCGACACTGGAACTGCCCGCCGGATCCGGAAAAACGTGTGAAAACGGATTACATTTGAATCCTGATCAGGCTTTCGATCACAATGGAAAAATGCATTGGAAAAAACGGATCCGCCATTTATGGACTTTAACTTTTTTTTCACATTTTTCGGGTTTAACATGCAAATGCCGGATCCGTTTTGACTGAACACACAGGGCCGGATCCGGCGTTAATGCAAGTCAATGGGAAAAAAGCCTGTTCAGGCGTTCAGTCAAAGTGTTCAGGCTTTTTGGCCGGAGGTAAAAATACTGCATGCTACGTTTTTCTGAAAAGCCTGATCAGTCAAAAAGACTGAACTGAAGACATCCTGATGCATCCTGAAGGACTGACTCTCCATTCAGAATGCATTAGGATAAAACTGATCAGTTCTTTTCCGGATTTGAGCCCCTAGGACGGAACTCAGCGCCGGAAAAGAAAAACGCTAGTGTGAAAGTACCCTTAGCGCAAAAAGCAAACATGAACTTAGTCTATTTTTCTCTTTTTCTCTAGAAATATGACAATAAACACTTTTAGCGCAAATAACATACAATGTGAACTGAGTCTATTTTTCTCGTATTGGAGTTAAATATGACAATAAATGCTTTTAGCGCAAATAACACCAAATGTGAACTGTGTCTATTTTTCTCTATAAATATGGCAATAAATGCTTTAAGAGAAAATTAAACCTAATGTGAACTGCATTTATTTTTCTCGTATTGTAGTGAAATACAATATGACAAGAAACGCTTTAAGCGCAAATAACACCAAATATGAACTAAGTCTATTTTTCTCTTTATCTCTAAAAATATGGCAATAAACACTTTTAGCACAAACAGCAAATATAAACTTAGTCTATTTTTCTCTTTTTCTCTAGAAATATGACAATAAACACTTTTAACGCAAATAACACCAAATGTGAACTGCGTCTATTTATCTCGTATTGAAGTGAAACAGGACAATAAATGCTTTTAGCGCAAATAACACCAAATGTGAACTGCATCTATTTTTCTTGTTTTTTCTATAAATATGGCAATAAATGCTTTAAGAGAAAATAACACCAAATGTGAACTGCGTTTATTTTTCTCGTATTGTAGTGAAATATAACAGGAAACAATTTTTGTGCAAATAACTTCAAATGCAAACTGTGTCTATTTTTCTCTTATTGGAGTGAAATATGACAATAAGCTTTTAGCGAAAATAAAACCAAATGTGAACTGCGTCTATTTTTCTTTTTTACTCTATAAATATGGCACTAAATGCTTTAAGAGAAAATTAAACCAAATGTGAACTGCATTTATTATTCTCGTATTGTAGTGAAATACGATAAGAAATGCTTTTAGTGCAAATAAACACCAAATATGAACTAAGTCTATTTTTCTCTTTATCTCTAGAAATATGGCAATAAACGTTTCTAGCGCAAATAACACCAAATGTGAACTGTATCTATTTTTATCGTATTGGAATAAAATATAAAAATAATCGCTTTTAGCTCAAATAACACCACATCTAAACTAAGTTTATTTTTCTCTTGAAATATGACAAAAATGCTTTTAGCTCAAATAACATCAAAAGTAAATTGTGTCTATTTTTCTCGTATTGTACTGTAATATGACAAGTAACACTTTTCGTGCTAATAATAGCAAGTATGAACTTAGTTTATTTTTCTCTTTTTATCTAGAAATATGGCAATTCATGTTTTTAGCGCATATACCACCAAATGTGAACTGCATCTATTTTTCTAGCTTTGTAGTGAAATATGACAACAAAATGTTTTCAGCTCAAATAACAGCAAATTTTCTCTTTTTCTCTAGAAATATGGCAATAAATGGATCGAAATATGACAAGAAACACTTTTCGCGCAGATAACAGAAAATATTTACTTAGTCTATCTAACTAATTTCTCTATGAATATGGCAATAACTGCTTTTAGCACAAATAACACCAAATGTAAATGGTGTCTATTTTTATCTTATTGTAGTGAAATATGACAAGAAACACTTTCAGTGCAAATAACACCAAATGTGAACTGTGTCTATTTTTCTCATATTGTCTTGAAATATGAGAAAGGAACGCTTTTAGCGCAAATAACAGCAAATATGAACTTAGTCTATTTTTCTCTTTTTCTCTATAAATATGGCAATAAACGCTTTTAGAACACCAAAAGTGAACTGCATCAATTTTTCTCGTATTGTAGTAAAATGACAAGAAATGCAATTAGTGCAAATAACAGCAAATATGAACTTGGCCTATTTTTCTCTTTTTGTCTAGAAGTATGGCAATAAACACTTTTAGCTCAAATAGCACCAAATGTGAACTTTATCTATTTTTCTCGTATTGCAGTGAAATATGACAATAAATGTTTTCAGTGCAAATAACACCAAATGTGAATTGCGTCAACTTTTCTCTTTTTACTCTAGAAACATGGCAATAAATGCTTTTAGCACAAACAACACCAAATGTTTACTGTATCTATTTCCTCTTATTGGAGTGAAACATGACAATAAATGCTTTTAGCACAAATAACACCAAATGTGAACTGCGTCTATTTTTCTCGTATTGCACTGAAATATGCCAAGAAACACTTTTAGCGCTAATAGCAAGTATGAACTTAGTTTATTTTGATCTAGAAATTTGGCAATAAATGCATTTAGCGCAAATAACACCAAATGTGAACTGTGTCTATTTTTCTCATATTGGAGAGAAATATGACAAGAAACGCTTTTAGTGCAAATAACAGAAAATACGAAACTAGTCTATTTTTCTTTTTTTCTCTAGAACTATGGCAGTAAATGCTTTTAGCACAAATAAGACCAAATGTGGACTGTCTATTTTTTTCGTATTGGAGTGAAATAGGACAATAAAAGATTTTAGCGCAAATAACACCAAATGTGAAGTGTCTAGTTTTCTCTATTTCTCTATAAATATGGCAATAAATGCTTTAAGAGAAAATTAAACCAAATGTGAACTGCATTTATTTTTTTTCATATTGTAGTGAAATACGATATGACAATAAACGCTTTTAGCGCAAATAACACCAAATATAAACTAAGTCTATTTTTCTCTTTATCTCTAGAAATATGGAAATAAACATTTTTAGCGCAAATAACATCAAATGTGAACTGCGTCTCTTTTTCTCGTATTGGAGTAAAATACAAAAATAAATGCTTTTAGCTCAAATAACACCAAATCTGAACTAAGTCTATTTTTCTCTTTTTCTCTTGAAATATGACAAAAAATGCTTTCAGCTCAAATAACATCAAATGTGAACTGTGTCTATTTTTTCTCATATTGTACTGAAATATGACAAAAAACACTTTTAGCGCTAATAATACCAAGTATGAACTTAGTTTATTTTTCTCTTTTTATCTAGAAATTTGGCAATAAACGCTTTTAGTGCAAATAACACCAAAAGTGAACTGCGTCTATTTTTCTATTTTTCTCTATAAATATGGCAATACATGCTTTAAGAGCAAATAACACCAACTGTGAACTACATTTATTTTTCTCGTACTGTATCAATCTATATATATATATATATATATATATATATATATATATAAGCAATTATTTAATGCTTTGCTAAATTATGAGTCTAGATTATTCTGCAGGTAGAATGAAGCATCACAATATCCTAAGACTACATCTCATTATGGAGATGATCAATTAATTTAATTATTTATTTATTTGCCAATCTAGATGGTATAATTTCACCCACACTATCAAATTAGTCTTAATAAAATTAAATATAATTTTCTGTGTCTCTTACCAAGTCCTAGTAGAAATCTTACTTCTGCTCCTAGGAAAGCTGGGTGGTCCATCATAGCGCATCTCACCATGGCTTTCATCTTGATAGACCCCTTTAAAGAGCTTAACTTCTCTTTCCTCTCTTTCTCCTCTCCTTTTTCTTGTCTGTGTGTCTTTTTCCCTCCTGTGTATGGTTTATGATCACAAACTTATCAGTTAGGCACACCTTCCTAGTTTGGAACTTTCCAATCAATTGTCGGATGGGTGTGACCATTGATAAAAATGTAACATCATAACCGTACCCAGAATGCACTTTTGCTACTGTTGTAATGTCACCTACTCATACCTAGGTGGCACTGCTGTGTAAGCTATTTGTATCCTAGTATAAAGGGTTAACTTATGTAAGTTTGAATAAAACGTATGTTCTACATTTGACCTTAAAAGCTTTAATTCAAAGCTATAGGGATTAATTCTGACACTTGTAGCAATTAGAGACAGACCTCTAGGCGTCTCTCTGAATGTGTCTTACACTGTTTATTTATAAATCATAAATAACTTCAATGGCCTTGTTTTCTCACAGAGATATCAGTACCTCCTGTCATACCAAAGAGGTGAATAATTGTTACAAAACACACATCTTCACAGACACTCTTTTAGAAACAAAGATTCTCCTAATGAGAAATATATATAATATACTGGATACATGTTGTCTTCATAACATATAACAGTATAATATAATATATATTATATGTTCTACTGATTGTCTTATGCTAAGGACTAAGGCTCATTAAATGAATACATACATATTATATATTTTGCTTCATTAATAAATACCTAATTGTATAAGTCATTATCACCAGCTGCATAGAGCTTATCTTTATCTTCTGTCATAAATTCAAAAGTAGACAAGGAGGCCTCTTCTCAGACTGGCACATTCATGAGAAGAATAAAACTGAAGAGTAGAAACCTTTGTGCGACCTTACTGTGTACTACTCAAGATATACAAAATTGTAACTATAGTCAAGCATGGCTCTTAAAGGCAATACACATTCATCTTGATTAAAATAATTGGATATCAATGCATTTACCTATAAAAAAGGAACAACAGTTCCCACCGTGAAGCATGGAGGAGGAGGTGTGATGGTGTGGGGATGCTTAGCTGGTGACACTGTTGGGGATTTATTCAAAATTGAAGGCATACTGAACCAGCATGGCTACCACAGCATCTTGCAGCGGCATGCTATTCCATCCGGTTTGCGTTTAGTTGGACCATCATTTATTTTTCAACAGGACAATGACCCCAAACACACCTCCAGGCTGTGTAAGGGCTATTTGACCATGAAGTAGAGTGATGGGGTGCTGCGCCAGATGACCTGGCCTCCACAGTCACCGGATCTGAACCCAATCGAGATTGTTTGGGGTCAGCTGGACCGCAGAGTGAAGGCAAAAGGGCCAACAAGTGCTAAGCATTTCTGGGAACTCCTTCAAGACTGTTGGAAGACTATTTCAGGTGACTACCTCTTGAAGCTCATCAAGAGAATGCCAAGAGTGTGCAAAGCAGTAATCAAAGCAAAATGTGGCTACTTTGAAGACCCTAGAATATGACATATTTTCAGTTGTTTCACACTTGTTTGTTATGTATATAATTCCACATGTGTTAATTCAT